>NW_019724601.1:2712625-2782186 GCF_002891405.2 Cryptotermes secundus | reverse complement strand
TTTAGGACCTTCCAGTGATAAATATACGAGACCTTGTTTCAGAATATCGTTTCTTCTTTGAGTTTATTTTTTACAGTGTCAGATAGCTAGCACCTGTCCTCTTAGGTGTAGAAATTGTAATACAGAATATAAAAGGTAAAAAATGAATTTATGCATACGTTTAATTAAACACCAAGTCATGAAGACGTTTAGGGGGAACAGGGGCACAGCTTCACATATTCATCACTTCGGCACTGGCTGGAGTTCTCGGCTTTACCATAAGGGAAAGGGCCTTTCTTACGTATTGGATGAGAGGGTGGGTGGAAGTTGAAGCCGGTCTGGACGCTGTGGAGGACAGATAAATCTCTGTCTATATCAGGCATCGAACCCAAACTCTTCGGCTGTCTGGTCTGTAGCCTCTCACTATACAGACTGATCAGTTCATGCTGCAACAGTAGTGAAAACATAAACAACAGTTCTTGACGAACAGTCAAGGTGGAAAAGTGCGATTTGAAGCTGTCATGACTGAGGGGCAGCAGATTCCTGCGAAGTGCTGGAAACACGTCACATTACAGAAACATGGGAGGGATAAAATAATGAGTTATGTTTACTGCGGGGGTGCAAATATTAATATGTAACGAAAGAGCGAACAATATTCTTCTTCAGTGTATCGTGTCTAACCTGTGAGACGGTTTACGATCGACTATTTGTGCGTGTTACAATATGAGATAACGTTAAACATCGACCTCGACGTATAACTCATCAACATTTAGTACTAGGAAATATTACGGAAGAAACCAGCGTGTAGAAATTAACAAGCAGAGACTGAGTGCTTCACACTGGTTTCTTGCTTGCCTTGTTTTTATACCCTGAAGATAGAGGAAATTTCTGTTCACTTTCAATGGCGTAATATCCCAGAAAATAACTGCTGTGAGAGCCTTAAATCTTACAAATAATTTAAAACTTTCTTCTTAATATATTCTCTTGTTTACTTTATTAATGATTCTGAATTTCAGCTGAACTCTCCAGTTACAGAATATTGATGTGTCGATTGTGTTGGTAAACCTGATATGCTTATGTTTTATAGAGACCACCATTAGCATGTCTTCATACATATTCAGTCCGCTTTTGCTGCCTGTGTCACATTACAATACATGTTTTTTTTTTCGTTTTTGTTTTATGTTCTTAATTTTCAGCTGTGGATTCTGGAATGCACGTTCTGATGGCTCGTTTATTTTTTTCTTTTGGTTGCCATGGTAATTTTACAGCAGGTTTAAAGCAAAATTTATACTCAAACGTTCTAGTGTACTGTTACTGCTAATATTTACCTGGAAAATGAACTCACGTGCCAATTTTGATTCTATTTTTGTGCAAATAGCGAATGAGAAAATTAAATCTGTAGTCGAAACAGCAACGATATCATTACATAAATTTTTGTTGTGATTTTTCTCATGTCAGTAACTGTACATGCAAAGAATATTGTAATCTTATAAATCCATACCGCTGTAAAATAAAAACATAATATTCATGATCCAGAAATCCGTTCAATCACTCATCTTTGTACCAGGCGCCGTGTTGAATCTGTTCTGTCAGGCAGACTACGCATGTCAAGTTCTCTATATTTATAACTGTATGTAGTCTCCAAGTATAATTAGAATGATCAAGTCAAGGAGGATCAGGTGGGCAGGTCATGTAGCACGAATGGGAAGACGAGGAATGCGTATAGGATATTGGTGGGAAAGCCAGAAGGAAAGAGACCACAGGGAAGACCAAGGCGTATGTGGGTGGACAATATTATAAAGGATCTTAGAGGGATCGGATGGGATGGTATGGATTGGATAAATCTGGCTCTGGATAGGGACCAGTGGAGGCCTCTTGTGAACACGGTGATGAACTTTCGCGTTCCATAAAATGCTGTGAAGTTCTTGAGTAGCTGCAGAATTGGCTGCTCCCCAAGAAGGGCTCAGCTCTATGCGTAAGTATTGTATTGAAATTAAAGAGATTTGAGATTCTTACAATGGTCACTATTAGGATGAATAATGTCTGGGATCAGATACCGTGTTGTTTGGTAGAAATAAACCAGTGTTTCTTCAGTCGATTAGCCACTCAAGAAATTACCAGCATTTTATGAAACCCGAAGGTTCATTACCGTTTTCAAAACAGCCCTCCGCTTGTCCCTATCCTGAGCCATATCAATCCAATACATACCACCTCATTCTGTGCCTCTAAGATCTATTTTAATATTATCCTTCCACCTACGTCTGAGTCTTCCTAGAGGTCCATTTTCTCCTGGTTTTCCCACCAATATCCTATATGCGTTCCTCTTCACCCCCATTCGTGCTGCATGCCCTGCCCATCTCATCCTCCTTGACTTGATCATTCTAATTATACTTGGAGAAGAGTACAAGTTATGAAGCTCCTCATTATGCAGTTTTCTCCTGCCTCCGTACACACCTACCGTCTCCATTTTCAGTCTTCTTCTCTGAAGGTGGGGGCAAGAGAATCATTCTAAATATAGATGCATGGCCGCGCCATAGCTAGAGCGGTTAGTCCCTGGCTTCCCAAAGCGGCTGCCCGGGTTCGATCCTGGGTCTGGTCAAGTGGGATTTGTGGTGGACAAAGTGGCGCTGGGGCAGATTTTCTCCGAGTACTTCGGTTTCCCCTGCCAATCTTCATTCCACCAATTGCTCCACAATGACCCTCACCTATCATCTGGGGCTGGTACAATAAGCCAGAAGTGGCCGCAATGCAAGGGACTTAGTCCCACCCCACTAGAAAAAAAAATCAATGTATACCTACCGAACTGCACGGAGTCACATCCCAGGACTCTGTACTCTAAGTGAGATATTTGTTTATATGTTAGTTTATTTAAAAGGCGCGTTCTCAAAGGCTTAGGTTGTAAACCTTTCAAAGAGATTAAAATGGCGCGCTGTATTGAATTTTCCAGTTCGTTTTTCTAAATTACGCAAAAGTATCTACCTGATGATGACCTTATAATGTCGAAACATATTGTAGAAGTAAAAAAGGTAAATTTGTCTCTGTGCTTTAGCTAATTAAGCACTAAGCCATGAGGGCGTATGGGGGAGTGGATGTATAGATTCATATTTTCTTGTCCTCGGTAGTGGCTGGAGGTAAGTAGTCAGCTTCACGCCCCGGCTACTTTACCCCAGGGAAAATAGCCCCCGATACCCATTGAATAGGGGATTTTGTGGACCCCAGAGGCGGTCTTGACGACGTGGAGAAAATAAAATTCTTGACCCTACTGGGACTCGAATTCTGATCCCTCGGTCATCCAGCCCGCAGCTAGCCGATGTACCCGCTACGTTATGGGGCTCCTGTTGTAGGAGCAACATAATGAAAAGCGACGAACTAGAATATCGGCGGTCTAAGAGAAAGACAAGAATTTGGGCATTGAAGAGTTCTCATGCGAAATGAATATTTAAAAAGTGCTGACAGTTTACAGGACGCTGAAATATATTGTTATTAACTTTCATTTTCTTATCTTCGTCAAGATATCAAGTGTTCTGTTTCCACAAGGTTTTCCGAATTAAACTTTGTGCATTTAGTCTTCTCCGTGAAGGTGACAAGTGAAGTTGTCCCTTTGCTAAATTAATTAACCACCACGTCACGAAGACTTACGGTAAAACAGCGATAAAGAGGAAGCATTGTTAACCTCAGCGATAGATGGAGGAATGTGTTCAAATTCAGGCCCAGCCTGCTTTACATTCGAGAAAGAGAGCCCCCAGCTAGCCCACTGAAACGGCGGCTGGGGGGGGGGGAATCTCTGTTCTCGCTGGGAGGTGACCATCAGTTCCGCGACTCCCTTTAGCCTACACTACAGGAATATCGTGACCCATTTAATCTCCATTGATTCATTCACTTCAGTAGTTTATGAATGATGATGCTGGTCATTGTACAGTGAGTTTTCTGTGAGTTCTGACTCAGGCAGAGAAGTCGGACGCTCCTACCGTCAATTCGGGCCGGCCCATACGCCTTCCAGAAGTTAAGTCCTCACAAATGCAGAAAGACCGAAGAAACGGGGATTTGGTTCTTTGTTGCCTTCTTAAACCTTTTCTTTTCCTTCCTTCTTCAAATTCCTCTCTAAATATTCATTATTTTCCTATTTCTTCTACTTTTCCACTTTCCTAGCTTCCGTCTTTTTTCATTATCTCTCTCTTCATCTTCCTATTTGTCTTCTCACTTTCTTTCCCCTTTCCCAAACTCTTTTTCTCCAGCTTCATCTTCTTTCCCCTTTCTTCTTTGCCCACTTCCTTCATAAACTCTTTCATTGGATCTGATTTTCTTACAGCAGTGGCTATGACGGCCGGTCACAGTGGCCACGCGGTCTAAGGCATGAACTGTCTTCGCTGGCTCGGACGCTGGGGTCGTGGGTTCGAATCCCACTCGAGGCATGGATGTCTGTGTACGTTTGTTCTATGTTTAGGTAGAGGCCATACGACAGGCTGATTCCCTGTCGAAAGAGTCCTACGTACTGTGTACAGGATTAAGAAACTGAAAAGTGGCCGTGACCCAACAAAAGACTGTAAAGCCATAGACAGATAGATAGTGACTATGACGAATGCTATTATCTTGGATGTGGCACCCTGTAGCCTTGTGGAAAGTCACCGACGTTTCGGAAGAAAGTACTGTTCACATATCGAAAAATAAGCCAATATCTGCTTTCTGCCTATGTATTGCAGACTGATTTTTTTTATTGATCTTCTACTCTGGAGGCAGTACGTCCCTCCTAAACGTCTGTGACCTTTTACCGGGCGATACGGCTTCATATCCCAAAATATAAAACTCTAAGTCTCCTTTTTTATTTCTCTTTCTTTTCGTACTCTTTTTCGGTTATCTCCCGTCCTTAAAATTTTTTCAAGTTCCTCGTCCCCTTCTTCTCTTCGTAATTCGCTTCTCCCTCTTCCCCCGTTTCCATCTTCTCCTGTTTCCATCCTCACGATTGTGAGCTGAGACCCTGGAAGAGATTTCGACTCACGGTTGCGCTGCTCAGAAAACACGCCGTGTGGAACATACAACGCAACAGTGTGCAGAGCTGCTGTGCCTGCGACTGCGCACTTCACACCATAAGCTCCAGTAATTCTGTGGAATTCAAGACACTTGTATAACATGACGCCGATAGAGCAAGGCGAACCTGGTCACCTGTATCACCGAGCAGAGGTAAAGCATCATGGTGCAGCTACTGGGTCATATCATCTGCTTGTATCATACTCCAACTCGCGTGTGATGATCACGCACTCTGTTGACACTAGCGTCCATCTAGGAGCTCACGTGACTGCACAGTAAGACGCCACCTGGCAGAGGACCTTAGTAATTGATTCTAGAGACACTTTGCCTCCCAATCACAATCCTGATGAATGCGACACGACGCCTGAAAGCCGGAATAATGGAGCCAGAGCGGATGTCCATCGCTAACCAACAGTTCCCGCAACAACAATAACAAACGCGTAGTAGGCCGTTGCTAGGCAACGGTTCGGTAAGCACATTTCCATGACAACAGGCATATTCCATGGTTGCCGGTAGCCTATATAAGGCTCTGTATGCTCGTTGACGTGCGTTAGAAGGGGCTGGAAGGAAATGTAATCTGCTGTATTCCACCAAATTTACTTCATTATTACTATGTCTCTACAACCCTTCGTTGGGCCTTGGGTACTTTTTTAGTTTTTTGATCCTATGCACAGTCGGTAGGACTCCATGAACAGGAGATCAGCTCGTCGCAAGGCCTCTACCTAAACACAGGACAACACAAACACAGAATAAACACATACACAGACAAAAACATCCATGCCTCAGACCGCTCGACTAACGTGACCAGCTAGGGATAGCTTTAACTTTACCCTTTTATCACTCATAAGGTGACTTGTAGAAGTCAGTGGTTTAGGAGCGCATGCGCAGGAACAACGAAGGCGAGACCGTTATAGGCAAGCCTGATTCATACGTCACGTAATTGGAGACAGAACTCATTCAACCATTAAACTAAGAGGCCCGCAGATATGTTACCTCGGTAAGATACAGGGCGGATATACCTTCTGACCGGAAATGAACCGAAGAAGAGAGGAAGGTGCACAGCAATCAAATGGGGTGACTTTCTGAGCCAATTGTCCGCTTGGAGGAGTTTAACTTAATCCCTTAAGTAAACGCCTAACTCAAGTTTATGCACTTGGTAACACTCCGCCATTTGCAGTTAATGCATAGGAACTGAAGTGGAGGGCGACGGGTAAAGTGGAGAAGATGAAACTCTGGATCTCACACCTGTCGCTACGAACAGTATTGTCTCCTGGGACATGAAGCAGTGTAGTCTATATTTCACCGACGTTTCGGAGGAACGTACTGGATACATATTCAGGGTAAAAGGGCATAAATTCTGCGTGATGTCTTTCTGCTTGCTTGATTATCTCGCTCGTCAACCCTGAAGATGGTTGCAATGCGTATGTCATTGAACTTCTACCAAACTACACGCATTCACATCTCAGAAGAGAGTATTGTTTTTTTTATTATTATCTTATTGGGGCGAGACTGAATCCGCTTGGTACTGCGACCACTACTGGCCTATTGTACCAACCCCAGATGATAGATGATGATGATTGTGGAATGAAGACTGACAGGGGAAACTGAAGTACCGTGAGAAGACCTGCCCCAACGCCACTTTGTCCACCACAAAACCCACATGACCTGATCCGGGCTGGAACCCGAGCCGCCGCGGTTGGAAGCCAGCGACTAACCGCCTGATATGGCACGGCCTCAGAAGATAGCAAATGTACTGTTTATTAACGTGACTGGCTATGAGATGGAAACCGGGGTTCGAGTTCCGGTAGGGATATTTCGAGTGTATTTGCTTTCATACATGAAATTTTTCGAGCTCCGGGCACCCTCCCCCCACGAAGAAAAGACAGATACACATATCGGCCAGATGATCTACAGATTAGAGTCTCATATTGATGGGAGCCTGAAAATATACGCACGAAATATCGTTTTTAGTTTAATTTTTTATTTATACCGCGTTTTCTTCTCTTTCGTGAAGCTTTCAACACAACTATGTAACGGAAGATTTGTCCCCTCGCTTAAAGTAGCGTCACACCATGAAGGCATGTAAAGAAGTGGCTATATAACTCCACACAGTCTTAATCTTGTCACTAAGTGGAGGTGCGTGGTTAGTTTTACTCCCCGGGAAAGAGACACCAGTATCTATAGTACAGGAGACTGGTTAGGTCCGTGTGCTGTGGAGAGGAGATATATTTCTTGCCCCTGTCGGAAACAGAATCCAAAACATCCGACCATCTAGCAGGTAGCCTAGTTCGTGTACTGACTGAGCTATTCCCTGCTGTTCTCCGGAATAAAGTAATAATGTACTGACGTAATGGTAAACATTTTCAAATTTAATGAAATACAGAAATTACTGTGCTTAGCACCTGCTCTAACACTCTAACAGCGTGTTGTTATGGGTTCTATTATTGTAGTAAAAGAAAAATGTAGCTATTATTTCCATATAAAGATTTAACCGGTTGGCATTATTGAGTTTTTGCTATTTTCCCATCGTCCGATATTCTGAAGAGCACAGTGTTTCGGAACCTGGATTTGTTTCCGTCCTCAGGTGAAGAGGGAGATATCTACTCTGTTGGTTCCGTTAGAAAGACACCTCTAGACGTGTAGCTGTAGTTATGCTGACATGCGTTCTCCATTGGTTGAGGTTACCTCATTCTAAGGGACCCAACAGAGTAGGTATCTTCCCCCTCACCTGTGGATGGAAACACATCTAGTTTCCGAAACACTGTGCTCTTTAGAAAGCCGGACGATGGACCAAGTCCAAATAAACACAGCAGCCCTAAGTACTATACGTCATTGTCAGAGCCCTTTAGAATCAGCAAGTTGGTCTGAAGGTTTGGTGTGTTTTCTGTAAGATATTTTTTGAAATTTTCAATGTCATTAAATGTATTTCATGTTCAAAATAATGTGTAAGCATCATTTCGACGACGGCCATACCATTATGAAACATCGGTTCTTTTCCAGTCACAGAAGTTAAGAAACATTGGACGTGGATTACAAAATAATATGTCTTTGCACGCTCAAACACTAAAATTCTGGGTTCGAATCCAACTCAAGGCACGTATGCCTGCATGCCTGCTTTTGTTACGTAACGGCCTTGCGACGGTAAAAAGAAGAAGAATAAGAAGTGCCATCATTAAATGGCTAAATTATTAGTTCTGTCTTGTATCTTCATCACTGAACGATCTTAGGATTAATGTTTTAGTATTGCCAGCTACATTCTTATTCATATCAACACAATAAATTAATTTGTTTTGGCATCTCTAATGTCTAACAGGGTGTAGAGCCCTACGAATGTCTCTGTAACGCCATCTATCCGGCAGTATGCCCTAACTTCACAAACTGCCGTCATGCTTCTGTGTCGCTGCAGTTTTGTACTACGCCACGGTTCACGGAAATAGACGAAGTGACATCGGAACGGATCGGGCGGAAGTGGACAGTGTGTGTAACATGTGGAAGTTTGTGGTTGAAGGTTAAAGTGTGTACTTCATTTTTACCCAAGTTTACGTGATTTTAAGAAAAAGTGAAGGATATAGTGCAAATTGATGTTATTGTGCGTTGTAGTAATTGGAGTTTAAGGAACCAGTGTCAGTTATAAAACAGTAGAGACCTGTAACAGTCGAAATGAGAGGGAATCATTAACTTTCCCGCTATTCCACCAACATGGCAGGTTAATGAAGGTAAGGTAACACATGAATCTGTATCATAATATTTGTAAGTTTATGTGTTATATACAGCAGAAATTCATGTGGATATAAGAACATATTTTAAATCTGCAATGTCTAGACCGGTTCTGGGACCCACCCAACCTCCTATCGAATGGGTACCGGAGGTAAAGCAGCCAGGACGTGAAGCTGACCACTATCCTCCAACTTGTACGGAGTTCAAGTAAACGTGGATCTGTACATCCACTCCCCCATACGCCTTCATGGTGTAGCACTTAATTAGTTAAGCACAGGAACAGCTTTACCTTTTAATGTAAATACTGCAGTACTGACAGGGATTAGGATGTATAGATAATGGTTTATTGACCTGTGGTTCGCGACACCGACGGGGTCGCCAAGTTCTGACGAATTATTCGAAATATAAGTATACTCATTACACCAGAAATAAATGTAAACTGTAAAAAAATCACTGTTCAGACCTGTTGTCATATATAAAGTGAAAGTAGGGCTCTGACGAAATATGATGAAGGTAACTAGCTAACTGACTGACTAACTAACAGACCAACCGACTTACTTACTAACTAACCAACCAACCAGCCAGCCAAGACAACAGTCAACCAACCAATCAATCAACCAATCAACCAATCCAATCAAGTATTTCTTATTGCTAGTGGGGTGGGGCTAAGTCCCTTGTACTCCGGCCACTTCTGGCCTATTGTACCAGCCCCAGATGACAGGTGAAGGTGATTGTCGAGCAATTGGTGGAATAAAGATAGGCAGGGGAAACCGAAGTACTTGGAGAAAACCTGCCCCAGCGCCACTTTGTCCACCACAAATCCCACTTGACCAGACCCGGGATCGAACCCGGGCCGCCGTACCAAGTAACTAAGCAAGCAAGCAACCGACTGACCGAGAGACCACCCAATTGTTTATGTTCCTCCCTTAATGTTAGAGACCAAGTATCACACTCATAAAAAACCGTGGGCAAAATTATATATTTTTTTGTATATTCTGGTTTTTACAATTTTTAAGCACCAGACAAGAAAATAAAAGGTTCTGGGCTGAATGGTTACAAGCATTACCCAAATTCAGTATCCTATTAATTTCCTCCTGAATCAAATTTTGATTTGTTACCGTCGTTCCAAAATATTTAAACTGTGCCACATTTTCAAAGGATGTGTTAGTTATTTTAATCTCGTGATTTTGCCTTGCGTTCTGGTGACGAGACAGCAACATATACTTAGTTTTCTCTTAGTTTACTTCTAGACCCACTTTTTTCCTAGCTTCAAATACATTTTCTATATTCTTCCTTATGGTATCCGTGTTACCTCACAAGAGATTTACATCATTAACATAGACCGGCGGCTGATGTGTTCTGTTTAATTTCAGCCCCACCAAGTTTACTTGAACCTTCCTAATGACATATTCTAAAGCAAAGTTGAAAAGCATTGGCGATAAAGCATCTCCTTGTTTTAGACCATTCTAGATAGGAAAATATCAGATAAATAATTACCTATACGGACCTTACTATATGTTTCATTTTAACACATTTTAATCAGCCTAACTAGTTTCATGGGTACCCCAGACTCTATCAGAATATTGTACAATACTTCCCTCCTAACTGAATCATAGGCTTTCTTGAAGTCTACGAATAACTGTTGAGCCGTCTCATTGTACTCCCATTTTTAATCCAGTGTCTGATGAAAGATCTGCTCAGTAGTTAATCTGTTACATCGAAACCCACACTGATAATTCCCAATTTTATCTATATATAGATTTAACCTTGAGAGAAGAATATTGGGTAACATTTTGTATGAAGTTGATAACAGTGATATACTACAGTCAGTTTTATCACCCTTCTTGTAAATTTGTACAATAATACCCCCCTTCCACTGATCATGAAAGAGTTATGGAACCAAAAGTAATTGTGAGGTAAATATTAAAAAAAATATAAGGCTCCAGTAATAAGATAGGAGCATGGCTAATTGTGTACAACCATGACTCATGCCAATTTCATGAAGGACCCAACATCAAAGTGGTGAAGGCAGGGAGACTGGGGTGGCTGGGGAATGTATATAGAGTACAGGGGAAAAAAATCCTTGCAAGAAAGTAACATTCGTGAAGATGGAAGACACTAGAAGAGTGAGGAGCCCCCCCATGGGGTGACTTGATGGTCTTGAACACGTTATAAGGAATCTCTAAATTAGAAACTTGAAGGAGAAGAAAATGGCGCCGGAAAGGGGCCAGTGGTGAGGCGTCGTTGTGGAGGGGTGGGGTCAAGGCCCGAAAAAGGCTATAGATCCATGCACAGACTTGTACTTGCAGGTGTTTCCGCAAAATGTAGCTGCTGCTGATGAAATATTTCGGAAGTTTTTCGTAACTGTACAGGAACATTTTATATCTTACTTTAGGTGTAGAGAGGCTATAAAGTTATTTAGGTTCCTGCTGTCACCGTACAGCCTGATAGGGACCTGCAACAGTGTGCAGAACTGCACTTTTCGTGACTGTACAGGAACATTTTACAGCTTACTGTAGGTGTAGAGAGGCTGTAAAGCTATTTAGGTTCCTGCTGTCACTGTACAGCCTGATTGAGACCTGCAACAGTGAGCAGAACTGCATTTTTCATGACTGTACAGGAATATTTTGTAGCTTACTGTATGTGTAGAGAGGCTGTAAAGCTATTTATGTCCCTGCTGGCACCGTACAGTCTGGTAGGGACCTGCAACAGTGTGCAGAACTGCACTTTTCGTGACTGTACAGGAACATTTTATAGCTTACTGTAGGTGTAAAGAGGCTGTAATTATATAACAAACTTATGCAGGCAACAAGCAGAAATCATATAAAATCACGGTAATGAAAATGTTCGCAATATTGGACAAGGCGAAGCCCGACATAGAAAGTACAAGAGGCTTAAACTTGGCGGCGGTAAAGCATACAACCGTTCAAGTGACTAGACTGCCGTTGTAGCGGAAGCTACTAGAAATAGGGCATAATCTGCTCTACTGAACGTGAACTGATAGAGGCCTATTTTATATACATTTATCAAATGTAAAATATAAATATCCTTTACATTATGACAAATGACTTACTACTGCAGACAGTGACACTGATAAAAGACAGACCCATCCTCTCGTCAGAGAGGGCGCCCCGCAATATCAAGGCAGAAACTGTCAAACAGTAAAAGATATCTGGTCATAAGCCCCAGACTGGGCTCGAGACCAAGACTGACTGACTGACCTACCGACCGACCGACCGACCGTCAGTCGCAGGGCATGTAGCACGAATTGTAAGCAGAGTAATGCATATAGGATAATGGTGGGAAATCCAGAAGGAAAGAGACCATTAGGAAGACCAAGGCGTAGGTGGGTGAACAATATTAAAATGGATCTTAGAGAGGTGGGATGTGTTATATGGACTGGATCGATCTGGCTCAGGATAGGGACCAGTGGAGGGCTCTTATGAACTCGGTAATGAACCTTCGGGTTCCGTAAAATTTCGGGAAGTTCTTGAGTGGCTGCACAACTGGCAGCTTCTCAAGAAGGACTCAACTCCATGAGGTTTGATAGTTAGATCAGGGCTGTGGCTCACCTCAGGGGACGGTGACATGAGTATGAAGCAATTATTGAATTTTAAATAGCAGTGAGAAAATACATGAAACTCTGAGAAATATCTGTTGCAGTGCTGTTTTGTTCGTCATGAATTTAAAACGAAATAACACGGTATTGAACTCGAGGCTGAGCGGTGAGGAGTCATGCAGCAGGCATATGAAAGTGTCAGGCTGGATAGGAATTCAGTTTGCCACTGCTGCATGCTGGCTTTCCAACTGTGGGTACAGTAATCCACCTGTAGGCACAGTCTGATTGCGGTAGGGGCGTCACACTCACCAGCAAATTGGATTTTTATAATTTTCAGAATTTTTAATTTCGCTTTCCTGTGAAATGTCAGACCATCTTCGATAACTTCACATTAATGGAATATCAGAACCACGAAAGAGTTTCTAACACAACAATTTTTTTTTCTGTGGCATAATTAGGCCTACGCTGTAAGGTAAAGCTATCCCTGTAACAGGCCGTAGAGGCCCATAGGGCTGTGAGACGTCGAGGCTCCCACATTTTCTAGACAATCGGCTCATAGATGGCGGTGAGGTCAGCCTTACGCACCGGCCTCCCTTTACCCTTCAGGAAGATTCCTGATACTCATTTCTGTTAGAGGTTGAGTCGACCCCAGGGCCATAATGCGGCTGGAAGGATAAGGTCAATTGAAAAATCCACCTAATCGGGACTCGAACTCGCGACCTTCCAGCTTGTAGCATAGTGCCTCAACCAACTACGCTATCTCGTGCCCTCTGCCTACGCTGTGGTTCATGTAATTTGTTAGACATGGGTGAATGTTTTAGAGAACTTGATGCTTCCATCTCCAGAAATTCTTACTCTTCTGCACTGGAAATGGATCCAGAACATTGGTGCACACGCACCAAATTACGTGACGTCACATTTCACGTATTTATCAGTTGCGCAAGTCTACTTGAACACTAAATTTCAGGCCTATATTCACGAGGCGCTCGGTTTTAAGTTCAACCGTGACACCGGTCATCGTGACATATTTCATGGTTTTGCTCAGTCTATCCTGGTAATTGAATAATGAATTTGGGAGGATTTGGGGAGAGATTGGTGCTGCTTAATTTAAGTTAATATCCCTGTATTTGTTTGGATGGACTGAGGAAGACTACGAGAACCCTCAGTCAGGATTGTCTATGATCCGGTCAAGATTCGAACGAGTGACATCTCGAATACAAGTCAGATGCTTTGGGTCAACTTGCTTTGTTATTTGAAACATATATGTACTCCTAATCTAGCTCTTGATTGGAAGGTTTTTGCTGAATATTGTTTTAATCTTCATTGATTGGTTCTAAGTAGAACATCGTTCTAATGCCCTAACCATTAACTGATAGAATGTTGGTTTCATGAAGCATAAACCTGAGGGTGTTACGTAGCAAATCAGGAAGATTCATTCCTGTGAAAGCACAGGTCAGTCCATGTTTCTCTAACGACCGTTTTCTGAAAGACCTCAGAGCCTTTGATGCGGTATACCAACCCCTGATCCTGGGTATCACTTTCCTATGTATAGACGCTAATGGCCATTAAAGCAGAGGTATAAACTGTTACCTAATCAAAGAGAGGTACGTTTTTAACTACTGTAATTCCCGTTAAAAATTAAACAGAAAGCCTCTCTGATAAGTTTCCTCTTCTGGGATATAACACTGTGTATTTCGTTGAAAATCAACCGATTTTTCAGAGAAACATGTCATTTTCATCTTCAAGGTTGAAGAATGAATTAAGAAAGATACAAGCATGATGGAGGAAAAATTGTCTTCATACATTCTATCTTGGTTCATCATAAATTCTGATTTAGAGTGATATAAATTACAGGTTATTTTCTCTTTTTTGAATAGACTCCTGACATAAAATTTAGTTGAAAACTCGCAAGTAGTTTCCCATTATGGGTCCATTTTATGCCGTGCTTCTAATAAATTTAGGCCTACATTTATCGTATAACTGCACACGCGGTGTAAGGCATGAACCGTCTTCGCTCGCTCGAACATTGGGATCGTGGTTTCGAATCCCACTGAAGACATAGATTTCTTTTTGCGTTTATTCTGTGTTTATGTGTTTGTGTGTGTATGTAGCGGCTTTGCGACAGGCTGATCGCTCGTCCAAGGAGTCCTACCGACTATGTAAAAAAGATTACGACACTTAAGAAGAGGCCAGGGCCCAACAATGGGCTGTAAAGCCATTGTTGGTATGAATGAAAGAATTTATCGCTATAATATTTGAAGTATGAATTTTTACTACAGATTTAGAAATCCAGTTTGTGCCTCAAGGGAAAAGAACACTCCGTCTCCGTTAAAGGAGATCAGTTGACGCCGTTTGTACGAAACACGATATATTGTGTGAGGAGAATATATAAATTTTCTGGCTAGTAATAGTATTGTACATAAAGTTACCACTTGCCTCGAAAGGAATAATTGAGAGGTTAACTTATTGAGTGTAATTGTCTCAGTATCGACCAAGCTGGCTCAATCAGTAATCCCCACTTTGACATATTGGGGAAGCTACCGGTTCGAATTTCTTCCGAGACACTGAATACCTTGGCCGAGATTTTTCGTGGTTTCCCTCAGTCTTTCATGAAAACACAGGGATAATAGGTTACCATCACTTAGAGCACTACGGTTTCCTACAGCATCTTTTCGAACCCATGATTCCCTAACATCCGAACATTCAGCTCAATGTGGTTACTGACAGCACCGATAAATAAGCTACTCCAAATAAATAAAATATCTCCAAAAAACTCCGTGGTTCAATAGTGGCAGCACGGTCTAAGGTATGAAATGTCCTCACCCGCTCAGACACTGGGATCTTGGGTTCGAATCTCACCCAAGGCATGAATGTTTGTCTGCGTTTATTCTGTATGTTGTGCTGTGTAGGCCTTGTNGGTTCAATAGTGGCAGCACGGTCTAAGGTATGAAATGTCCTCACCCACTCAAACACTGGGATCTTGGGTTGAAATCTCAGCCAAGGCATGGATGTTTGTCTGCGTTTATTCTGTATGTTGTTCTGTGTAGGCCTTGCGACAGGCTGATCCCCAGTTCAAGGAATCCTACTGACTGTGTATAGGATTAAGAAACTGAAGTGAAAGGAGCGACAGAGATAGATTGATAGATTGGTTTTATTAACATTTTAGGTTCATTGTTGCCTTCTTTTCTGTCTACTTTTCTTGTCTTCTCATTTCGCCCTTCTTCCTCATACGTTTTCTCCTTTTGTACCTCCTCAATTTTCCTTTCTCATTCTCTTTTCTTCCCTCTTGTTATCCTGTTTGTCCTCTCTGTTTTCTTATAATTATCCTCCTGTCTCCTTCCTCTTCTCCCTTTTTGTGGGATATTTTACAACGCTGTCAGTATCTCAAGCTGTATATCGCTAAATTGTAGGATGGCGGCTGGATGATGAATTGGAAGGAATATGTCATGGCCTAATCAAGATACTATCCCGCCATTTGCATGGGGGGACTGATGAATACCACGAAAAGCATTAGATCAGTCGGTGCCCCTTGCGAGACTAGAACCGAGCACCCCAGTTTGGGGCATTACTGCTGCGCTAACTTGCTCGGCTGCTTTTTCTTTCGTCTTTTCTTCTTCCGCTTCATCTTTCCCTCCTTCTGTTATGCCTCTTCGCCTAATTTTTTTCATTTTCTCATTTTCATTCTCTTCCTCCATATTAAAATCCCTCTTTGTCTCTCACCTTTCTCTTTTCTTCTTTGTCTTCTCTCTTCATCTTCCTCATTGCACATGTTCCTCCTTCCTTTCCTTAATTTGTTCTTCTTTTGTTCTCTCTCTCCACCTCTTCCACTTTTATCTCCTCTTCTGCGTCTGCAGTGTCCTGATCTTCGTGGCTGTGCATGAGGGAACAGGCACTGGCGGAGTGATACAATGCAGCATAAGTCGAGCCACTTATATTAACTCACTTCAACCTACTAGACAGTGACGTAATATCATCACATTGAGTTCACACCTGCCTCAATTTTATGTCACTCATGGTACAGTAATCATTTAATAGCCTGGCCTCTCTCCGGTTTAGTGTGTCACGTCACTAACTGACGTCATAAACAAATTTTACGGTTATTTTCAACTACATTTCTAATAACTCATTTCTACTTTGATATTAAATTTCACGTACTAAACCGTGGAGTGCTGACGTCACTGTAGCGATGAAATCGCGTTTCATATCCAGGAATTGTAGGTACGAGTATATTGGACATGTGAATGTCGTATCCAGCCAGTTATAAAGCGAAACGCAATCATCTGAAAATGTCATACCTTTGTTTCACAGACGGAAAAACTGCGTTGTTAACCCTTACCTCGTTACACACGTGCAGCGACCTTTCAGGTCAGGATATACAATATTTATTGCCAGTGAAACATGACCCACAAGTTCAAAGTAAATTTCTTTAAAACTAGAGGCTTCCCTTCTCATACTCACAGATTCAGTCATAACATCCAATATTGAAAGAATACAAAATACAGATTTCAATCACTTTTTACTATATGAGTATTTTTTCATGAAAATGACGGCACTTAACGATAGAGAGACTATTGTCGGCAGAAAAATATATTGGTAGAATTGGTACTACTTGCAACCAGCGTCCAACTAGTATCGGCCTTCTGCATTACCATAATCTTGTCCTAATCCTTCCAGCCGCACTATTGACCAGGCGTCGACTCAGCCTCTAATAGAAATGAGTACCAGGAATCTCCCTGGATGTAAAGGGCGGCCGGTGCGTAAGCCTGACAACCTCACCGCCATCTTTGAGCCGATTGTCTAGAAAATGTGGGAGCCTCGATGTCTCACAACCCTATGGGCCTTCACGGCCTGTTACAGTGATAACTTTACTTTCTTATTACCATAATCTCACGCAGGATCGTGACGATTTTATGATATAGAGAGCCACAATAGTATGATTATAATTTAAACGTTATATATGCATGCATAAATTTAAGATTTTTTTTACATGTGAACCAG
Organism: Cryptotermes secundus; assembly: GCF_002891405.2. Lineage (NCBI taxonomy): Eukaryota > Metazoa > Arthropoda > Insecta > Blattodea > Kalotermitidae > Cryptotermes > Cryptotermes secundus. The sequence goes on along the minus strand of NW_019724601.1, from coordinate 2,764,908 downwards.
AATTAAGATCGTTAATGCCAGGAGAAAAATCTTTCACACGTTTGTCGCACATTCAGAAGTGTCTAGTTCGAATACCGGAGAGAAATCTTTTACCGAACAAGAAAGTAATAAACTGGACAAAATATTTCTCTCAAAAAGAGCAAGAAGCAAGAATTGAATATCAAGAAGTAAGGAGTGGTGTTTTCTACGCGGTCCGTGCCGAGGTGTTAGAGCCAGGACAGGTCTGTAGCTTAGTCAGTTGTGGCACATTCGCCAGCCGGTAGGGACGTCAGCAGAGGACATTGTGCAGTAGTGAGAAGACGAGTGCATGAATTAGCGAGAGCGTTGTAATTACTTGTAATCACCATCTGTAAGTGGTCACTAAATCCAGTCACCAGTGCAAACCGCGTCTGTTGTCACTCTATCACGTGACAGTATCTTCTTCCTCGATGATTGCATTTTTCTACTGTCGTAGATACTCTGCTATCCTACAGCTTGTCCACATATGGTCTAATCTCGTCTGTATTTCTTGGTATCTTCTGCAGTGTTGGCTGAACAGAGTATCCGTAATTGTTTCATCGTGCTTTTTGTCTCATAACGTATATCCAGCAATTGGCCAGAATACTCTGATCAGCTTTCCTGCAGTCATCTTGTTTATAGTCGTATTTTCCAGAATCAGTATTTTTATATAAGCAGAAGAGGAAGTTTGACTGTTATTCAGTGAAGTTTTAACTGAACCTCTTTCGACATTTTTTTCTGCAGTTGTTTCATAAAATTGATCCATTTATTTCATTAAAATTATTTACTGTATTTCCAAATTCATATTTATACAATTGAAGACTATATTTCTGAAGTACTAAAAGTGGCCAACGTTATACAGTTTTAAAGCAATTCATCCCTCAAGAATTTATGATTAGTTTCGTCACATAAATTTAATTTAAAATAATTAATTTATTTGCAATTCGTAATAAAAAATAAAATGGAGTGCGTATTTCCGCTCTTGTAACGTTTCGTGTGATCCTCTAATCTCTTCACACATCAGTTGGCGTTGCTAACGTTAATGGGCTTCATTCTAGCTACGTTATCATCCACGTGCTTCTGTATGGCAGATAACATTTCGCTGCGCTCTAAGATGCACTCGTGCATGTACATCCACAAGGAAACACAGTTCATTTATAGATACGGTCTTACGCGACGCTTCACATAGAAGTTCGTCTGTTTCCGCTTGTAATGATTACTGTACCAATTAAAGGGTTTGGGACATAAAGGATATATATAACTCAACACTTATAAACTTATGGATAAACGAAATGAAATTATAAACGGACACTGCCGAGATAGTATCTCGCTTAGGCTAATACCTCTTCCCTCCGTTTTTGTTCTAATTTATCAGTCGTCTCTCATAGCTTCATTCGGCGCTGTGCATTAATCAGTCTACCAACTTCCATACCATGTTGATAACGCGGGTTCTCGTCCCATAACTGAAGTTAAGCAATATTGGATATGGTTGGTACTTGGTTGGGTGACCGATTGGGAACACCACATGCTGTTGGAATTTTTGGGAGCCGGGATAGCGCATTCGGTATAGCGACTGGCTACTGAACAGTTCGAGTCCCGATAGGTTGAAGAATTATCTTTCCTTCACGTCGTCCAGATCGGTTCTGGGGCCCACCCAGCCTCCTGTTCAATGTTTACTGGGAGTAAAGCGGCCGGAACGTGAAATTGAGCACTCACCCCAACTATTGCCGAGGTCAAGAAAACGTGGATCTATATATCCACTCCCCCATACGCCCTCATGGCGTAGTGCTTAATTAGTTAAGCACAGGGACAACTTTACTTTATTTTACTTTTACTGACAGCGTTAGAAAATAACCCATAAAAAGAAATAAACATATGAATATGCTCTTTGGGAAAGACGGTGAATTTTTTATGTTAAAACTGGTGGTATATATAGTAACCGCGTCGCTTTAACGCAGAAACTTGCATAGGGTGGTTTAAAACGTCCCTTATCACTGCAATATGTTGCCATGGGTGTTTTTATATGCTGTTATGAACGCCGTGGATTGTCGGCAACCGTTCCATGCATCGGTGTCAGGCGGATAAGCTAAATGCAGTCTTGTAGGCACTCCCATAACGCCGCAGATCCGCAAAAAAGCTTCTTGGAGGAAAGATTTAGTTTGCCAGCCACTGCAGGGGGTCCTAGCGTCTTGCCTGGAATTAATCGTACATATCACAGTGCATGTGTTCAGTTAATCACCAGGCCATGGAGACGTATTGGGGAGTGGACGTATAGCTCCACCATTCTTGACCTCGGTATTTGATGGAGGTGAGTGCTCAACTTCACGCACCGGCCGCTTTAGCCCGGGAAAAGAGTCAACGTTATCCATTGGATACGAGGTTGGGTGGGCCCCAGGGCCGTTCTGGGCGTTGTGAAGTAAAGGGAAACTTCTTGCTCCTGCCGGGAATCGAACCCAGGCCGACCGAGCTATCCCGGTTATCTTCCCGTATGTATGCACATTATATTGCATGGGGTTTGATGTTGTTATGGGATGATGTTGGGTTGTACATTCTCGGAGCCTACCCCCCACCCCTCTCTTTTATTCTCAAGGGAGAGAAGAGGGTTGAAGGGAGGAAGGGCGACTCCCTGAAGTATTATATTATGCTAGGTTTGCAGTCAGTTTGTGTGACCGAATGCATTATGTGCTGTATATGTGTCCTATTGTGAAACTGTGTTGCAGGAATAGTTCATGCTCTGTTGGTAGGCCAGCAGCGGTTGTCTTGGAGACCAAGGAAAATTATTTGCTTGTTATTAATTTTAAATAAACGTGAAGTTATGTTGAAGATAATTATCATTATGAGTAACGTACAAAGGTAATTTGATTCTGTTCTTAATTAATTGACCGCCTCTGTGGTCTATTGTTAGAGCCCCTGGCTATAGATCCAGAGGTCCCGGGTTCGATTCTCGGCGCTACCAGATTTTGTGAGAAGTAGTGAGTCTGGAACGGTGTGCACTCAGCCTCGTGAGGATAGTTGAGGAACTATTTTAAGGAAATAGCTGCTCCGGTCTAGAAAACCGAAATTAAAGGCCATTGGGATCCGTTGTGCTGACCACGCTACACCCTCTGTTGGATCTGCTAATTGTTTACATTTCTGTGAATGTGCTTGGCTACCATTTGAGACCTGGTCACTATTTACACTCTACATGCCAGTGACGGTCCCCTGTTTTAACCCCGGTTTTAATTTAAATCTATTATTGTGATTTATGCACTCTCTTTTCATTATATTTGTTAGTTTATTCTGCGGTTATATCAGAGGTTTAAGTGATTAAAATAGCGTTTGTCCGCCGATTTCACGCAGAGCGCTCAGTCAATAACGCATATGAAAGTACTAACTGTATCGCTTCTAAAATGCTCGCGGTAGTGTGAAAGTTATGTGCCCATTTGATTTATTTGTTTGTGGTTTTGCTTTGGTAAAGATCGAAGCTCTGTGCATATGGCACATGGCGGTGGAAAACAGCTGAATTATAGAAGATATGTTAGTTAGGAGCGTGGAAGGGGGTAGACGACGAGGAAGGGTGATTTGTAGACTAAAGTCTGTACGCCACTTGCAAACACCGCGACAATTCCGGGACCCTAGCGGCCATATTGTGGGTGTCTTCCACTGCAAGGCTGTCTAGCAAATGGTTCCTCTAACCGGGTTAGTACTTTCTTTTTCAAATGTATGGTCGTAAGAGGAGATTTAATGCACCGATAATACCAGTTTGCCGCAATAATGTACAGCGGGTTCGAATTAATACACAGACGTACATCTCCCAGGTTGGTAAAGAGCGAATTGACTCAGACGATTAATTTCTCTGACACTTATTCTGGAAGTTCTTGGTTTGAATCTCTATCCGGACACTGTACTTCCTGACTGGGGTGTTCATGATTCTTCTGAGTCCCTTCAGACGCGTGCTGGGACAGTACATTGAAATATATCACGACTGTTTCCTTCCACATGCTTTCCAGTTTATTATCATGTGATCATCCCGTCATTCGGCGGCTTATGCTGACAGCGTCGTTAAATAAACAACAAATGACAAAATAAAAATGTTATTATTAATGCCATCTAATTGTTATGATTAGACCGCCTCTGTGGTCTAGTGGTCAGAGTTCGTGGCTACAGATCTAGAGGTCTCGGGTTCGATTTCCGGCGCTACCAGATTTTCTGAGAAGTAATGGGCCTGGAACGGGGTCCGCTCAGCCTCGTGAGGATGATTGAGGAGCTATTTTAAGGAAATGGCGGCTCCGGTCTAGAAAACCGAAATTAACGGTCGTGGGGGATTCATTGCACTGACCACGTGACACCCTCTATCCGCAAAAGTTGGTATTAACTTTGCCGACAAGCTGCGGTCGCTCTGTCGGTATAGTTCGCTTGCGGACTACAGACCACGGAGTTAATACCTTCACCTCTGATAGTGATATTTATTAACGATTGTTTTATTGCTATGCGCAGACCACGATACTAGTATATAACAAATGATGGGCTGAGACGTATGAATGAATGTATAAGGGGTGGGCCTTCTCGGCCCTTGCACCGCGACCCAAGAGTGATCTATTCTGCTTGGGCTGAGAAGTAAGTTGTTCACGATATACCTCATAGTAGAAAACGAAGTCCCATTTTTTAGAACCGCTGGGCTAGATGATAAAATTTCATATACTTCTAGAGGTTAAGGAACTGGTACAGATTTTAAAATTTAAAATTGCTGTAGGAAATCCCCAAAGGCTTCCCCCCCCCTCAGAGGGCTTAGCGCGCACATACTAAATGTAGAAACTGAATTATGAAATAGCGCATTGCCCTCAAGACTACAGAGTTCCGTTTAATACAAAAGCATGAATCGGTTCATCTATATTCAGAGTTTCCTCTCACACGGACTCAGTTCCGCTGGACCAGAACTTGGAAATATTCAGATATGGATAACACTGCGATATATACTCTGAGTTACTCGCCGCTATCAACAGAATGCGCAGTGGATCTGGTCGAGTCCATTAACTGAGTTCGCGATATTAATGTATGTGGATTAATCACGGGTGTGGGAGTCGCCCATATGGAATCGAACGCTGGCCGATCAACGCGGACCACTGCAGCTCCAACGCCCATTGGTTTTCGAACCGTTGGCGATAACGTACCTCCGACACAATAGTCGTCAATCATAGTCTAGAAACCATCAGCTGCTACGCAACGGCTCAGTAATCAGGTTTCCATGGAAAGGGATTGGTACGAAACATTAACGGAACCTTAGAATCCCAGACGGGCTTTACTTACAGGGCCTCAGCTTCCTTCCTTCCATATTGTTGCTGCAACCACTGTTCCTGCTACCTTATGTCTCACTTCTCCTCACTCAAGAACCAGAGGCTAGGTCTAAGAGCTGCCCGTATTTGGAATTAAAGAGGTGACACAAATACGCGAACATAACTGCAGTGTGCATGTGAGACAGGAAATGTTTTTGGAACATTTGACACTCCTGTTCCAAATAGGGAGTTTCCCCGGCCCCATATCTGAGCCCGGATGCAAATTATCTTAGTTTTGTTTCGTGTTGGGTACACTTCTTGCCTTACTGGCTCTGCTTACCATCTGTTTTAACGCTGTTTTCATGCCTCGCTTATTCTTTGACCCTAAAGATGGAGGTGACTTGATCCTCCGAAGCATTGGTTGATCTTCGGTGTTATATCCCAGAAGATGGAAACCTTTGTAGATCATTTGCTTTCGTTTCTTTCAGTTGGTGCAACTGAATACTGTATAGTGTCAGTGGGTCCAAAGCATGAACTGAAGTTCTTCTGTATATTCTGTACAAAGAAGTACTCCGTGGCTTTTAGTCCGCAAGCGAATTATACCGACCGAGCGACCGCCGCTTGTCGGCGAAGTTAGTGCCAACTTTAGAGGATAGAGGGTGTCACGTGGTCAGCGCAACGACTCCCCACGACCGTTAATATCAGTTTTCTAGACCGGAGCCGCCATTTCCTTGAAATAGCTCCTCAATTATCCTCACAGGCTGAGTGGACCCCTTTCCAGACCCACTATTTTTAGAAAATTTGGTAGCACCGGGAATCGAACCCGGGACCTCTGGATTTGTAGCCAGGAACTCTGACCACTATACCACAGAGGCTGTCGTATAGTCTTTAAAATATTTATGATCTGTATATTCTGTATAACGATGATAAATATTTTTAAAGAAGTTTAATAACTGGTTGTCTCTTCACACGTCTACAAAATAAAATACGAAATAAAAACTGCTAATAAAAAAAGATGAACATGCAGTATATGCTTTGTTGTAGTTTCTCGAATCTTTCGCAAATTCTCTCTCGGCGTGACAGTAGCTTTTGTTTCAGTTTGTTAACTTTTAAGTGCGGTCTAACTTTTAACAGCGACAGGTCTGCACTAGTTAGTTGTTTAATTTTTTCTTGTGCTTCCTGTACTTGACGTTTCTGGCTATAAGGCCCTTCGTGTTGGACGCGGTGACTGTGGAAAAAGAAAGTTAATTAAATCTTGTATAACTTCCGTTGAGGCAAAAGTGATCTAACCCAGTGACAGTGGCGAAAACTTCAGGACATTCCACTAATTTATCTTCATCAAGTCTAAAACTGTCTCCTGTATAAAGCACGGTACCAGCTTCCAGATACCATTTACTTTCCCCTAATATAACCATCACATTTGCTTTATAAACTACAGTGGTAATTATGTACACAACGATTTTCGATGTTTAATGACAACCAATTTATTCTCAGAGCGTTTTCTTTTAATAAGATCACACCGTAATTGTGCATAAAATTAACCGTCACATAAATTTACCTTGAAATATCGTTTTGTAATTACTTTCTATAATACTATCACGTGGGGGGGGGAGAATAGAAATGCATGTAGGATATTGGTGGGGAAGCCAGAAGGAAAGAGACCACTGGGAAGACCAAGGCGTAGGTAGGTGGACAATATTAAGCTGGATCTTAGAGCGATAGAATGGGATGGTATGGGCTGGATTCACCTGGCTCAGGATAGGGACCAGTGGAGGGCTCTTGTGAACACGGTAATGCTGGGAAATTCTTGAGTGGCTGCACAGTTGGTGGCTTCTCAAGAAGGGCTCAGCTCCATAAGTAAGTAAGTAATACTAACACGTGTATGAGTGACTGTAGACGGGGTTTGGATCTGTAATTGGTTTTTTGTACAGTTGCAAATCGTAACTACAACTACAAGTAGGTGTAGCGCTATTGCTAATTCACAGACTCTGCTGAGGTGACTGGTCTAACGGTAACTTTTACTCGGGAGGTGCTGGGTTCGAATCCCGGACGGGACACGTGCTATCCTGACTGAAGTTTCTCATGCCTCTCATTAACCCGCCCAGAAGACTGCTGAGTCAGTACGTTCATTAGAACACGGCCGCTTAATTTCAAATCCTTCCCAGTTCATCATCCATCAATCATCCTATCATTCGACGCCGTGTATTATAGACGCCGACAGCGTCTTGAAATAGCCCACAAAAAAATCGACGTTTCTCTAATTTATGTGTTTGTAAGACACCTATAGGATATGTACCGGGGGCTGTCTGCCCGGGTGTAAGCAGCACTTGTGTCTACTATCGAGGTTAAGAATAGCGGAGCTGTAAATCCTCTGTCCCATGAGTTCATGGCGTCGTGCTTAATTAATTAGGCAATATCGTAATACACTTGTTCCACTTTTAACCTCATACGTTATGTCTTGTTGCTTAACTGAAGCATGTTGTTGGTGTGGAAGGAGCTCCCATCTTACTTCAAGGATTCGATATCTTTTAATGGAAACGCTCAATAAAAGTTGTTTTCAAGAGCGTAATGCGACACGTCACTTTAGGGCCGATGCGTCACCTGAGCTCTGAAGGGAAGACGTTCCTGTGTACACAGTGAACATGTTAGGAGTTCGGAGTCTGCTACAGTGTCCCATCACTGGCTTCATGAATCTTGTAAAGTACCTATCCCAGGCAGGGTCAGCATCACGCTGACTGACCAACTAACCTACTAACCAACTAACTAAGTACCCAACTAAACATGCAGCCAAGTAACTAACCAACCAGGTAACAAATTAACCAACTGACTGACTGACTGACTAACTAACCAACTAACTAACTAACAGACCAACAAGGCAACTAACTAACTAATCAACCAGGTAACTAATCTCCTGTGATTTCCTATGTTGTCATTTTGCTACATCTGCTTCCTGTTGTAGTGACCAAACGCATTACAGTAGTGGTAACAGTCTCAACTAGCTGGGACATCTGATTTCATGACCGAGGTTTTCGTGATTTTTCTCAGCCCCCCCCCCCAAGGCAAACGCAAGGATAATAACTTGATTAGGCAGTGGCCGCTTCCTTTAAAATCCTGAGGAAAACTAGACTGTGTGTTCTGGTGATCTGTAAAGTGTAAACATCAGCGATAGTGTTATATTTATTTGTAGTTACGATTTTTAATTAAATCGAATTATCCAGAACCCCGTCTATAGTCATACACATATTACGTGACAATACAGTGTTCACTTTCTTAAGAATTCCTCTTGATATGTATATGAGGAAGTACTGTCAACGCGAAAAAATTGAGCTCAAAAATTTTTATGGATTTTTATTTTTGCAGTCCCCTGAATACTGTAAGGTGGTATTGGGAACTCGCTCTGTTTGCATGTGTATCTGTATGTATGTGCTCCGTGCTAGCATCTGGACGCTTGGACGGACGTTACTCATATTCGTTATTTAGGAGTGTGGGTCAGTAGGTTGGTGTACCGTGAATATGAACTTTCTGGCTCTAAAAATATTGGTCCTCTATATGTCCCACAGTGAACATAATTGTATTTTTTTCGAAAACGTCTTTCGATTTTGATTAAATTTCAGTAGTTTATGGAGTCATACATATATTCCTAAATAATATTGCATCTGTAGTTTCTTCTGGAGACAAATGATAAACATTTTAGTGCCCCTAAATCATATATGAGAAAGCATGTCTAATGCCTTTACACCGGTTTGTTCTGCATGTTTTTAAAATATCTTCCTCATAATCATACATTTCCACTAATACGAATATAATTTTGAGCCTGAAAATTTTGCACTTATGAAGGACAGTCAGCGAATAGGTCACAAATGGAAGTAAAACAGCTGTAATGGACGTGGTAGGTTTTCTGTGTGTATCATTGCCTGGCAGCAGAGTCTGGATAGCAGACGCACATGCGCATGTTCAAATGCTGGTTTCAGTTATAAAAATGGCGACCGTGCTTGAGTATAATACCGAAGAGCAGCGCTTTTTTGTTCTTTCTTTTTGTGGGCAAAAACTCAATGCGAAGGATATTAAGAAAGAAATGGTTCCTGTTTATGGTGAGAAGTTTTTATCGCTGCTTAAAACGGTTCACAACTGGGTCGAGAAATTCTGTCATTGACGTTCGAAAGCCGCAAACGATGCGGAACCAGCCACGGAAATAGCTGAGACAACAGTCAAAAGACTTCTATGCTGCGGGTTTCGAAGCACTGGCAAAGCGATGGAACACGTGTGTCAATGTTAGCGGAGGAATTATCGAGAAATGATTTTTTATGTTTCGAATGTCACGTGATTTAAGTTCTATATCCATTTGTGACACATTTAATGACTCTCGTGGACCAGTTATATAAATATCTATAGTGGTCCAAGAAGGTTATGAATTCACATATTAAAGAGAATGCATTATGATAGCTTGTTCCACTTTTGCCCTCAAATCTGTCTTATGTCACGTGACTGCAGCGTCACAAGTGGCGATGTTGAACGCTACGACGGCTCTTGTATAATGAGAGAGCTGTAAGTGGGTTTCATTTCAAAAGTTGCCTTTCCAAGTACCCCTACTTTCTGCTGCACAGCAACCAGCTACACATGCTCCTAAATAAATGCACCAGCGTAGATTTGCAATTAAGTTGTTCTGGCATCCAGTGCTTTCTCAGATCAATCTAATGCCATCAGCGACATAAACATTTTGTCTTTTATACTTATACTGCTCGGACCTTCTCTTGAGACGCCGGGATTGACGTAACAGCCTGAAATAAAGCTCTGAGAAATATCAGAGAAACGCTAAAGACTAGGCAGTGTGTCTATAGCAGCCAGATATTATGACGTAGATTGCTCATAGCGGCCACGTCTTCTAAGCATCTTGTGATGACGTATCAGGGAGTGGAGGTATAGCCCCACCATTATTGACCTCGGCGCTATATGGAGGTGAGCGGACAGCATCACGTCCTGGTTGCTTTATCCACTGAGAAAATGACCGTGGTACGCATTGGACATGAGGCTGGGTGAGCCCCAGAACCGGTCTGGCATAGTTGAGAAAAAATAAATCTTGCCTCTGACTGGAATCGAATACTGGTCTTGCAGCTCGTAGTTCTACCAGCTCGTAAGGTCGAGAGGTAGTTAAATAAAAAAAAAGGGACATGACGGTTGAAAGCCGGAATAGTGGTGCCAAAACCAGATGTCCGTTGCTAGGCAACGTTCCCGTTACAACGTATAGTATCGAACGTGTCGTCACAAGATAATAAGTTGTGAGCACTTAGAAACGAAACGGTTGCTTGGAAATGAATGCATGGTTCTCCGAGGAAACACATTCGTGAAACACAGTAGTGGGACCCTTGGAGGCGGTGATCTCTATTCGGTCCGCATGAAGTTAGCTCAGTCCGAAACTCAGAGATACAGATAGAGTTCAAGAGACTAGAGACCAGACTGAGAACCAGAAGAAATGCAATGGGAGATTCGTTATCAAGAAGGAGTTCAATGTGTGAACTGTTATAATCAGCTGCAATTGTAATAGAGACGTCCAGTAAATCCGATCATCAAATCTGGAACCCACGATTGTTAATCACGCAACTTCTTTACAATATTATATTTAAGCATCCTGTTGCACTCCATACGACAAATGATACAAACTCCGTCTCAAGTGCAAACAATATATTTTGTGTCTTTGATCTTGCTCCCTACACTACATGTTTCGGCCTCAGACGGCCATCATCAGGTGTATAACACTCACGTCGCTGTCACACTGCACCCAGTTCAAAATTTAACATCTAAAACACTCTCCCTGTCATTATCAACTTCTACTTCGTTGATAGCTGTCCTCCCGTAGATTACTTCACACACGTTAATTTTGAGTTTATTGTAATAGCACCATAATAAAATCTTTAGTTCTAATTTTAAACCTTTAAATTCTTGTCCAAATTTTAAAATTTTAAAATTGTTAGGGTTATTCGCCCTGTGTTTGAAGTGCTGCAGCGGCTAGTTCTTGTTTCCACACTGTATAGGTGTTATCTGTAATATACAAATATATTTGTATTACTATCTTATGTATGTGGTGTTTTCTAATGTGTGTATATTGTTATTTGTACTTACCCTGTGTAGTCTTTCTGTGTGCGTGCCGCTGCTATTCTTTACTACGTGTGCTGTCTGATGTACTGTGTGCTGAGTTTTATGTTTGTGAGTGTAGGGGGGGGATGGGTAGTGGGGAGAGGAAGGTACCGTTAGTCTGTATAGATTTCGTGTATCGTTTGAAATATGGGATTGTGTGTTTCTATGTGTGTATCATTCATGTGTAGGCCTTTCTTACTTATTTTATATATATGGTATTTCTCTAATGTATTCAAATGTCTGCCCTTCTTTCCCGTTGTTACAACTTCCATTACCTCTGTTATTGTTCCGTATGCATGTCCTGTATTTAGTATGTGGTTTGAGTACCCGGAATTGCTATCATTATTCCTAATATCATGTATATGTTCTTTATATCTAGTGTTAAATGTTCTGCCCGTTTGCCCAATGTATTTCAATGGGCAATCTACACATTTCATTTGGTATATGCCACTTTTATTGTATTTATCTATTTGTGGTTTTTGTTTGAGTATATTTTCTATTGTGTTTCGTGTGCGGAATGCTACTTTTATCTGTGTGTCTTTGAAAAGTTTTGTAATTTTTCTCACTTCTTTTGTACTATATGTAAATAGTTGTTGTAGATGTTAAATTTTGAACTGGGTGCAGTGTGACAGCGACGTGAGTGTTATACACCTGATGATGGCCGTCTGAGGCCGAAACATGTAGTGTAGGGAGCAAGATCAAAGACACAAAATATATTGTTTGCACTTGAGACGGAGTTTGTATCATTTGACGCAACTTCTTGTGCATGACAATACTTTAATATTTTAAGAAAAATGCTACTTTCATAATTTTTTTTTGTTAGCTTCAGCGCCTTCTTGAGAGAGGAAAGCAGACTTCACGTATATTTTGATGACTGGAAAGATAATCTTGTTGACTCCATAAGAGAAACTAGCGAGTCGTATGCGGCTCGCGTGCTCCGAGTTGGTCACCACTGAATTATATTTTCCGTCTGATACCGCAGGCTTCACTTAACGATATGTCCCACTTTTCCTCCCACTGTGATACTTATCTCGCGTATTTTCTTACCCTCTCTTCTCTTACTTGTTTATTTGCTGAAGGCCATCTTTAGATCCATGTTTGTTGAGGTGAATTGGCGTCGCATTGCTGCGTAGGGGTTGATACACTGCAACGAATCCAAGGAGAATACTGATTTCAAGTTTCTTATGAACAGCAGTGTTTTTTTAACAGTCTCGAACAAGTTTCTGCTTTTCCAAATAAAAGGTAAAAGTAAAGTCTGTGCCGGTCACCGTAGCCGAGCGGTCTAGGTCATGCACTGTCTTCGCTCGCTCGGAAGCCGGGATCGTGGGTTCGAATCCCACTCAGGGCATGGATGTTTGTATGCGTTTTTCTGTGTTTGTGTACAGGTAGAGGCCTTGCGACGAGCTGATCACCCGCCCAAGGAGTCCTACCGAATGTTTAAGATCTAGTAAACCGAAGTGAAACGGAGAGTTTCATGGAGGTAGGCCTAGGCCCAAATTGGGGCTGTAGCGCCACAGGAAAAAAAAGTTGTCTGTGTGCTTAATTAATTGAGCACCATGCTATGATAACATGGAGGAGGGGAGGTAAGTCTCATCCATTCTTGACTTCGGTACTAAATGGAGGCGAGTGATCAGCTTCATGCCCCGGCCGCTTTAACCCCGGTAGGGTTAGATAGGCTGCAGAGCCAACTTGGACTGTGAAGAAGAGAAAATCTCTTGCTCCTGCCGGGAATAGAACCCTTGCCATGCATCCCATAGCTCGTCACTACCGACTCCCAAATTAGTAAGCCGCGGAAATCAGCACCACAGATCGGCCCCCTCCACTTCTCTCTTGAGCTGTTACGTCTCCCCTCCAACATACTCCCTCCACATTCCCCTCCATTCGTCTAGCCATTCTCTTTGCGTGGAGGTTGACACCCCTGGCTAGCTGCAAGCGTTTTTGACTGGTTGACATAGGCTAAAGGCGGATGGAGAGAAATAAAAGAGTAGGCACAGAATAAGAATTTTATATAGTTACCTCCTTAGTTTGTTAGTAAATTATTTAATGAATAAGTTGGTTATTACACAGTTATTTTGTATACTTCAATATTTACATGGGTGCTTCCGTAGTTAATTATGTATTTATTTAATTAGTCGGGAGCACGCAATAGCGTAATTGGTAAAGGCACTATGCTACAGTGCGGAAGGTCACGGTTTCGATTCCCAGTGAGGTTGCTGGACTTTTCAGTTGACCTAATCCTTCCAGCCGCACTATGGCCCTGGGATCGACTCAGTCTCTAACAGAAATGAGTACCAGGAACCTTCCTGGGGCTAAAGGGCGGCCGGCGCGTAAGGCTGACGACCTCACCGCCATCTGTGAGCCGATTGTCTAGGTAATATTGGAGCCCCGACGTTTCACACCGCTATGGGCCTCCACGGCCTGTTACAGGGATACCTTTACTATAACAATTTTTGTAATTAGTTGTCACAGTGAGTGAGTGAGTCATTGACTGTGGATTACTGACTTAACTGTATACAGATTAATGATAAGATAATAGGCCAATTCTGAATTCGGAAGGAGATGGAAGTGGTGGTGGCCTAATATACCGAATATTGCCTCGCCGGACTGGGAGCAAATGAAGACAAGTCAACCAAGAGTCTGTGTTACTCGATCACTGGATCAGCCAGTGAGGAATATTCCCTGTACATCTGCCATCTTTCTAAACATTGTAGGCTGGCTCACTAAAGTGTCCCAGTTGTTTCTGAACCTGTAGACTGGTGCTTGAAGGTGCTCAGAAGTTTCTGAACCTATAGACTGGAGCATGAAGGTGCTCAGAATTTTCTGAACCTGTAGACTGGTGCATGAAGGTGCTCAAAATTTTCTGAACCTGTAGACTGGTGCATGAAGGTGCTCAGAAGTTTCCGAACATGTAGGCTGGCCCATGAAGGTGTCCCACTTGTTTCTGAACCTGTAGGCTGGCGCATGAAGGTGTCCCACTTGTTTCTGAATCTGTAGGCTGGCACATGAAGGTGTCCCACTTGTTTCTGAACGTATAGACTGGCGCATGAAGGTGTCCCACTTGTTTCTGAACGTATAGACTGGCGCTTGAATGTGTCGCAGTTGTTCCTGAACCTGTAGACTGGTGCACCAAGGTGTTCCAGTTGTTTCTGAACGTGTAGACAGGCGCTTAAATGTGTCGCAGTTGTTCCTGAACCTGTAGACTTGTGCACCAAGGTGTTCCAGTTGTTTCTGAACGTGTAGACAGGGGTTGAGTGTATCACAGTTGTTCCTGAACCTGTAGACTGGCGCACCAAGGCGTTCAATTTGTTTCTGAACCTGTAGGCTCGCGCATGAAGGTGTCCGCATTGTTTCTCAAATTATGAAAGTGACCCAGTTGTTTCTGAACCTGCAAGCTGGCCCACAGAGGTGCCACAGCTGTTCCTGAACCTGCAAGCTGGCCCACAGAGGTGCCAAAGCTGTTTCTGAACACTGTAGCCCGTTGCATGGAGCTACCTTAGTTCCCCGTAACTAATTGCTGGAGACTTTGCTTGCGGTAGAGAAATGGGATTGTCGCTAAGATTAGTGGAAACTTTGAGGGCTTTCACTGGTCACAACCCTTGGGACTGCAGTGCGGGTTGCCTGTACTGCCTAATACACAACATTTTAAAGGATTTTGGGTTACGCAGTTCGAATCATATAGCATGCAATTACAAGGTGATGTTTGAACAGTGAATTGGAAAGGAAATGGAAGGAAACGGTTGTGGCTTAATTGATGAACTATTCCGGCTTATGTTTGGAGGGAGTAAGGGAAATCAGTATCTGTCAAAGACGTATTTGAGGGTACGTGATATGGTGAATTGGCAACTTAAGTGAAAAAATAAACGTTGCTTAATCACTGACGTCTCCAGTATGGAAATGTTGGTTCTTATCATGCGCTGAAAATAGAATCTGCCGATATTTTGATGTAAAAAAAAGTAAAGCTATCACTGTAACAGGCCGTGAAGGCCCATAGGGTTGTGAGACGTTGAGGCTCCCACATTATCTAAACAATCGGCTCAAAGATGGCGGTGAGGTCATATTTTGATGGGGAAATAAAAAATAAGAAATTTTATAATGATGACGGAACCTTATAGATGTTTTAGACACAGATATCTCCTTTGTTTCTTTTATATATGTATATATATATACACTTTTCTTCATTCTCTGTTCCATTTTCTCGCTTCTTTCAGTTCGTTTTAGTTAAGTCTGCTCTTTCCGACTCTTGTTTACTCTTGACTTCGTCACGGGGTGCATATAAGAAGGACATATGCCTATTATATATTTTCCCAATTCAGTCCACCGAAATTTAGAACTACTGGGGTTTTGGACTTTTCCCATCGTCCGGTATTTTAGAAAATAGAAAACAGGACGTTTCGGAAACTGGATCTGTTTGCGTCCTCAAATGAATGTGGGGGGGAAGACAACTATTCAGTTGAGTCCCTTAGAAAGAGCTAACCTCAATCACTGCGGACGGAAACAGATCCAATTTCCGAAACGTCGTATTTTCTGTTTTGTAGAATACTGGACGATGGACAAAGTGCAAGACCCCAGTAATTCTGAGTGTTATTCGCCATCGTCAGAACCATTTAGAATCATCTGAAATTTAGTTATATGCGCAATGGATTCAAATATTTTTCACACACCCCTTTCTGGCCCCCATCAACGTCATAGCTACCCCACGATTTAGAATATCGACAGGATATTGATTGAGTTCGAACACTGGCTTTGTTTGCTGTGTGCTGGTTCTGCAATATTGAAAAAAAAACTGAAAAACAAACCACTACTCGTAACCATGACAACTCTTTTAAACATGCAACAATATTCAAATTTTCTATCGGTTTCAACAGACCAGAAAGACATACAAAAACACACTAAAACATTTTTTTTCGCCTCATTCCAAAAGTACTGATTCAAAGAAAAGTTACCTTCACTGGAATTAAAAAAGAAAGAGTTTCGGTTAGTTTTTTTTATTAAATTACAATTGCAAATAGATTCTTGATTAAAATAATTTGGTTCTATATTAAGCAGAACCCAATAAAGACGTAGAAAGAGGAAGCGAAACGCATACGGTTTGTCAGACGTCTCTGACATTCTTCGGGCTAATTGCGAGCAAAGAAATCTATTTAAGCAATGTAAATGTAAGTCCGTTTCTTAGTATTACAATATGGTCACCTAATGGAGAGCGAGGAGTAAAACTCCAGGCATTCTTAACACCTGCTGTTTGCCCCAACCCCTGTAAGACGTCACATGGACCGTGGCATGGTGGTACTTTGGTGTTGTCTGCTCTCGTTTGTTGCAAGATTAGTTAGGTGATGAATTAATTAGTAAAAAGTAAAAGCTATCCCTGTAAACAAGTCGTGAAGGCCCATAGGGCTGTGAGACGTCGAGGTTCCCACATTTTCACTAGACAATGGGCTCACAGATGGCGGTGAAGTTGTCATCGTTACGCCTTGGCCGCTCGTTAACCCCAGATAGATTACTGGTACTCATTTCTGTTAGAGGCTGAATCGATCCCAGGGCCATAGTGCAGCTGGAAGGGTTAGGTCAATTGAAAAATTCAGTGACCTCAAGGGGAATGGAACTCGCGACCTTCTGGCTTATAGCATAGTGCCGCGTGCCCCCCGAATGAATGAGTTATTTAGTGAATTAGTTATGTGGTAAGTCAGTGATATCTCAGACGAACGTGAATGTCCCTGGTACTCGATCCTGCGCACAGATCAGTGGCCGGAGTGACAAGGGTCCAGCGCTGCCCTGCTGCGTGTCTCAACCCACACATGCGAGTCTGTATGCGATGCGGCTTTCACACAACAGAGGGCAGCCCCTTCGCTGCTACTGGCCGAGAACAAAGGTACGGGAACATGTTTCCAAAACAAAGGAATGTCGCGCTGTGTATCAGTTCAAATAAAAGAACGATTTAATGCTGTAGAAACCTTTTAGATCCTGAACACACAGTTCCACGCGTCAGGACACAAAGATGCAGAAAATGGAGAGTGTGAAGGAAGAAAAGCCGAAGAAAATGAAATAAGAGGAGATAAAGGAGGGAGAGGAGATGACGTAGAGGAAGGCAGGAGCAGAAGTAAGAGAAGATGAACGGGAAACGGAGGAAGAAAGAAAAGAAGAGGAGAAGAGGAAGCTAAAATAGGGAAGGGAGAAGTGGAAGGAGAAGAGGAGGTAGAAGAAAGGCGGATTAAAAGATACAGAAGATGAGCGCGAAATGGAGGATAAAGAAAAAGCAGAAGGATAAGGAAAAGAGGAAGTTAAAAAGGGAGAGAAGTATGAAGAGAAGGTAGAAGAAGAGAGGAATAGAAAGAAGATAAGATGAAAGAGAAGTGGAGGAGGGAGGGAAAACGAAGGAGGAAGAGAAAACAAAGGATGGACAGTAGAAGGAATAAGGAGGAAGATAAATACTATAATAGGCGTAGGAAGAAATGAAAATGAAGGTCCGTATCTTGAACCAGATGAATCCAGTTAACAACGTCGTTTCCTATATCTAATAACCCATTTTAATATTATTTCCCAAGTTATACTTCAGATTAAAAAAATTATGTCCCATCAGGTATTTCGGATGAAACGTTGTGTATATTTTTCATTTGTTTAATGTGTGCTGCATGACCTACTAATCTCTTCCTCCTTTATTTGATCAGGCTAATAGTATTTGGTGCCGGTCACGGTAGCCGAGCGGTCTAAGGCATGCACTGTCTTCGCTCGCTCGGAAGCCGGGATCGTGGGTTCGAATCCTACCCAGGGCATGGATGTTTGTGTGCGTTTTCCTGTGTTTGTGTACAGGTAGAGGCCTTGCGACGAGCTGATCATCCTCCCAAGGAGTCCTACCGTATGTGTAAGATCTAGAAAAACCGAAGTGAACGGAGTTTATGGAGGTAGGCCTAGGCCCACTGGGGCTGTAGTGCCAAGGAAAAAAAAGTATTTGGTAGGATATTGCTTAAAAATACCCCAAACAAGACTGGTTTCTTTGTTATGATCTCTTTCAGAGAGTTTGTTATGGAAAGATACTACACTCTTTTGGAGTCCTGAATTAATCTCTTTCTCTTAAGCTCATTCCTTGAAGCTAAATAATTTGAATTGAGGCATGACTGGTGATGGCGTCAAGCTTTCCCATGTGACATCCAAGCCCCCCATTTTTATATTTTTAATCTGTTTCGTATTTTGATATCCTGCGCTTTCATGACGTGATTTCAGAGCAGATCGTTATAAAATGTGGTTTTCCGATTCTTTATTGGCTCTTAGCTCTTCCGGTCTCAGTCAGTATTGGGAAGGAATTCATTCTACCGATTGTTCTTTCGTTTTCAAGGAAAAAAAAACTAAAATAGTTCCAAATCTCGTTTCTTTGTGATGTCTCTGCAAATTACTTTCTCAGAACTTTTGAGATAGTTTTCTTTTTGTGTGTACCGAAGAGCAGCGTCGTCTTCTTCAATGTGATGCCTCCAGTATATATTTACCGAAATTTAGCAAGAAACCCTGCCTCTATCTTCAGGGAAATTGTCATCTATCCTCTTCCGAAGATGGAGACAACAAAATTCTCCTATACGCCTATATATATCTACCAGACTACATGACGTCAGGAGTCGGGATAGCTCAGTCAGCATAGGGACGATCTACGGAATGGATGGCTGTGTTTCGATTCCCGGCAGGGATAAGATTTTACTCATCTCGATAACTTCAAAACTGTTTTTGGGGCCCGCCCAGTCTCCTATCCAATAGGCATCATGGGCGATTTTGTCTGGGGTAAAGCGACCGGGGCGTGAAGCTGGCCACTCATCTTCGTTTAGTGCCGAGGTCAAGAGTGCTGGAGCTATATCTTGACTCCTCCATATGTCTTCATGGCATAGTGCTTAATTAAATAAGCACAAGGACAACTTTACTAGCTTTATCTACACGGCGTCATATTCCAGTAACAGTCACAGTCTCACGTTTGTTGCACTGCCTGATGATCCCAACTTTTAGTCGTGTGAACTTCAGCGGATTGGAGAATAATTTTCTAAGTTCATATTCAGTGCATATAAAAAAATATTGTAGCTTGTAGAACCGTTACTATGCAACAACCGCGAGATAAGCAAATATTTCGGAACCGTTACTAGGTAACAGTCGCCAACAAACACGTCTCCACAACAACGTATCGACGCGCAACAATAGAGGTGCTCCTGGAAACGGGGTTTTGTACTGTGGTCCTTGCTCAGAACTGGAGCAAGAATAGGCATCCCCTGTAGAGTTTGGGTCGAATACCTCCACCGTAGCCCTAGGAGTGGTAGTAGTCGACGAAAAGGGACCTCACTGCCTGGGGGCATAACCGGGCCACCCTATTCCTGGGGGATGTAAATACGGGACCTGGCCCTCCAGGTTGGTGGAGTCTCAATCTGACACAGTAAAATTTGGTCACGAGCCCCGCGGGGCTCGGACCTGAGAATGACTGCGCTGGCGAGACCAGCAGCAGTTATAAACGACAGACCCATCCTCTCGTCAAAAAGGATGTTACATGTTCTGTTAGAAAATAGAAAATCTTGTTGTGAGTCTCAAGGGGCTTATCGCCAAGACGAACTGTTTGGCCATAAACCCGCCAGTTGCAAAGTAACTCTGACTGACGTACACTTCTTAAACTTAGGCACATTCCGCAGTACAGAGTTTTGTGTGAGTTTCATTATAATACCAGACTCATCCACTTTTATATTATTTTATTTGAAAAAAAAAAGTTAATTCTTTTTGTACCATCCTGTAGGCCTATATATCCTTCTGCCTCTCTCGCTCTCTGATATCGTATCTTCAGTGTAATTTTCCGGTTATGATGAGTTGTATGTTTCATTTGCATAAAGCAATATCTTTCTATTAAATTAACCTATAGTACTGACTGCGATATTCGTCGCTTGCATTCCGGCGCTGCAAGATGTCTGGTGACTCTCACTGATGTTTGAGGGTCTCTTCTGTTTAATAGATTTCGTGGAAACCATTTAATACACAGCCCCTTCATATCCTTCCAGACGGTAAAAGGTAAGGGGTATGGTACCAAACAGCTGAGGCGGGGGCGGGCGGGTGAGGGGGGAGGCTGGGTTATTGAAATTGCTCTGTGCCTACTTCAGTCGATTTACTTTTGAAGCTACGAGGAAAAGAGAAAGATCACAAGTACTTTCAATGTTATAACTGTTTTCTCGTCCTTTCTACGGAGCCTTTAGTTGGAAGGCTAATTTAAAGTGTGAGTCACAGAAAATGACATTTTTTCCGTGAAACTAAGAAGCCTTCTTGTGTCTAGCGTAAAAACTAAGCACGTTTTTAGAGCGGCCTCCGTAGTCTAGAGGTAACGTTCCCACCTCGTGACTCGTGGTACGCGGGTTCAAATACCCGGCGGAGGTCGTCGAATTTTTAAGGGCGGAAAAATTCAGGGAACAAGTCCTCCGGGAGGGACTTTAAGCCGTAGCTTTACTGCACGTAAAAGAACCTCATATCTCCAAAGGAGGTCACTGAGCCAAATTACGGACGTTTCCCGCCCAACAGCAGTCTCTAGTACCTCTGGTAGATGGGGGAGGCATTATAGATACCTCTCAGCTAGTAGAGCCGGTCTCGCTGGCTGGGCGGGACTAATGGTAAGCACCAATACCGATAGGATATAGAGACTGGTAGAAATCGTAGAGGGAAGCACAATGGACCAATACAGGTCTAAGTGTATGGGGAAATCCACCCTCTCCAATAACTAACTAACTAAGCACGTTTAATATGTCGTCACCAGAATACAGGTAAAAAGGTAAAGCTATCTCTGTAACAGGCCATTAAGAACCATAGAAGTATGAGAGGTCGAAGCTCCTATATCTTCTTGACGTTCTAGTCAGTCGGCTCACAGATGGCGGTGAGGTTGTCAGCCTTACGCGTCACTCGCCATTTTACCACCCAGGAATATTCCTGGTACTCATTTCCTTTAGAGACTGAGTCGACCTCAGTACCAGAGCACAGGAAAACATAATAACAAATAAAAACCTTAAAACCGATCACAGTGCCCACTTGGTCTAAAGCATGAAATGTCTTTCTTCCGCTCAAAAGCTGAGATCATGTGCTCAATACGTTTGTCACGATTTATATGTGTGACTATAGACGGGGTATGAATTGGTGAATTGATTTATTGACCACTTATACACACCACTCGGAACTGCAAGTAATTACAGCGCCATCGCAAATCTCCACAATTTACAAATTACCGGAGCACCCGATAAGTCCTTTTCCAGTCTGCAGTGTCTCCAACACCCGTTCTTCGGTTACGGCTTCTAACAGTGGAGATTCTTCAACTCATGCGCTCAAGTCCTATCTTCATGGCCTCCCATGCAGAACTCAGCACTCAACTAAGTCCCAGGCTGCCGGTCATTTCACACCAATCTCATAGTCTTCTCTTCACAGCCGGACTTTCAACTGACAGCTCTCTGTCTACTAACTGGCTCGCCCCAATTGTCTTTCTTATAACCACTTTGCCCGGACCGAGTAGAAAACACTGTTTCCAACAATAACTTTATTGTGAGAGTATTCGTTGCAGCAGGAACGTGTTTGCCGATCCGTTGTCGAGAAACGGTTTGCATAACACCACTGATTATTCGCCTATTGCATAATAACAGTTGTACACACTACACACTGATGTTTGTGTTTTCCTGTGTAGATAGCTGTTCGCCCGTCCAAGGAGCCATACAAACTGTCTGTAAGACTAAAATTTTACGATTAATTAATTCTAAATGGCCACTGGTCAAAGGGCCTAATCCGTCGAGACAGAAGAATAAAAGACCTGTGCAGAATTGGCTGAGATCCAGTAGTTGGAAAAGACAGTTGTAAATAAAAAGAATTTTGATAAAATTAAGCCAACACTAAATTCCAGAACTTTTCCCTGGCAGTCAGAAAGACTTGCACTTGCTCACGCTGGTTCGCTCGCGGATTTCTTCTTGTTTTCTACCCTGAAGATGGAGGCGATATGTTCCTCCGAAACGTCGGTTAACACTATCTACACGGCGCCACATCCCAGAAGACTGCTTTTATCCTATTATCCATTTGTTGGTATGGGGTTTATGCCATAGCCTGGAAAACCGAAGGATTTGGTCTCGATTCCCAGCAGGGACCAAGATTTTTTTCTTATCCAGAGAGTGCAGACTTTTCTCGAGGCCCGTCGAGTGTCTTGTCCCAACCTCTTTTTAATAACACACCTTTTTCAATTTTTTCTAAGTTCCTGAAGTACCTAGTATTTTTAAAAAAACTCCGTTTTTTCTACCACTGCAATATATTTAAAAAATGTAATTTGTTGTTTCGAAGAAATTTTCTATAGACAATAAACTTGTCATGGTACTTATGATTGCAAAAACAAAATTTCCGACATTTCACTTGTGTTCATGTCCCCCCTCCCCCCAGAGTTATCTTGCATACCTATAAGGGTACGCGTACCACCTGTTGATAAACTCTTTTATCCAATAGGTATCGGGGGCTATTTCCCCGGAAGTAAAGTGAAGGGGCGTGAAGACTACCTTCATCTAATATTAAAAGTGGTAACACATCAAGCAATACCTACATATCCACGTGTCTTCATGGCGCAGTGCTTAATTAATCACAGGGGCAGCTTCAGACAAAAAGACCGACAAATCTTGTGCGTATGCAGACAAGAACCCTTGTAGAAAAGTAGGGCGACCCCTCGGTCTATCAGCCACCGCGTCTACCTCATCAGCAAGTCGTTAAAACTTGCTTTGTTTGTGATATTGCCTCCCATTCAATTGAGATTGAATGTGAATAATTGAAGTACTAGACTCTCTTGAAGATCCCGGATTTGCGAAGAGAGCGCCGGGTTACCGCATCGGATCTCGTCATCCTGAGGATTATTTCTTTCATTTCCCTTTACCCCGTTTCGCCATTATTGTTCGAAGGCGAAATAGAGGAATGTAATATGAACCCAGGACTTGTTTACTCTGTCTTTATATTTACATGTTTATCTTGACTTCACTGAAGGACGCACCCCATTATGGGCGAGATGAAACTAATTTCCGGATGCTTAAAAATTCATATGGCGTAGTGCCACACAGAAAAGGAACCAGCAACTGTTCTTGTCCTGAAGACTGAGTCTTTGTTGCAGGAATGAGAGTGTAATATTGAGACAGATCTTAGTATGTAGGGTTTGAAGTTACGAAGTTACGAAGAGTTACACGTTCTGGAATATGAAGAGATGTATGTTCTGCCTTTTAAAGTGTTACGCGTTCTGCGTTATGAAGAGTTATACGTCCTGGATTATGAAGAGTTGTATGGTCTGGGATATGAATTATACAGGGTGTTTCACGACTTTAGGACATAACTGCAGGAGGTGATTTCCTAGGACTTTGTGATCAAAAAAGTTCATATAAGCATGTGTCCGATTTTGGACGGTTACGGAGTTATGACCGTTTTAAACTCAGAATAGAAGGTAACGATTACTGACAATAAACGGAACAAAATAATAAACCAGCTTAATACATGATGCAGTTAAAGTATTGTGACATGTTGACCCCTACCTCCCCAGCGGTACGTGGCGGTAACGTAACGCTCGCGTTACTACGGTAATAGGCGAGTTCCCGCCCCGCCACTCCCTTCCGCGGTGACGTCACCGAGGGATATCGCGGTCGCTAGGCAACGCGAGTCAACAGCGGCGACGTTACGGTAGTAACAGCGGTTACCTCCGCAAGCGTTACATAGCAACACAGCGACATAGCAACAAGGGTGCCTATTACGTGGCCGTGTTGTCCGATCGAGGCTACATAGGGAGCAGCGAAGGCTATTCACAGTCAGTTGAAACATAGCAGCTTGCGAGTGTGCGATAACTAAGAAGTCAGCGAGCGGAAGAGGTATTGTGTGCTTTCAAGACATAGTGAGTGCTGTAGTACAGTTGTACTCGGAGTGTGTATTTCAGGGAGACTTGTATAGCTCCCGCGTTAGTAGTACGTGAAGACAAGTGAAGACAGTGTTAAGAGATTTGTTGTAGGGTTTGTAAAGTGTGGAAACCCGTGATATTGTGATCATTAATTGTAGCCGTTATTTAGAGATTGTCAAATAAACCAATTAACCATCTCTACGGCGTCTTCAGTAACGAAACACGTTACAGTATGATCGTGAAATTACCTTTAATATGAATTTATTGGTGCTTAAAGCTGATTTTCGAAAATGCCACCGCCGGCAGCAACACTGGCTGCCGCTCGGTTGTGAACCGTGCCGGTAATACCAACCCACTCCGCCTTAGGTACCTCTCAAGTGTCGAGATAACGAGAACGCTCTGTCTGTAGC
Source organism: Cryptotermes secundus (assembly GCF_002891405.2). Taxonomy (NCBI): domain Eukaryota; kingdom Metazoa; phylum Arthropoda; class Insecta; order Blattodea; family Kalotermitidae; genus Cryptotermes; species Cryptotermes secundus. The sequence goes on along the minus strand of NW_019724601.1, from coordinate 2,740,237 downwards.
TGGCTAAAAATAGCGACCCGCCAGATGACAGACGCGATTCACACAAGGGCGTGTACGGGAATGAAAAAACGGTCATAACTCCGTAACCGTCCAAAATCGGACACATGTTTATATGAACTTTTTGATCACAAATACCCAGGAAATCACCTCCTGCAGTTATGCCCTAAAGTTGTGAAACACCCTGTATATTCTGAGTTATAAAGAATTATATGTTCTGGGTTATGAAGAGTTTATGTTCTGAGTGATGAAGAATTATATGTTCTGGGAAGTGTAATTATATGTTCTGAATTATGAAGAGTTATACGTTGTGGGGCACGCCGTGTAGTCCGTTGAAAATCAACCGATGTTTCGGAGGAACATGTCGCCGAGCAGAGAGCTGGATGTTGTCGTGTTAGTTTCATCCTTGGCTTACTCTTCGACGCCAAAGATCAAGGATCAAGGTGACATGTCATTCCGAAACGTCGGTTGAATTTGAAGGGAATACACAGCTTTATATTTCCGAAGATAGACCGAATGGTTGTACGAATTTTATTCGTATACGATGTTTAGGACTTCCGGCGAACATGAACAGTCCCGGTTTAAAGTATGGCCTCTTCAGACGTCCATCCAAATATAAAACGGCAGTTTTCTTGAAAAAGACTAAGACGATTTTGTTGATATTTCTGTAATGTATGGAGACGTCACGTCAAATGAAACTCTGTAGGTGGTGTCCTCAGGAAACTAACGGTAGGCGCACTAGGAGCCGAGTCCTTCTTGAGGAGCCGCCAGTTTTGCAGCTACTCAATAACTCCCCAGCATTTTACGGAACCCGAAGTTTCAGTACCACGTTCACAAGAACCCTGCACTGGTCCCTATCCAGAGCCAGATAAATCCAACCCATACCATCCCATCCTGTCTATTTTAAGATCCATTTTAATATTGTCCACGCACCTACGTCTTTGTCTTCAAAATGGTCTCTTTCTTTCTGGCTTTCCCACCAATATCCTATATGCATTCATCTTCAGGGATATGTTAAGGAACTAAACACAGAGCATAATATCATTGAACGTTGAAGTACGGCGTTTAAAACTGACCCTGCAATTAGGCGGTAGTGTATTAATGACATTCGTGTTCTGAGTGCAGGCCTGAACTAGTATTCAACTCAGAAATGGTAGGCAGGAAGTCCTTTCATCGTCAACAGGAATAACGGACACCGAAATCTCCTGAAATCAGATAATTTGCTTGGTCTTTCATGAGTCTAAAACATCTTCCACGGTACGTCATTTAGTGAATGGGCAACCTGACGCAAGAAAGGGCCTGTGGTCCGATAAGACCATCGATATATATTCGCATCTACGGTACTCTGAGATTACAGGACGATTGTAAATTATGTCGGGGATTACGTTCATAGACCACGGAAACTAAGGCAATAATTTAGACTCACCCTGTAGAATCTGGGAACTTTCTGACGATGACGTAACAGCCTACATCACTACAACGTGATGCACTCTCCAAGATATTTCAGATGGAGTTTGAGATAAAATTGGGCTCTATACGCGGTAACGTAGTTGGTTGAGGCGCTATGCTACAAGGCAGAATGTTGCAGGTTCGAATCCCGATGAGATCATTGGATTTTTTTTTCCATTTGCCTAATCATTCCAGCCGCACTATGGCCCTGGGGTCGACTCAGCCTCTAATAGAAATAAGTACCAGGAATCTTCCTGGAGGTAAACTGCGGCGGACGCGTAAGGCTGACAACCTCACCTCCATCGGTGAGCCGACTGTATAGAAAATGTGGCAGCCTGGACGTCTCATAGCCCTTTGGGCCTCCACTGCCTGTTACAGGGATAGCTTTAACTTCTTGCCTATTCACTTTATTCTTTGTTGAAGGTTTAGTGGTGCTTGGAGATAGGATATAGCGACTTGGTTGTGGGCTGAAAGTCCGAGGTTTACGGGTTCGATTCTTGGTATTGGCAAGAGATTTTTCTTTTCATCATAGCGTCCAGACACCCTGGGCCCCACTCAAGCTCCTATACAATGGGTGCCTGAGGCTGTAACCTCAGACTTAAAGCTGTAGGGGCTTAAATCTGACCACTCACCTCTATCTTGTATCGAGGTCAAGAACTGTGGAGCTATACCTCCAGCCCACCATATGTCTTTATGGCTTGGTGCTTAATTAATTAATCCCAAGGACAACTTTTTACCTTTTTACCTTTGCGAGTTCACATATGAAAGAACATATTGTCGCGTGTTGCCTATGCAACGCGGCAAATAACTTCACGTGTGTCTCGGATTTAGCGAATATTTATTGAACACTCACTTTTACACACCCAAGTACAATTAGTAAAACTTACTGCTTCTGCGATTCCACTCACGTGATCCAAGTAATTCGGCTGCTGCTAGACTCTGTCTTCCAACCTTGGCTTCTGCGGCGGCTGTCTTCCAACTGTCCTCTTCGAAGGCTGGAACTTCACCGTCTTCGACGATTGCTAGAATTCAACTGCCTTCTTCGACGGCGACTATGCCAAGACTGACTCGGCGAATGCATTCAACCCCCTTATATAGGCAGGTTCCGGACCGGATAGAACGCACCATTTTCAACAGTTCCGTTTCTGCTGTTTTGACAATACGTTGTTACGCAACGAACCTTCCATCTCTGGGGAAACGCGTTTGTTGATTCTGCAATTCCTATGGAACGGCCCACTGATATTGCGTTACCATGGAAGTATTATTATTATTATTTTTTTTTATTGCTAGTGGGGTGGGACTAAGTCCCTTGTACTGCGGCCAATTCTGGCCTATTGTACCAGCCCCAGATGACAGGTGAGGGTGATTGTGGAGCAATTGGTGGAATGGAGATTGGCAGGGGAAACCGAAGTACTCGGAGAAAACCTGCCCCATCGCCACTTTGGCCACCACAAATCCCAATTGACCAGACCCGAGGTCGAACCCAGGCCGCCGTGGTGGGAAGCCAGCGACTAACCGCTTGAGCTATGGCGCGGCCCCTACCATGGAAGTAAGTATCTACTCCAAACACGTTACATTGTATAGAATAGATCTTTTGCACCATATATTTGCCACCGGTTCATGAAATCCTCAATTTTCTTCAGGCGTATTGTCTGCACGTCCAAACAGTTGATAGTTAATGGCTAATATGTCATTCTGTTACCAGCCCATGCAGCTAGTTAAATTGCTCGCCCGGAGCAAAATGCTGTTTGACAAGTTTTGTTAATATTCCATGCTTTATGATGACACTCGCTGTATAGTAACTTTATCACGATGTGAGCGTCCACTGTGATGAACAGTAATAGAACGCAACGGCGTCCACACAGGCGTCCTTTGCAGAAATATTGGACTATCACATAATTAAAAAAGAATTTTAATAGTATTGTCGCGTGTTGCCTATGTAACGCGACAAATAAATTTACGCAGGTCTCATATTTGGCGAATATTTATTGAACTCTCGCTTTTACACACTCAAGTACAATCATTATCACTTTCAGTATCACGGTTATTGCTTCTGCTACAGCCAAAGCCAGACTGAAGGCTGACGACTCTTCTAAGGTCAGATGCAAACTGAACTGTTCTCGGCAACTTCTAGAACTCAGTTGTCATCTCTGTTCATCTGTCTGGTCAAATTCAAAGTCACATTACGACTGACGGTCAGTCAGTCAGTCAGTAAGTCTTGGTGTCGAGCCCCATGTGGGGCTCATGACCAAATATTTATTACTCTTACGGTCTTGCTTTTGCTGGGCGCCCTCTCTGACGAGAGGACGGGTTTGTCTTTTGTATATGCTGCTGGCTCTTGTCAACGCAGTCTTTCTCTGGTCCGAGTCCCTTGGTACTCGAGACCATTTTTTACTCTCTCAGCCTGGTAGAATTTTCTTTGCGCTTCAGTCAAGACCCGCAATAGCACGGCGATTTGTTTAGTTCTGCGTTTTTCTTTTTGCGGTGTAGAAAACTTTCAATGTTTGATACTGCGTGGGTGTTTATTGAGATGAAAATCTCTGTGTTGAGCCATAACATTCGTTTCAGATTATCTGCTTTTTATTCCAAAGGTAAAACTGCTTTGGTGTTTTTATTTTCGTCTGTTGGTAACCATGGCAACAGCGTGGAAGAAATAATTCTGAGAGAGATGGGACCGCTGACCCGTTTGTTGCCTGCCGTAATGCGATTTATTAACAACATAGGAGGTCATGTTATACCAGTTTTCTCTCTGGCCGACAACCTCTGTACTCTAAGGCCTCCATTAGAACTTCAGCTTTCATAAAGCGTTGCTCTGTTGTTTAGGGCCTCCTTCGCTTACTTTCGTTATTTTGTGGGGAAAACTGTTCAGTTGTTAGACCTGTTATCACATCCACGTATGTGTATCAGAGCCTCCATAATTTTTGGGGCAGTTTCTGGATTTTTCAGCAAGTTTTGTATAAATGTTTTGCCTTTCAATGCTCGTTTTTAGCTCACTGCCATTTTGAGAAAAAAATGGAGACTTAATGAATTCTCATTGCTGTATGTCTGTAATGTCAGTGTTTCTGTATGTCCCAACTAATTTCTGAAAGCCGGAGTAATGGAGCCAGAAGAGACAACCTTTGAAATAACACATACCACACCACCTTGTCAGCAGTGCAAAATTCTTAGATGCAAGCCTGTTATTTCAGGTATTATATCAGAATTTTTGACATAACAACTTTGAATAAGAGTAAAACTATCCTTGTAACAAGCCTTGAAGGCCCATAGGGCTGTGAGACGTCGAGGCTTCCACATTTTCTGTGGACAGTCGGCTCACAGATGGCGGTGAGGTTGTCAGTTTTACGCGCCGGCCGCCCTTTACCCCCAGGAAGATTCCTGATGCTCATTTCTGTTAGAGGCTGAGTCGACCCGAGGGCCATAGTGCGGCTGGAAGGATTAAGTCGATTGAAAAAAAGATCCAATGACCTCAACGGATTCGAACCCGCAAGCCTCCGGCTTGTAACATTTTTTTAATTCGCTTAGTGGGGGGGAGGTGGAGTCCAGCTGGGTCCAGTCGTCTCGGCGGCCACTGATTGGCCTATTGTAGCCTGCCCCGGGTGATTATGATGATAGAGAATTTGGTGGAATGAAGATTGGCAGGTGAAACCGAAGTACTTGGAGAAAACCCGCCCGACCGCCACTTTATCCGCCACAAATCCCACTTGACCAGACCCGGGATCGAACCCGGGCCGCCGCGGTGGGAAGCCAGCAACTAAACGCTTGAGCTATGGCGCTGCCTTCGACTTGTGACAGAGTGCCTCAACCAACTACGCTACCGTGTGTCCCAAGAGACAATGTACAAAAATAAATAAAAGTTGCTCTGGCCTTAAAGAGAGCCACATATATGCAGGCAGACGGTATTTCAAATGTGCTTTTCATATTCAGAGGCGCTGTAGACGTGTAAATCCGTCAAACCTCGAGATAGATTTTTTTCCATCAAAATACATTCTCATTTATACGACATATATGAGAAAATAAAAGTATATATATATACGCTAGTGTAAGCGAACGAAACCTGTAAAACGGAATGAAATAGGACTGAACACATTAGAATGATTGAGACCTCTGAGCAGGAGTAGACACAGCAGGTGTTCTTGAGTTCCCTCTCGAGAGAAGCTTTGTACATAGTACAACGTCCTTCTTCTGCAGACAGGAGTCGAAGCGTTTGCTCTTGATTGCAGTTACCAGACACCAGCCTTGTGAGTCTGCTTCTTGTCTTACAGAGACATCTGTTGCTGACAAACGTAATTGCCAGAAGGGATTTTGTACCATTTCAGAGCCATTAACCTTCGCATGTACGATCAGTTGGGTTGGAATATCCGTAACGCTACCCGTGTTCAGAATAACCCCGATTTGAATAGCAGGGAGAAAACTTTAAACATCTCTAAAAATATGCGATCTCCATATAGTCTGTGTGTCGTTTTGTCTGTCCGTGAATACACCCCCCCCCCCCCCCCCACACACACACATTAACTTTTGAATACCTGAACAATTCTTTATGTAACTTGGTATGTATATCATGACACCTGAGCTCGTCTGGAAGGCGTATTTCATAAATCCCTCTCGTTATTCTCGTTATTATTATATCACCGTTTACCGTTGCTAGGCAACGACTCGGTAGAAACGTTCTCGTGGTAATGATTACACGCAAAAGTAGAGGAATTGTTGGTGGCGTCGTTCTTTATACGACCACTGTAGCATCAATGTATCTATATCCACCTGTCGTTGCTAGGCAACGACTCGGTATACACGTTCTCGTGGTAGAAGAATTGTTTGTGGCGTCGTTTTCTATACGGTCTCTGTCGTGGAGATATCTCTGTATCCCCCTATTGTTGCTTGGCAATGACTCGATACACAGTTCCTGCCTCAACGAAGAATTGTTGGAGGCGTCGTCTTGTATGCGGTCCGTGTTGTATCGAAGGAAAGTGAGGGATTTCTTGTTTACCTTCGTGTTGCGTGCGGTTTAGACCGCGCCATAGCTCAAGCGGTTAGTCGCTGGCTTCCCACCGCGTCGGCCCGGGTTCGATCCCGGGTCTGGTCAAGTGGGATTTGTGGTGGACAAAGTGGCACTGGGGCAGGTTTCCTCCGAGTACTTCGGTTTCCCCTGCCAATCTTCATTCCACCAATTGCTCCACAATCACCCTCACCTATCATCTGGGGCTGGTACAATAGGCCAGAAGTGGCTGCAGTACAAGGGACTTAGTCCCACCCCACTAGCAATAAAAAAATACGTTCGGTTTGAAATAGTGGGCGACGCCACAGTGGAATTTGTCAAATCCGCAGAATGATCATAAAAATCTACAGATTTAAACCAATTAGATTACCGTATTTCGAAGAGATTTAAAGTGAAGGTAAGGTAAAGTTGTCCCTGTGCTTAATTAGCTACTTCCATTAAGACGCATCGGAGAAAGAAAGTATAGCTCTAAGATTCTTGATCTCTTGCGAGGTGTGAACCGAATTTTTGTATGACATTTAGAATATGGTTAGCTTTTAAAGGTTTAAACCTTTTTGAATACATACATAGGTATATTCTAGGTATGTTATATATAAATCCATTTTATATTTTTTTAGAGAATCGTTATTTTTGCTAAATCCGTTACAGTGAAGCTATGTATTCATTATGCCTCTCTTGCAAGAAGATTTCTAATTGCTCATTCAACATCTGGGGCACAGAATCACTTAGGGGATTCAAAACTCTCCGTTCTCTTGATTGGTTACCATGGCAATGCTATGCATATTGTGATGTATGTTTGGACTTAAGAGACAATGACACCAGAAATTCTATTTTTAAATATTTTGCATAGAAGTGAGCGGATATTCTAGCACGAGGCTAGTTTCTCTTTGTTATACGTGAAGCCCATGTCGCCCCTGTCCTTCACACGGTGATTTTTAATTAAGTATTGGGGTGGTGGTGTGTATCTCCACTCATAGGTAACGCAGGCAGTAGATGAAGGTGTAAAGAAGTGGATGCGAGGATTTGGATTCGTCTGGCTCAGGATAGGGAGAAGTTGCAAGCTTCTGCGTACACATCAATGAACCTTGTATTTATATAAAATTCTGCTAATTCTTGAATACCTAAGCGACTCTTAGCTTCTCAAGTAGGACTGAGTTCCATTGGGTTAGTTAACTGTTTAGTCACTAGATGGAGGTGATCTCTCATTCTACTCAGAAGCCACATAGCCACAAGCACATAGCCCCCGATACATAGTGGATATGAGGCTGGGTATACCCCAGAGGATATCAGCGGCCGGTGAAGTAGAAATATATGTCTGGCCCTGACAGAACCGGATCATCCAGCGGATAGGCTAGTCACTACACTGGTTGAGATTTCTAGAAGCACAAAATTATCAATATTTTGCTTTCTTTTCACCTTCCAAACATATAAACAGAAATCGGCGCAAAGACGCTGCGCATTCGTTCACACATGCGCTTCATGGATCAAAGTACAACCAGCTTCATGGCCGGCTTTCTGCGCCACTTAAGCACTAGCCGCACTTTAGGATATCATCGGAGTGGTGTAAGGGTGATGATGGGTTGGACTCGTAGAATGATTTCGGGTAAACTATTGTAACTGCTAGGTAGGGCCCAAATTTGGACAGTTACCGCAGTCTTATCGTTTGGGTCACTGAATCTATAGATAATTAAAGTTTATTAGGAATCGATCACACTTTTTTTTCTAAATTAACATTTCGTGTTTTGACAACTAGAACGTCCCTATGGTCGACTCTAGCAGAAATGTGTACCAGGAATATTCCTGGGGAGTATAGGGCGGCTGGCACGTAAGGCCATCTGTCAGCCAATTGTCTAAAGAAAATTTGGGAGCCTCGACGCCTCACAACAGTATGGGCCTCACGGCCTGTTACAGGGAACAATAGGAAAGGTATTGGAAGAAGTGTTTTCTTTGTTGTTCTCGCCATGCCCAGTGCTAGGTAACGGACCTATGAGCACGCATTCTTGACATGTGACACGTGTTTTCCTTGATGTCCGACCCGATTCTATATAACGAGAGGTGGACAATAGTTAGGAGTTCAGTAGTTGAGTTGAGTGTTCAGCTGTGGAGTGTTAACCAGCGGACAACAGGATTTGAAGAATCTCCAACGCTAAGATTCGTTACCAGGAAACGTCTAGTGAAAACTTTTCTGAGACCTATTACCAAGCAACAACTAGTGAAAGCAGAGTTAAAGACTTAGTGTGGAGTCATTTGGAGTGTGTAAATCAGCAACAGTGTAATAATTTTTAGTAGTTACGACCTGTAAGTGGTCAATAAATCTATTCACCAATCCAAACCCCGTCTATAGTCACTAATACAGGTGACAATATTATCTTGATGTTGATATATACAATGTTGTACGCTGTGTAAAGGAGACGGTTTACGATTAAATATTTATACATGTTATTAGTGGGAGATGGCGATAAACGCCGACATCATGAGTACTCATATTATTTTGATGTTCATATGTGAAGCTTAGTATACTATTATATAAATGAAATGTTTTATAGTTCGTTATTTATGCGTGTTGTTCGGGAGATATGGCGTTAAAAAGTGGAAGTTAATAGTACGAAAACTTTTATAGGAAATGAGATTTCCCGTTGAATTTTCAACGGGTGTTACATTAATGTTTTTCTTTTTCCTCTTTTCCTTACGAAACCATGACGGATTTCTAGAACCAGCCGTGCACCTTCCTTGTTATTCTACTCCATAACGTCCGAAGGAAAATCGCGGTATATTAAAAGACGGGAAACTCAGGCTCCTATTCCTCTCTCTTTGTGAACTTCATTATGGAAGAACCCGGTCTGTTCATCTTCCCTTTTTAATTATATTTCCTGCCGTACTGTGAACACGAAGCCAGACATCTGCATCCAGCATACCCTCTAGCAGGGACCCGAAACCGAGCGGAGAACAACCAAATTAGTTTGTATCTGCATCCATTTTACACTGACTTACAAATTAAAATTTCTAAGCAAAATATCCTTTACCCCTTTTAATGATACAATTTAACATCTTATGGGCTGTAATGGGATCCGGGAAAGCTCAGTCGGTATAGCGACTGAAATGTCAGAGTTGGAGTCCCGGTAGGGTCAAGAATTTTGTCTTCTCCCAGACTGGCTCTAGGGCCCACCCAGCCTCCTATCCAATGAGTACCGGGGCGTATTTCGCCGGGGGTAAAGCTGCAGGGGCGTGTACCTGATCACTGACTATCTAATGCCGAAGTTAAGACTGGCGGAGTTATCAGGCTTTCACGAGGATTTTAACCAAAAAGATATATTTTTGAAATAACTTTTTTGACACTCCAGTTAAACAGTTTTTTCGGGTAAAATAACATTACTTATTAGTAACTAGACACGGGGTTTGGATTGATAATTGGATTTACTGAACCTATATAATTCGTAACTACAAACAACTATAGCAGTCTCACTGATTTACACACAGTACAGATCCCTACAACTACAGTACAGATAGTCTTCTATATTTTCACTAGTCGTTGCTTGGTAGCGGCTTCTAACAATGTAACTCAAGACTGCAATACGGACCGCATAGAGAAAATCGCTTCCAGTAGTTCCTCTATTGTTCCGATCGTATCCGTTGAAGCTGGAGCGTGTTTACAGAGCCGTTGTCTAGCAATGGCCGCATCTGAACCTTAATAAATTATGTCACAATAAGTTTATTTTCTTTGACAGTACAATTTTTGGACCCATAAAAATTTTGTCTCGAATCGATATGGGTTGTTGTTGAGAAACATTTATATAATATATTATTTCTGGTATAGGATATTCATCTCAGCCAGAATGTAGTTTATTTATTTTCTGTTATAAAGCCTTGTCATGTAGAAAGCTGGTGGCTAAGATACAGGCGTTCTTTACAATATCCCCCCCCCAAAAAAAACAACATATGTGGTCCTTTCTACGTAACTTTTTGCTACTGAATAAGTGGATAGGAGTTTGCTGGGGCTCTGTGACCTAGTATGACAAGTGGGGTGTAAGGGAATTGTGTGGAGGCATAGACACGTGCAGATGCAAAAATATATTAACCCCTACAACCCTCTGCTGGCAAGAGGAAGTATTGTCCTATAAAAACGAAAATGGCAAAGTTGTTATTTATGGATGGTGTATCTATGGTAGTGTTATTCTATGTGGGTGGAAGAGGGAGGGTGTCGAGGGGGAAGCGATCATGCAAGCTGCGCATGTGCCATTTCTGTGTGATGGAATGGAATGAAGTCTCTTAAAATTCCTCTCTCACTTCAGTGATACCGATACCTTACCGTGAGGCACACGGCAACAGTCAAGGGCTATACATCCTGATATGAGGAACGGTGGTTTGTATTGGTTTATATTTTCATGCCAGCTTCTATATAAAGAGATCTTATTCCGTTAATAGTGCCCATTATAAAATATTGTCACTTATCCGGGGTTTGCATGACTGATAAGACTGCTTTTGGTTTTGATGATCAAATTTATTGGACCTTTATACAACTTCTTACATTTCACAAATCACTATCTTCGACTGGACACTCGACTTCTGACCACGCTACACTAATCCACTCCCCCTGGAGTCACATTGTCACATTACGACTGACGGTCAGTCAGTCAGTAAGTCAGTCAGTAAGTCTTGGCGGGGCTTATGACGTGATATTTATTACTGTTTGACAGTTACGATCTTGTTTTATGGGGTGCCCTCTCTGAGGAGAGGACGGGTCTGTCTTCTGTATATGTTGCTGGCCCTTGTCAGCGCAGTCTTTCTCATGTCCGAGTCCCATGGGACTCGTGACCATATTTACTGTCTCAGATTTGAGACTTCCCTTTTTGTCGCCTCCTACGACTCGCAGGGTCTCGGTGGAGGTATTCGACCCCCCTCCACACGGGTTACCTCCAGGAGCCAGAGTCACTCACTGCTATATAGCCTCGGGGCGGACTCCATAGAAGACACGTCCATTGCCTAGTAATGGATGTCCTATGTCGTTGCTTATTCGTTGAAACGTGTTTACCGAGCAACGGGCTGTTTACCAAGAATCTGTCACCGCAGGAAGGTTTTTGTCGAACCGTTACCTAGCAATGGGTTTATGTATCACAGTATTCACGTCATGCTTCTATTCGTCAGGAAACTTAACTAACTAGTTCTGTGGAGCTGAGTTCTTTTTGAGAAGCTTCCAGTCGTTCAGCCACGCAAGAATTTCCCAACATTTTATCGAACCCGCAGGTTCATTGCCGTGTTCACAATAGCCGTCTTCTGATTCCTATCATGAGCCAGATCAATCCAGTCCATACCAACCCACCATATTTCTCTAAAATTCAACTTAATATTATCCTCCCACCTACATCTAAGTCTTCATAATGGCCTCTTTCCTTGTGGCTTCCCCACCAAAATTTTACATGCCTTCCCCTTCTCGTTCATGCTACGTATTTTACCCATCTTATCTTCCTAGACTTAATCATTCTGCTTACATTTGACGGAGAGTCTGATTGATGATACAGTAAATTATGGTCGTGAGTCCCGCGGGACTCAGAAACAAGAACGGCTTTACTGGGGAAGGCAAACAGCAATTTGCAAGTCAGCCAAGGGGTGCACAAACACACGGAGAGAACGGTGATTTCGTAAGCCTCCTGTTATATTTTTAATTAAGGAAAATAGGCCAAAATTTTTAAAGCAATTATGATTGTAATCCTAAAACTTGAGTCGGAGCAGGTCTTTTTAAGAGCCTACATCCTACCGATGGTGCTGATACAAGACAGCAACCCAAGATAGAGTTCACAAGTTAGCAATCTAGAGACAATGTAGGGAAAGACCCGGAAATGTCTAGTGATGCCTTCACTTTTTGATTTGGGAGCGGATGCGGTTTAAATGAGACAAGAAGTAAACAAAATCAAGCACAAATCTTTATTTAAGTTTACATCTAACAGGAAGTTCCTCTATTTGTTAAATTTTTTTTTTGAACTTAGTTTTGTACCCACATAGTTGTCAAATTTCTCCGCTCTACCATAGCATAGCTACCAATTTGATTTTATAAAACGATTTTGGCATAGAAGAGAAGTTTACAGAGATGTAAAGGCAAGCAGGAGAAGTCACATTTCGCTTCAGAGCCTCGACAACATAGTTCGTCTCAACCTACTTATCTCTCTTTTCATTCTCCATTTCCTCTTCCTGTATCCATCTCCCTCGCCAGTGATGATAAAGTTAATGTGATAGTGAAAAAGATGCTTTCCCAAACGGAAGCAGAAATAATCCCCAGGGCGAGGAAAACCGATCGCATACGAGTATTTCAGGAAAAGAAAAAGAATTTACGGACGAGACACAAAGCCAGTGCAGCGCATGGACTTGAAGGCTGTACCGTAACAGGGAGCAGTTGCAATTCTGGGACAAGTAAAATCTGCTCGATCATTACAAAGTGCAGCAAAAATTCTGGCTTCTAAAGGTATTATTTTATTTATTTATTGCCAGTGAGGTGGGACCATAACATCCCATCCTATCTCTCTGAGATCCATATTAGAATGGATCTTAGAGAGATAGGGTGGGATGGTATGAATTGGATAGATCTGGCTCAGGATAAGGATCAGTGGAGGGCTCTTGTGAACACGGTGATGAACCTTCGGGTTCCATAAAATGCTGGGAAATTCTTGAGTAGCTGCAGAATTGGCGGCTCCTCCAGAAGGACTGAGCTCCATGAGTAAGTAAGTGAGGTGGAACTAAGTACCTTGTACTGCGGCCGCTCCTGTACCAGCCCCAGATGATAGGTGAGGGTGATTGTGGAGCAATTGGTGGAATGAAGATTGCACAGGGGAAACCGAAGTACTCGGATAAAACCTGCCCCAGCGCCACTTTGTCCACCACAAATCCCACTTGACCAGAACCGGGATCGAACACGGGCCACCGCGGTGGGAAGCCAGCGACTAACCGCTTGAGCTATGGCGCTTTTTCACATATTAACTAATTCCTAACCGAAGTGCTGGAATTAAACTTCTTAAGTAATTTCCTTCCGTTCTGTAGCTCAGTTCCCCGACTTCTTATTAACGAAAAGATTTTCATTCTACTGACCGCCTCTGTGGTCTAGTGTTCAGTGTTTCTGGCTGCAGATCCAGAGGTCCGTGGTTCGATTACCAGCGCTACCAGATTTTCTGAGAAGTAGTGTGTCTGGAACGGGGTCCACTCAGCCTCGTGAGGATAATTGAGGAGCTATTTCAAGGAAACAGCGGTTCCGGTCTAGAAAACCGAGATTAACGGCCATGGGGATCCGTTGCACTGACCACACGACACCCTCTATCCGCTAAAGTTGGCTCTTCATTTTCAGTTTAACGTTTATCAGGAGGACGAATGGGCGAAGGCTGGGAACCTTCTAAGAAAATTATGTTCTTCCTCCTTCCCCAGAAGAAACCATCTTTCACATTTCCCAGGACTTTTCACTTTCACATATTTTTCCACTATACTTTTGTACATATCTCTGTCGCCCTCTCAGCAGAAAAGCGGGTTACTAATTCTTCTCAGACCTTGTTTTAATATTTTCAAGCAAACTACGTATAGGCAACAAACAAACAAACAACACAAACTCCGTGGGTTTAGTCCGCAAGCGAATTGTACCGACCGAGCGACCGCCGCATGTCGGCGAAGTTAGCGCCAAATTTAGCGGATAGAGGGTGTCGCGTGGTAAGCACAACGGATCCCCACGGCCGTTAATCTCGGTTTTCTAGACCGGACCCACTGTTTCCTTGAAATAAGTCTTCAATTATCCTCACGAGGCTGAGTGGACCCCGTTCCAGACCCACTACTTTCTCAGAAAATCTGGTAGCGCCAGGTATCGAACCCGAACCTCTGGACCTGTAGCCAGGAACTTTGACTACTAGACCACAGAGGAGGTCACAACGTATAGGTTACAGAAGTATTGAGTACACTTGTGGTTTCCTGATCTTTTTTTTTTTTGTAGTTCTTCTGTACTTCATAATTCTTGATACATACATCGTAATATATTATACGAAGGCCATGAATTATTAAGCTTCCAATTTTGTATTTTTTCTAGCTCTTTTTCTTAGCATCTTGTTGTGATACACCTTTTATCCGTGTGATCCATTTTTATGCAGAATGAGTAAGAAATTGATATCAGGATACTGAGTTTGCGAAACTATGAAGACTTCATCCTACACGGCTATACTCCTCATAGAGACTTGTTGCGGATTATGCTTGCGCTCCAGTTTTGGAGTGTTATCTTCCAAGCTTGTCAAGCTTCCTACACGTTCCTGTCATCGAAATGGAAAGTACTTCCAGAAATAATACGATGTTATAATAATACAATGATTTTCTGTTTAGACATTATTTTTCGCCTATTTTTTTATTTTAAATACGTTTAGGATACTGGATTCTGCCCCATCTTCAGGTAAAAGCCTAGTCAGTTGGGCCTCATCGCTGGAGCTAGTCCTTATTTTAGGATGATGTCAATAATTTCAAAAATTGACATCGTGTATCTAATTTTAGGAAGAGATAAGGAAACAAGTTGACACGTTGTCAAGAATCTCAAGTCTGACATCACTGTTTAAGCACGTGACAACTTGTTTGCGTCTTTAAGACGTGAACCGTCTCTCTTCTGTCCCATTCTCTCGCGTTTTATTCAGTTCTTTTTGTTTTTGCACGTAAAAGACTTTAAAAGAATTGATTTTTTACCCTGGCACGTTCCCCTTTAATGGACGACTGCCCTTTATTAATTTATGTATTTTTTCTATCTTTGGGGTAGCCCTATAGAATAATTGATCCTCCTGTCACATCACGTATCAGTGTCGTGGTGATAGCGATTTAACATCAAAGGACACTAAATTTCTAATGGTCGTACTAGAAGGTTGTCATGAATTCTTGATGAAGTCTGATACGCTGATACGCAATTCGTGCTACTCCTGTATAGACATACAAAAAATACTCCGTGGTTTTAGTCCGCAAGCGAACTATACCGACCGAGTGACTGCCGCTTGTCGGCGAAGTTAGTGCCAAATTTTGTGGATAGAGGGTGTCGCGTGGTCAGCGCAACGAATCCCCACGGCAGTTAATCCCGGTTTTCTAAACCGGAGCCGCTATTTCCTTGAAACAGCTCCTCAATTATCCTCACGAGGCTAAGTGGACCCCGTTCCAGACCCACTGAACATATAACGTAAATAATTCAAATCGTTTCTGGTCCAGTGCCGATGACAGTTAACGGTACAGAATATTGCATAATCGTATAATCCTCCGCCATTTTGTTCATTGTCATATGTACTTGGAATGTAGCTTGATTCTTTAAGTTAAACTGACCTGATTTGCTCTCATTCCTGTGTCAGAATAAGTTTTATTTATGCGGACATGAATCAGTACCTGACACTGAAATAAACATTACATGTTAATAATATGTTCATTAGTGGGCTTTCATGAATTGGTGCTTCCATATTGGTTAGAGAGTTCATAAGAGATTATGGACAGTGAAACGGTCATGATCGCGAATTCCCTTGAAATAATTATGTACATTTGGAACATGATTCACCTAGCAGGCTGATATAGCTACAGCATTATGTATTTGTGTCCTAAAGGTTCTCGTTTCGAATCTCGTCCTGCACACTACCTATCCTGCCTAAGTCTTTCTGTACTTCCTTCAGTCCTAGTCGAAGCTCGGAATATTAATTTAAGTTATTCCTCCCATGTCCCTCCTCAATTTAAGTTCATTAGTCACTAATTGCCGGTCACGGTAGTCCAGCGGTCTGAGGCATGTAGTGTCTTCGCTCGCTCGGAAGCTGGGATCGTGGGTTCGAATCCCACACAAAGCATGAATGTTTGATATGCGTTTATTCTGTGTTTGTGTTGTCTGTGTTTACGTAGAGGCCTTGCGACGAGCTGGTCACTCGTCCAAGGAGTCCTACCGTCTGCAAGAATGATCATGAAACTCAAAATCAGAGGCCAGGGCCCAAAGGGGCTGTAGCGCCAGTGAAAAAGTTACTAATTATCCTACCATTTGACATCATGGTTTATGTTAAATTTAAATGTCTGTTTAATACGCCAAAAATAAATATTTTCACATGGTTGAGTGACTATAGACGGGGTATGGATTAGTAATCGGATTTATTGAATTCTTACAACTCGTAACTACAAGTGAGGAGTGTTTATGCTTTCACTGTTCCACACAAATCACTATAGGACATACTACGTGTTCACAGTCGGTTACAGTCTACACTAGCCGTTGCTTTGTACTGGCTTCCAACGTTGGTCGTTCATCTTCCTCTTGGTTCCCAAACTGTCCCCGGCCTCAACTACTAGCAAGAGTTCACAAATGAATCCCGGCGGTTATCTCACTAACTCCAAATCCTAACTTGGACTGGGTTGGTCTGATTTGGAATAGGGACCAGTGGAGACCTCTTGTGAACACGGCAATGAACTGCACAATTGGCGTCTTCTCAAGAAGGGCTCAGCTCCATGAAGATAGTTAATATTTATCCTGCTTCATGTTGTGTTTGTTGTAGAATTGGGGTCTGATTTCTGTTGTTGCTGCTTTATGTTTGTATTGTATTTGTTGGTGTAATTTGGACGAGAACTCTTGTCTGTTGTTTTCAAGAAGGAATCATTTTTAAAACACTTTAATAGACTGTTTACAAAGTCTTTGAAAGCAAATGATCAGTGTTGAGGAAATTAACTGCTAAAACATCTGAAGAACGCGAACAGCGAACAAAATGAGAAAAAAAGAGTAATCTCATGAAAGCGTTAGGCAAACTGTAAAGGGATGCTGTTCTGTCATTGAACAAAAGAACAAAAGAACAAATGGACTAAAATTATTTCAAAGCCAATTGTGATTGAACCATATTTGACCGAACAAAGGTCAGAATAACCCGTCAGTTCGTGTGAATGTATTCTTTATGGCATGGAAGTTTATTTTAACGGTTTTTACGGGATCCATAAACAAGTGCTTCAAATGCAAGGCATTATGATGCCTAATTTTTAATTTATAAAACTATAGATCTATGACCGTTAGCAGCTATGACACGCAATATTGATAACTGGCATTTCATTTGCTGCTGATAATTAGTATTGTGTTTAATAATTTGCCCTTCTATATAGAAAAATATATGTGTGCTTGAGACCCATCATCGAGTAATTTAAAGTTACCATAGCAACGATTTGTCCAGCGTTAACGCGTTGAATGAACGTGTATTATGTAGTAGTTCAC
The DNA here is from genome assembly GCF_002891405.2 of Cryptotermes secundus. Taxonomy (NCBI): domain Eukaryota; kingdom Metazoa; phylum Arthropoda; class Insecta; order Blattodea; family Kalotermitidae; genus Cryptotermes; species Cryptotermes secundus. The sequence continues at coordinate 2,722,595 of NW_019724601.1, read as the reverse complement.
GAACAAGGGAGCAGTCATATGTGTCAGTGTATTGTGTCGAATCTTCGTGTATTGATAATATATTTTAAATGGATATGTGAGATGAATTGTACTGTATAAAGGACACGGTTTATTATTGATTATTTGTGCATGTGTGTCATTAGTGGGAGATGGCGATGGGAAAATTGTTGGGATATTTAAATTTTAATTTAGTGTGAACATTTTTAAGGAGCATTTTCCATGGAAATCTGTATGCATTTCTGCCCGAATTTAGAGCCTCTTTGAATATTCATCGATGTGAAAATGTTTCGAAATAAATTTTATAGCAAAAATATTCCCTTGTTTGGTCTAGTACACTGTTTTTTTTAAATCTCATGGTTATCGAATAATGAGACAAGAAGTTCTGGGAAGAAGAAATCGTCTGCTTTCCTGTGGTAGGTCACGGAACGCATATATAAAAAAATTAAGGATGCACAGACAGTATCACAGAAGCTCATACAGAATTGAAATTTCATAATACACAGATACACGAAATTAGGGGGACACACAGTCAGAGAGGAAGGCGGTCTCATAACGTACACAAGGAGTTGTGGAAAAATTCATTGCCTGCATTCCGTTGATAGAACACGGTCCACATAGAAACTAAAATAATTAGATGGGACACGCAAATACACGGACAAATAATGATATTAAGTAATAACTAGCAATAATTCGTTGCCTAAAAACAATAGGGGAGAACACACAGACAGCAATATGATTTAATAAGCCTCCTAATTAATGAGGGGGACACAGATACACAGACAGCAAGGCGCTCTCATAAGCCTCCTTTCATTTTTTTCAAAATAAGGAAAATAGACTAACAAAGGGACTGTTTGCGTTTAGAGTCCCGTGTCTACAACAGCGTACAACTGAAGGCACTCCAACTTTACCGAAGTCTCGTATATCGATAATAATTAAACAAAGTTTTCTTCAACATGAATTTATAGGTCTACGCATATATATTAGGATACTTAATTAAAATTAATTGACCGCGCTGCGGGAGCCTCTTTTTTTTCCCCTCGATCGTAATAGCCAATCAAGACGAAAGAAAATGGCTTAATTTTTTAGAAAAAAAAATGCAATTAAGAAAAGATATAAAATTAGGTCTTTGTATGGCTTAATCTCCGTTTGAGGTAAGGTTTTTTAATCTTTAAATTTAATGTTGTATTGCTATACGTCTTTGAAACGTATATGAAGCTGCATATGTAAGACAAATGTTTAATTTTTTTAGCGCATATAATGACATGAGCCTTAATGCTGAGAGTATATATTGTAGTATATAGTGATCAGGCCGGTCACGGTAGCCGAGCTGTCTAAGGCATGTACTGTCTTCGCTCTCTCGGAAGCCGGGATTGTGGGTTCGAATCCCCTCAGGGCATGTATGTTTGTGTGCGTTTTTCTGTGTTTGTCTACAGGTAGAGGCCTTGCGACGAGCTGATCACCCGTCCAAGGAGTCCTACCGTATGTGTAAGATCAAGAAAAAAAGAAATGAACGGAGTTCATGGGGGTAGGCCTAGGCCCACTGGGGCTGTAGTGCCAAGGAAAAAAAATATACTGATCAGTCGGAGTGAGTCTTAAATAACAGTAAATAAGAAGAACAAACGTCTTCAAAATGTGGAACAGTTAAAATATTTGGTAAATACAGTAAAAAATCAAAATTTGATCCAGGAGGAAACTAAGGGTGTTGCTACCATTCAGTCCAGAACCTTTAGTCTTCTCGTCTTTATCGAAAGAATATACAGAAGTGTAACTTTGCATGTGGTTCGGTATATATGTAAAACTTGGTCTCTAACATTAAGGGAGGAATACAGACTGAGGGTGTCTGAGAACAGAGTGTTGAGAATATTTGGACTGAAGAGTGACGGGAGGTTGGAGAAAATTGCATGATGAGGAATTTCATCACCGGTGAGAATACGGCGAATAACCGCCCAAGCGTTTCCCTGGAAATCATACGAAATCCGCAAATACACTCTGTTGTTGAAATGCAGAGGTTTTAAATGTTAAAGCATGACGCATATTTACAGGTAGCTCTTTTCTGTAATGGGTTAACCTTTTCCATTCTATAAAGAAGTAGGTCTGTGACTCAGACACGCATACATCGTCTGGTATTAACGCAATTGGGATTTGCCTTTCTCAGTAAAAGGGTCTCTTTCCTTCTTCACGAATTACGCAGTTCGAATCTCGGCCAGGACATCAAGTATCTTGAGGTTTTCTTGTTTTTCCTCGGTCCGTTCACGCGGTTTTTTTTGTTGATATAATGTCGTCACAGGACACAACCGCCTCTTTTCAAGTTCTTTGAAGTTCGTAATTTATTAAACACCCTGTCACTCGACACTAGTCTTATCACCTTTCAGGTGCTAGTGAAGGGTTCGTCCGTCCGTGCATGCAAACAGAGAGACGCGGTTAAGAAGAGCTATTTCATATTCAAGGCGGGTTGAAAACTGTCTCATACAGTAGGTGTAAAATGGACTTCTTCACATCCCAGAGACGCACGACTCCCAGAATCCTGAGACAGTAAAATATAATCATAATTCCAGCGGGATTCGAAACCATGAATGATTGTGCTGGCGAGGATCAGCAGCAATATACCCCACGAACCAACCATAATCCAACAAACTTTTAACAGATCAAAGCAGTATGAAAATTTGTAAGTCAGAATAAATGAATGAAAACGAAGGTGGTATTTGTATTTAGGCGCGTGGACAACGTCTCTCTGAGCTGGCTACAATTTAGCGGGCATTGTTTGAAGTTAGTTTGTAATTCAAATCGAACATCGACGTTATTCATGATTTTAAATTTCGTGATTTAGGTCTGTACCATCTCGAACATGAAAAGATAACGAGAGAATGTAATTCCTCTGTTCTCTGCCAGACTTCATTGTACATGTAATTGGCCTCCTTTTCAATAGATGGCAGTGCAATCGCAGTTCTACACACATAACGTCAATCTACGAACCAGGGTACGTCATACGTTGTGTAGGCGAACCTCACGGAAAGGCATTCCGCTGCATATGTGAATTCCTGCTATCGGAAGTGTGTTGAAAATACAACGTAGTTACTGTACTGTAATGAAGTAACGGACTTCATCACTAAACGACAAAGACGCGCCCACGCTACCGTACAAGAGGGAGCGTAATTTTAACAAACCAATTGATGTTAGGCACGCCAGTTAGCCTCTATTCGCAGATTCAAATCTCTTTCTCTATTGCTGCACCATCTGTTTTGTATGATACTGGATGGTGAATTTGAATTGATGTTTAAGGGAATGTTCTTAATCTATTTTTACATACTTTCTCAGTTTCTAAGCCCAGGAATTGAGGAAGAGCATAGAATGGTTGTCAAAGAATTGAATGGATGCGTACGCAGATGATTTTGAACTGTTTACAAGCTGGAAGGTCGCGGGTTCAATTCCCGATTAGGTCATTGGATTTTCTCGGTTGGCCTAATCCTTCCAGCCGCACTATTGCCTTGGAGTACCAGGAATCTTCGTGGGAGTAGACGGCGGTCGGCTCGTAAGACTTACCTCACCGCCATCTGTGAACCGACTGTCTAGAAAATGTTGGATCCTCGACGTCTCACAACCCTATAGACTTCCATGACCGGTTAGAGGGATAGCTTTACCTTTTTCATTATACTACAGAAAAATTTATGTACAAGAATTAAGGAAAACGTGCAAATATTTGGAAAAAAAAATGTCTGCAGTACAATGTATTCCACGTACGAATCAGGAGAGATAATCTATACGGGCATGGTTTCACGAGCTACAGATCATGTCGCTGTACTGTACGTTTTGTGATTCCGCTTATAAAATACGTTAGTTGAGCTTAGGCAGTTGGGTGGAACGTAGTTGGGTCTACAGCTTCTCATTAGTGAGCAGGATAGTGGACCCTTTTCGGGCATTTCCGTGGCTATCAGGTTCGGATGTTTCCGTGCAGAATCCTAGAGGCTCGCTAGCTGGGTGCTGATGCCCGGGTCCAACTAAGCGACGATGGAGCGTCGTTCAGACGCTGATAGACGTCTGACCGGCTAGTGGCGCCGTCCCGTTGCCGGGATACGAGGTTATGTGTTGAGACGCGTGTTTCTTTTGTTTTAACTGAACAAATGACATGACAATTTTTCTTGTGGTGTAAAGTTTGCAAGTGGTGATACGTTTATGTCGGAATTTTGTATGTAAATGCGTGGTGGTTCTAGTGCATTATTTTGAAAGATAAAATTAAATGATGCTTTAAGATTTATTGTTACAATGTTCGACGTTATGATGGAGCCTTAGGTTTATCTGTGTACGTGCGCATGACGTGATAAGTGAAATCTGAGGTCGTCTTTGATGTAAGGAATTTAAAGGTTAATTTTTATATGTGTTTTAATGGTATTCGTTTACAATAATGGACCGAATGAAAGTATTTACATGTTTCCTCAACATTCACTAGTCCAGTACAGAATCAACAAAACTGAAAGTAACAATAAATATTACAAAATAGATTAATATATAAAACAAAAACGATATTACAAACATCGAAAAACAACACGATAATAACTATTTAAATAATTTATTTACGTGATTAAACAGCATTCAAAAGACTAATTATAAAGTAAACACGATCAAAAATAAAAACAAAGCAAACATAAACAAACAAACAATAGACAATTAAAGGCAACTTGCATCATTTAGGCAATTATTACATTCACGTGAACCACTTACAGTAACAATGGCAGTAATTTTACAGCAAACAACATTTTATTGTGGGAGAGATAGAAGTATATAAGAACTCTTAGTTGGGAAACCTGAGGGAAACACATCTAATAATAAAATAAATAAATAAAACTAAATAATAAAATAAGTGTATGTACGCTTGAAAGGATAATACTGCATGGGTGGAAGAACGTCTCACAGTCCGGTGAAAACACGGCAACGAACCGTCAGCTTTTATAGATAGCAGGAAGATTTTTTAACTAACTGAGAAACAGTAAGCTTCTGTATATGGACGCTGGTTCATGAAGTTAGAGAAACGTTCTTTGGAATTATTGAGCCCTGTTATAACTGGGACTTTTTAAGTTCGACTGGTCTAATGTCTCGTTCTTTACCTAAAACATAAGGTAAACTGATTTCACTATAATAAAATTTAATGCATGTCGAAATATTTCACTGCCCATTATAAATCGCTTCACGCATGTGGGCAATATTAACTCCAACAATAATAATAGAGTATGATATTCCTAATTTCTATAAAATCTGGGAGATAAACCATTTAAATTATCCGCACATGTACGTAGTATACCCAAAACTAATTAATTAACTGACGAACTCCATGAAACTGAGCCCTTCTTGAGAAGCCACCAGTTGCTCAGATACTCAAGAATTCCCCAACATCTTATGGAAGTTTCATTCACCATGTTCACAAGAGACTACCACTGGTCCGTATCCTAAGCCAGATTAATCCAGTCAATACCACCCAGCCTATGTCTCTAAGACCCATATTTGTATGATTCTCCCACTTACGTCCAGCTCCCTGTAGTTGCCTCTTTCCTTCTGGCTTTTCCATCAAAACCTTGTATGAATTCTTCACATGCGTGCTACATGTCATATCAATCTCATTCTTCTTGACTTGCGCATTCTATATGGTGAAGTGTTCATGTTATGAAGCTCCTCACTCACATTTATAGTATATTGTACATACTCGTATTTTTATTTATTTAACGTTATTTTATCAACTGCACAAGAGCGTCAATCGTAATTGAATACAATGAAATACTACATGGAAGTGGTCGTGGCCAACATGTTTCCAAGGAGCCACAGACTTGTTTTTAAAATTATATTGACCGGGATCACCCTTGAATATTCGGGCCAGTCGGTTAATTTTTTAAACAATTGTAAATTTCTTACTAATATTTGGTATATACTATCCTGTTTTAAATTTCGATTTAGAATTAAGGGGAAAGGTATCTGACTTGCCTCCACGCTGGCTCCCATTGTTGTGGCATATTTTAAAGTACAGACCAGTTTATTTCTGCAGATATGATGAAAAAAATCATATAACTATATTCGTTTTCTAGGACAGTATTCGAAACCTGAACTTTCCGAATAGGAGACAGTTGTGTGAAACAGTCTTGGTCCTCAGTGGTACAGATAGCGAGTGTAAATTAACAGTCACGTGTGCGGAAGGATTTGTAAAATATTAATAATACTTGTTAATTAAATTGGAGATATAGTTGCATTGAAATTTTATTAGTCTTTCATTAATTTTTTTGTATAATGACAGGAAATACCGCAAACTGCCGAAACGTCGTTTCAAATACAATACAGACAAAACACTGCCCAACATAATATTTGTATAATGTCTTCATACTTAGAGGTATTTTGCAACAAATTAGAAGCAACAAATATGTTCCCTATTAGCGTAGAAGTCTATCGACGTTTCGGGGGGGTCGGAATGAAAATCGAAGAAGTAACCAGCGAGAAAAGTAGGCATCTAAAATGAGGTAGTATGTTTCTCCGAAACGTAAGTGAAATTCTACCAGACTATTCTCGTCACATCCCTGAAGACAATACTTTTCATGTTAGGAATTGTTCGAATGTATAGGCTTGTCTGTGGTAAACTGGAGCACAAGAATTTTTCCAGAATTGTTTAAACATTTGGACAAGCATCAAACAAGATTGAATATAGATTAAATATTGACAGAGTTTTGTTGGTGGAACTGAAAACCGGATATTAGAACCGAGGAACCGCGCGTTGTGTGGTGTTCAAAACGGTAATAATTCGTGGGAGACCGGGATTGTCACATATTCCTGGAAACGTGATTTAATAATGCTTTTAATTCGACTGTGATTTTTGAAATATGAGATGTATTTTGGACGTTGCGTAACTTTTATTATAATTGAAATCAGATTCAGCTAATACAGTTTTTTATAAACTAATTCCTTCTTACAAATTAAGATGAGGCGAATTTTGTACTAATTAACTTACAATTTTAAACTATTATTATTAATTTTATAATTAAATTATTAATTAATTGTCTTTAAAATCACACTTTACATTTCATTTTGAAGGTTTTCACTGAGGTGACTTTTAAGAATACAATGCTCTGGTTTGTGATACCGTGTAGTTAGGAGGCAGCCGGATGTTTCGGAGGAAAAAATGGTATCTGTCTTCAGGGTTGAAGGGTAAGCCAAGAAATCAGATCAGCTGAAACAGGCTAGATTCCCGGCATACTCTTCTACCCTGAAAATGGTGGCGATATGTTCCTCCGAAACGTCAGGATATCCAAAGCTATACGTAGATAAAATACAGCAAACCATGTTTTTCATTTCGCTACACTAACAAGGTTTACTCATATAACAAATTAACCAACTTCATGCAGCCGAGCCCTTCTTGACAAGCCGACAGTTGTGCATCTACTCAAGAATTTCCCAGCATTTCATGGAACCCGTAGGTTCTTTACCGTGTTCACAAGAGCCCTCCACTGGTCCCTATTCCCAGCCAAATCAATCCTGTCCATAGCACTCCATCTTATCTCTCTAAGATCCATTTTAATAACATCCACCACCTATGCCTTGGTCTTCCCAGTGGTCTCTTTTCTTCTGGCTTTCCCACCAATATCCTATATGCATTCATCGTCTCCCCCATTCGTGCTACATGCCCTGCCCATCTCATCCTCCTTGACTTGATCATTCTAATTATACTTGGCGAAGAGTAAAAGTTATGAAGCTCCTCATTATGCAGGTTCCTCGAACCTCTCGTCACTTCATCTCTCTTCGGTCCAAATATTCTCCTCAGGTTTACTCATGTAACGTATTAATAATTTATAAACATTTGCGTAAAATGCGACAACTGTAATATAACAATTAATAATTAATTCTCTTAATAGTTATACTTTGATACATATTTTTTTAATTCTTGTAACGAATAACTCAGCCTCTGTCTAACAGAAATGAGTACCAGGAATCTTCCTGGAGGGTAAAGCGCGGCTGGCGCGTAAGGCTGACAACCTCACCGCCATCTGTTTCAAGGCCTGTTACAGGGATAACTTTATCTTTTACTTTTTTAACGAAAAACTAATGTTGTGGCTTTATATAATTCACGCAATCGGTGAGCGGGTTTCCATATCCGTAAAGATAGAGTCTCCTATTAGGGGAGGAGCTCGGTTTGATTCTTGGCAGGAACATGGAGGTTTTCCGAGACAACTACCGGAACTGTACCTCGATTAAGCCACGGCCGCTCTCTTCCAGATAGACTTGAAAGGATTGTGACGATGGTGTATACTGTACTTCTTTTGGCTTGTGGTCTTTTGTCTTTTACATACCAGACGATGGATGAAGTCCAAAACAAGCCGAAAGAAGTGCTTCATCTTTCATCTCACAATTTGATGTCCTAGAGTCCAGATTCTTAGAGTACCCACCTTTACAAGTTTCATCACGCAATTCCCTTTTTTGTTCATTTTTATCCTTTTTTTCATTAACAACGAATAGTCTTTCCCTTTGTGTTTGGGGTCCAGGATAGTTTATGACGGAGATGCGCAGTATTTCAACTCACAGTGTTTATGTAGTAGCAGCACATGTGTTATAGTTACCATGGTCATAATTGTATCTATCCGTTCTTCTCTTTAAGCTATTGGATAGCCGCTAACGCCTAACTCCTGGGTGGTTTGAAAATTCATTTAGTTTAGAGGCAAGTTGCAAATTATTGTGACAGAAAAATAGAACAATTTTGATTATTTCGAGAATCGAATATTTCCCACACTTAAGGACCCCTGAGAATAAATTACTTAATATTTTGGATTTAATATAATCATGTGATATACAGACGTATACGTTAGATGTCATTTTGGAGGTAACATTGTTTAGGAATGTGTGTTTATTTAATAGGTCATTAAGGCAGTGTTTTTGGACACACTCTCTCTGTTTCTCTCTATCTGTCTCTCTGTGTTTCCTGTTGCTCCCACTTTGGAGCATAGGGCATCCATGAAAGACTTCGTTTCACTTCAGTGTATTAATCTTAGTCGGTAGGACTCCTTGAATGGGGATTAGCACGGCGCAAGGCGGCTACCTACACAGAATAAGGCTGCGTCTACACGAGCGCACAAAATGCGTCCGTTATAACGAACGTCGTGACGTCCGTTATGGAAATAAACTAGAGAGGCGAATGCTACGCTTTCTTCTGGCTCCATTTCAGACAAAAAACTACGCACCCCATTCTGCTGTCCTCAGCAACGTCCGTCATAAAGTACGTTCGTTACAACATACGCATTTTATGGGCTCGTGTAGACGCTGCCTAACACGGGCGTAGAATAAACGCAGGCATCCATGTCTTTAGTGGTATTGGAACCCACGACTGCTCTGTTCAAGCGAGCGAAGATATTTTGTGCCTTAGATCGCGAGCCCACTGTGATCGCATCGTCTTTGGACTAGTAAGCTTAAGTTTCAGTCACCTGTTAATGTGTGTAAAAATAATACAGTATTAAATGTAAATAGTATAAGGTATACACGTTTGTGTCATATTTGTAGCTTATTGTTGAGAGATTTAAAGTAAAAGGAACACGTTAATTCAATTTATTAACTGTTAAGAAGTGGGTTCTATCGGAGTTGTGTATCTGATGTAGTGCTTAATATTATGAAATTAATCGAAAATAAAATATTTCTTTGAAGGAAGTAAACAAAGTAAATTTGAAGAAAGTCGTCTTCTGGTATCTGGCGCCGTGTATTCTTGGTTTTAACCGACGTTTCGGAGGAACATATTGCTTCCATCTTCAGGGCAGTTGAATTGCGTTGCGAATACAGAGAGCAGTAGCTGCAATGATTGGGAAGTGAAAAGCGCTAGTTTATATATGAAGTAGGGGGGGGGGGTTAGGAGAGGGGACCAATGGGAAGAGTGAACAGCGATTATGGCCTTATATGGTCAGGGGGGCGAAAGGGGGGGATACTGGCCAGTGAATCTAGGGAGCTTGGAGGTCAATGGCAC
>NW_019724601.1:2660724-2712598 GCF_002891405.2 Cryptotermes secundus | reverse complement strand
TGTTCTTTCAACCTGGTGTCCACAGAACGGCCCGTTTGCCCAATGTAGACCTTGCCGCACTCGCAGGGGATTCTGTAAATTCCCGGTGTCCTCAGTCCCAGGTGGTCCTTGGGAGGCCGGAGGAAATTAGATATTTTCTTTGGAGGCAGGCCAACTGATTTGATGATGTGTCGAGACAGCACTCTGCTAATCCTGTTGAATATAGTCCCGACAAAGGGCAAGAAGGCGACAGTGTCTCTGCGGTCATCATGTTGATTGTAGTTGGGACGGCGGTTGAGGGCCCTTCGGATCTGCCGGTCGTTATAACCATTCCGTCTGAAGATGTCCTTCAGGAACTCCCCACGCAGGCTGTCTTGATCGCACGGAGCTCAGCCGTAGATGAACACAGCATCGAGCTAGTCCATCGTATCCAGTTCTTCTTCATGTCATTGACGTTAGTAGCCTGTCCACAGTTCATGTCATTGACGTCAATAGCCTGTCCCCAGTTCATGTCATTGATGTCAATAGCCTGTCCCCACTTCATGTCATTGACGTCAATAGCCTGTCCCCAGCCAACCGGTTCTTCTTGTTTAACCGCCACCTCCGTGCCATTGACCTCCAAGTTGCCTAGATTCACTGGCCGGTATCCCCCCCATTCGCCCCCCAGACCATATATGGCCCTAATCGCTGTTCACTCTTCCCATTGGTCCCCTCTCCTAAACCCCCCTGCCTACTTCATATATACACTAGTGCTTTTCACTTCCCAATCATTGCAGCTACTGCTCTTTGTATTCGCAACGCAATTCAACTGCCCTTGATCCTCCGAAACGTCGGTTAAAACCAAGAATACACTGCGCCAGATCCCAGAAGACGACTTTCTTCATAGTCATCGCCGTGAAAACCTCAAAACTTACAAAGTAAGTTTGATTTCTATATTCCGCAGAATGCTCTATAGAAAGAAAATATGAATATTTTTATACATAACGCCCTCGAAAATGTTCAGGAATTGTTTTTATTTTGTATATGAGGTCCTAAAGAAAATTAAAGGATTACTTCCTTTTTAAAAATATTTTTGCAGAGACATTTATAGGATTTCCCTGTTCGTGAACGTTATGTTTTGTCGATATACGAATATTCTCCGGTTAGACGTGATTTATTTGTGGTTTATTGTATTAAGGTAATATTAGCTTAAAATTATAACATTTGGACCAATGCCAACAAAAATTAGTTGAAGTAATTTTAATACGTCCTATAAACGGTAAAGCTATTCCTGTATCAGGCCGTTAATGCCCATAGGGTTGTGAGACGTCGAGGCTCCCACATTTTCTAGACAGTCGACTCACAAATGGCGGTAAGGTTGTCAGCCTTACGCTCCGGCTGCCTTTTATCACCAGGACAATTCCTGGTACTCATTTCTGTTAGAGGCTGAGTCGACCCCAGGGCTACAATGCGGCTGTAATGATTAGATCAATTGAAAAATGTAATTATGTCATCGGCTATCGAACCCGCAACCTTCTGGCTTGTAGCACAGTGCCTAAACCAACTACGCTATCGCGTGCCCTCAACATAACCTATTGTTCTCATAATTTTGGTACATATGAATTGAAATAAGTAAGTGTTTTGTGTAAGTTGCATTAAATTTATGAATGTTTTAATGCAGATTATGGAGCCTAACTTGAAGTGAAGTTCGGATGGCGGACCTACAGCCTCGTCCACTCGTCTCCTCAGAACACGCAGTGCAGGAGGGCGTCGCTAAGTGAACTTGCTCCCTGAGAGTCACAGAAGAAATGAAACAAGCATTAAAGTGATTTCATATGGAGAACAGCATATCCGAGACTACGAGATGGAAATAAATTGTTGCTTTCCACTGGAACTTTGATAAGTGCCAAGACTTTTTTGCAACAATTGTATGGACAAGAGCGAAATAAGGAAACTGAATCATCATGAACGGATGTGACGTTTGTGTTAATTAGAGTGAAATTGATCTGAGTGCAAGTGTTCTGATACATAATAAAGAGTAATGTTAACTCGCAGGCAGAGTAATTCGTACATTCTTGATTTCTGCATCGTCATACGTTGTTCATACTGATTTAAAGACACAAACGGAATCGTCAAGTGTAGTCAAACAGTGTCTTAGTGTGATAATGTTTACTTTCGCTAATATACGCTATCTTGTGGTGATGAATCAGTGAGGTTGCATTGTCATTAAATCTTTGACGCACGAACAGAGAGTCGGAATCTTCTGCAGTCTAGCTGCAATTGTCAGTGCAACTACAGTGAACAATTACTGCTATTCCTGATATGAATATATTCCGCTGGTTTCTTTTGGATGTCAGAAGATGTGAATAACGTTATATAGTTATTTATATTTAGCTTGCGAAGTAAGAAGGCCAACTAAATAACATATAAAAGATCAGTTCGTACCTCACAGAAAACATGCTGCGTATAAATTGTCGAAGACAGCTCGGTTAATGCTGTTTAGAGAAGTAACCGCTGTTGGTTGTGAGAATGAGACAGAACGCATAAATAGGGTTCTTGAGTATTAAAGCGGATGGAACCTATAATAACCAATTTGCTTAATGAACAACGTGAAAGTAAATTTCCAATATTGTTGTGTGGCTTACGTAATTAAAAATCGTAATGATGGAAAGTTTTAATTTGGCGGATTACGTGTATCAAGTTCAAATTTAATTGGCTCTAAGTACAAGAACATTGCGCAGAGAAAATAACATGAACATAATTGTATTATGGAAGAAATTAGATGAAATTCTGATTCGGATATTAATTTTAATATTTGGTATATGTTCTGGACGTTTTTAAGTTAAATTGAAATATTTCTTTTTTCGAACAAATATGAATTACGTTACGAAGCGAGATTATTTAATTTATTTATTTGTGATATATTTTATTAATCATATATGTTTGTTCCAAAATTATATTATTCAGAAATTGTTATTTAATTATGTCTATTATCTATGAAAATAGAGAAATAGAGTTCGATATTAATGACATGTAATTAATTGACTATAATACTGCGATGGACGCAGAACCATAACAATACATAATCACAATACATAAGTTATGGACACTAATGACGTGTGACACTGGTGATAGCTGATGATGTTCCGAAGTTTCAAGAATAAGTGTGTCCTGTGTTGCGTGACATGATGCAGATGGAAGAATGTTGTCGTGCGGCCATTACGTTGAACCCCACAGCCACTGTATCGGGGAACAGTGGAACATCAACCGAATGGGACGTCGAGATGGATATTCGAGAACATATTCAACAGTGTTCCTGTACTTGCAACCATATGGGTTATGGAAACTTCATGGACTATCAGGTAAGCAAGTAAACTGCATGTCATTAAAAATATATTTTTTTTTACAGTTCTGAAAGAGTTAATGATGTAATTTAATGTTACAGTATACCGTATTTACGCATGTATAGGCCGCACATTTTTTGCCAAAAATTCAAGAGGAAAACTGGGGTGCGGCTTATATTCGAAATATTCGAAATCACACTTCATTTAAAAAAATTATATTCATAATTAGTAATACAGGGTGTAATACTCCTGAAATAATATTCCAAGAAAATTATTTTTTTTATAATTTCTGTCTGAAAATTGTGCTGCGGCCTATACACGCACGCGGCCTATGCATTCGTAAATACGGTATATACCTAACCTCACAAATATAAGAAATGACAAATTAAATTAAAAAAAAAAGTGAAAGTCGGAGATAACGAATTACATGTCAGAACAAGAAACATAGAAAGAAATAACCGAAAAATATGAGGTAAATATTAACATAATCAAGTCCAAGTGATAAATATACATTTAAATATATCGTGTATAACTTTTGATCGTCTGGTGATTGTCCATAAAATGAGTTGGATATTTTTAATTCCTTATTCCGTACGTTAAGCTTGAGAGATTCTTCCTGAAAGGCAATTTCTCTGAGATAGACGAGCAAGCGTGCAATCATGAAATATAGGATTTATGAGAGATCGATTTTTTTGTTCTTTTCTGTGTACCATCAGATTGAGAGGATGTTCCTAAAAGAGAGTTTCGTCTTCCCAAATAGAATGGGCATGCGTATAATTCTCAATCTCTTAGGTTTAATGGTCGATAAATAATTCTTTTTTTCCTGTCAAGTACAGAGCGTTCAATCAAGGAGGAAACTTCGCAACACCACTGACCGGGCCCAATATTCCTCACAGATTGCTGCTGTAACTGTAACGGCCCGCGTTTATCAGCGCTAATGACTCATTCTGCTATCAGCAGTTACAGGAGCAATCTGTGAGGAATGCTGGGCCGGGTCAGCGGTGTTGCGAAGTTTCCGCCTTAACTGAACGCACTGTACTTTCAGATTGGCAGACTATTTTCGAAGACAGTTTCATCCCCTGAAATACATGAGTGTACGAGTGTATGTAATTCGAAAAATTTTCTTGACTGATACTAGAAAAGTCGACTAGGATATGTTAATACCTTGTTGTGTATGTTCGTATTGAGAGGTCGCTTCTTAGAATTTCATTAATTCAAATAGTTGAGCCTGGGTACTTTAAAAATGATGCAAGATTTTATATAAAAACCGCACACTGATTTTTATCTCATAAACGTGCCCAGAATGTTACTTCTAAACCTACACGGAATTTTATCTCAATAACGTACACAAAATTGTATCTTTTTTTTTTTGTTGCTAGTTTGGTGGGCTTGAGTCCCTTGTACTGCGTCCACTTCTGGCCCATTGTACCAGCCCCATATGATAGGTGAAGGTGATTGTGGAGCAATTGGTGGAATGAAGATTGGCAGGGGAAACCGAAGTACTCGAAGAAGACCTGCCCCAGCGCCACTTTGTCCACCACAAATCCCACTCGACCAGACCCGGGATCGAACCCGGGCCCCCGCGGTGGGAAGCCAGCGACTAACCACTTGAGCTATGGCGCGGCCCCTTCTTACAAATATACATAATATTTACTTCAAGAATGGAAGACTAGGACAGGAACTGTAAACTGAGAGAGATCTCCAAGTTTCCTCTGGCAGTTTCTCGAAAAGCAATTGACAAACTAATATAAACTACTTAACCCTTTGTTAACTCCCTTCTCAAGAGTTTCCAGCAAAGTTATGCTTCAATGTTACGCAGTACATGATGTGGTAAAATGCACGAGGATGAAGTTAGCAATTTATAGCAGCTCTCGCTAGGGGAAAATAGAGCGGCTGTGATCCTTAGCGTGTCCTTAATTCTGAGGAATTATTCCGATATTTGTTATATCTGAGATCCTAACTGCTGTGACTACATAATGCGCCGTGAAGTTTGGTAAATCGTTAGGAACATTTCGGAAGAAACTTCAGCTTCCATCCACCTTGAAGATATAAGGGTTCATATATCCCAGCACTCATGTTAGCAGTCTTAGAGCTAAAGTGTAACAAGTGTTTCAGTAATGAAAAATAACTTGAAGATTATTAACTTATGCCTCCTGGCGCTTGTTTCTGTCTTCAGGGTAAAAGACTATTCTGCCCTGTAGATGGAGGTAAGGCTGAAGGTAAAGGTGTACCTCTGCTTAATTATTTAAGCACTATGCCATAAAGCCATATGGGGGATTGGATTTGTAGCTCACCGCCTCCTAACCAATGGGTACCTTGGACTCTTGCCCCGGGGGTTAAAGCGGCAGGGCTATGAAGCTGACCACTGACCTACATCTAGTGTCGAGGTCCACAAAGTTGGAGCTGTACCTCTACTCCCCCATATGTGTGTAGTTTGAAATAGGTTTATTCGGAATATTAGTGTCTACCAAATTACACGGTGTCACATCCTGCTTGATATTGACGCATGATGGAGTGCGTATGGACGGGGTTTGGATTGGTGGATAGATTAATTTACAATTTACAGGTCGTAACTACAAGTAATTATAACACTATCGTTATTTCAACATTTTACGTTTCATTAGGGCACACAGTCTAGTGTTCTCAGTCTGTTACTAGACGTTTCCTGGTAACGGTTCCAACAATGGGTATTCATCTGCCTCCGGCTCATGTCCTCTCTTCACAGACTCTCGTACAGTACTGACTAACCTGACTTGTATTACGACCGCGAATAACACGCCATGTCCTCACAAGCTGTAAAGTGCATTGAGGTGGACGGTGGAATTTTCGAAAATGTATTATACTAGGTAAACTGTACCGATTTTGTCACTTGAAAAATAAAACTGGCGTCCAGTTGGGTCCGCTCAGCACGTCGGCCACTGATTGGCCTATTTTACCTGCCCCGGGTGATTATGATGATGAAGAATTTGGTGGAATGAAGATTGTCAGGAGAAACCGAAGTACTCGGAGAAAACCTGCCCCAGCGCCACTTTGTCCACCACAAATCCCACTTGTCCAGACCCGGGATCGAACCTGGGCCGCTGCGGTGGGAAGCTAGCGACTAACCGCTTGAGCTATAGCGCAGCCTCTAATACCGATATTAGAAACAGTACGTAATGTATCTTCCTTATCAACAGTTTTGGAACTGTACAATGAAATAGCTGTATCTCGAAAACCGTTCGGAATAGGACACGTGTACATGTACCTTTTTTTGTGCTTAGAGTGACCGATGCTGTGACCTCCCAGAATATTGGTTTTTCCTTCTTGTACACTCTGTATACGTACAAATATATGCACAGTGTGATGGTAATCGAAACCCCCCCTTTTTTTTCTTCTTATTTATGGGCTCCGGAAATGTGTAAATCCACCAGAATTTAGGGATCGATGTTTTCACAATGGCTGTACTTTTGCATATATATTACGTACATGACAGAGTAAAAGGAGAGGGCAGATGTCCAAGGTACAGAAGCGAAAACTCGTGGGAGGATGGAAGGAAATGTTGCCTCGAAACAAAACAAATGAAGACGACAATGCGGCAGAGAAGCGAACCGATGCTGGGTCGTGAAGTTAGGAAAGTAGCCCAGAATTCACAACAAAATGTAACCACAAGCTCGACGTTCATCTGTTATTTTATGTTATTTATTGTACAGCCTCTCGTGTTGTTGGACGCTAATTCAATGCTGATTTCAGTGTACCAAAATTAATTAATTAATTTCTCAAACGAAAAATTTATATATATATATATTAAAACATTTCATGATAGAGTAAATTGTAATTCTATCCAGCCAAATAAGTACAATCTATGATGAACGTGAATAAGCAGTAACTTATGAATATGACGACCCTTAATCAACTGCTGACACTTCATTTTGAGACAGCGTGCGCCGAAATTGTGAGATTGTGAAAACATAAAATTGTCCTTGTGTATAATGATGCATCGCGCCGTGACGACTTATAGCGTAGTAGAAGAATAGCGCCACGCATTATTAAACTCGATACTAGATGTGATGGTCAGCCTCACGCCTCGGTCGCTTTAACCCCGAGGAGACAGCCGCTGGTGCCCATTTGATAGGAGGCTGGATGAACCCCAGAGTCGATCTGGACGCTGTGTCCCTGTATGAAGTATAAACCCCTGTTTCTCCACTGTCCGGCCCTTAGTCAGCTACCATACCGACTGAGCTATCCCCTCTCCTGCTTGAAATTTATGCAGTTAAGATTTAGGAGGAGGAGTCGAATTGCACCCAAGAAGGCTACCACAGTGCGAAGTAAAGTAAACAATATTTTCCTTCTTTTTCTATTAAATTCGCGATAAAGAATCGGGGAAGAACAGGAACAGGAAATCAGAAAGCCCTGCTTTTTTCTTGATGTACCTGTCTTTAGATAAAGGCTGTGATGCTTCACACGTTCAGAAATCCTGCTGCGTGCTTCTCATGGAGTAGCCCCGATTTCAGTTAATCAGTTCTGGAAGCCCCAACATTACGAGGAGTCAGTAAACAGGTCACTAATGGAAGTAAAACATCTGTAGTGGACGTAATANCAATGATGAAATACAGAAGGAAATATCCCTTTTGTAAAGCAGAGTAAACTAACCCCCTTCCCAGGTATTGTATTGTATTGTATTTTATTTTCATCCGTTTTGCTACATAGTAACATTTGGACACGTCATTCAGTAATATAAGTTAACAAAATAAATCTACATAGTTACAAGCATACTACGAACTATATTGATTGATTAATTGATTGATTTATCCAGGAGTACAACTTAACAAACAAACCTACAAAGTTACAAGGATACTAACAACATTTTACAATCCTAAGCAATATGTAGATACTACATTTGAAAAAGAAAAAGAAAAAACAATACGCAAATCATTGTATACAACTTATGATTTGCTATGACATCCAAATATGAGTACTTTCACCATCCATCTTTTTATTTAAAACTAACGAATTCATTTATCGTGTAAAAGGAATGTTTCAATAAAAAGGATTTTAAGTCTCTTTTTCAGAGGCTGGTTTCAGTAGTCAAAATAGCAACCGCGTTTCAGGTGTGTACTACCGAAAAGCAGTGTTCCGTTGTGCGTTTTTTTTTGTTGGCAAAATACTCAACGCAAAGACATATTTCCTGTTTATGGTGTGAAGTGTTTGTTGCGTAAAGAGGTTCAGCCTTGGTGGCAAACGTTTCGACTGTGACGAATAGGTTGAAACGAAGGCGCGGAAGTTGCTGAGACAACAGTGAAAAGATTTCTTTGCTGCGGGTTTCGACGCACTGATAAAACGATGGGACAAGTGTATCAGCGTTGGTGGAGGATATATCGAGAAATAAATGTTTTCTTTTTCAGTTTCGATTATTGTATGTTTGACGTTTTATAGCCAATTGTGACATATTCATTGACTCTCCTTCGTGCCTTCCCAGATTACACAACTCGCAATTTATCAGAGAATCCAAATTTCACAGCCCATATTTACGGTGGACCACAGAATCTTACTTCATAACCTGAACATCCAGGCTAATGAGCACTGCTTAGACCCTGGATAACTGAAGTGCCAGGACTTGGGGTTGGTAATTCCCCTCGGCATGACGCAACAAGAAAGATTAGTTGCATTTTCATCTAGTCCCATTTTGAATTCATAGCCGGTCACACTGGCCACGCGGTGTAAGGCATGGACTGTCTTCTCTTGCTCGGACGCTGGGATCATGGGTTCCAATCCCACCCAAGACATGGATGTCTGTATTGTGTGTATGCGCTTATTCTGTGTTTGTGTTGTCCTGTGTTTAAGTAGAGGCCTTGCGACGGGCTGATCCCCTTTTCAAGAAGTCCTACCGTCTATGAAAAATGTTTACGGAACAGTAAGATGCCAGGGCCATGGATGGGCTAGAAGAGTCATTTGATAGAGAGCAAGAATTTAATTCAAAAGAATCCACGCAGTGCTACCATCTGTAGAATGCAGTTGATGCTATTTCATGTCTTGTAATGTATCCACGTTGTGGATGTGGGCATTGTTGCTGACTTCATAATCGTCCGTTTGTCAAACTTCATAACATCGAATGGTAAGCCATTATTGAAAGATGAATTTTAAATGGTTAGGATGGAAGAGAATTTCTCATGATCGAATAAGTGTTCCTGTGGTATAGGTGAAGTCGGGCCGCGCCATAGCTCAAGCAGTTAATCGCTGGCTTCCCACCGCTGAGGCCCAAGTTCGATTCCGGTTCTGGTCAAGTGGGATTTATGGTGGACAAAGTGTCGCTGGGACGGGTTTTCTCCGAGTACTTCGGTTTCCCCTGCTAATCTTCATTCCACCAAATTCTCCATCGTAATCACCCGGGACAGGCTACAATAGGCCAATCAGTGGCCGCCGTGCCGAGTGGATCCAGTTGGACTAAGCGAATAGGTGAAGTCCCAGCCCCCAAAATAAGTGTCTACTTCGTTATGGCTACACCGTCCTGCTTGGTGAACTGGATTTTTGTTGCGATGTCTCGCGTCTTTGAAGAAGGTAACAGCAATCCTCGCACTGACTATACCGCAGTGCTCGCTAGTGTAGCCGTGTTTTGTGGCGGTTATTTGCACGTCAAAACAATGGGTTGTGAGTTGAAATGTTTGAAATAAGGATTGCGTCGGCCTGCTTCTGTCTGCGCTCTGTATGAAAACCACGGAAATTCATGTGCACTGGTTCACTTCTCTGCATCCAAACAGCGATCACACTAAAACGTATATCTGTCAGGTTTTATGCTTCGTGACGAGGTTCGTTACGTCTCTCATGAAATATTTGGATCCATAAATATATTTCAGTACCAAGTGACTCCAAATGGATTTTGCAGTTTATATTAGATGCTTAAATCCATCCTAACATCATCAGACGCTTGACAGAGTTGATGTGGGTGAGCCAATATAACTTGGAAGCTGGAAGACAGGTAGATCGGGGTTCAGTTCCCTAAGGGGCAGAAATTTTTCTCTTCTCCAAGTATCCAGGCCGATTCTGAGGCTCACTCAACTTCCTACCGAGTGGATACCAAGAGCTCTTTACCAAGGAGTAAGGCGGTAAGGGCGTCAAGCTGACAACCCACTTCAACCTGGTGCCGGATTAAGAACGTGCGGATTTATAACTCCACTCTCGCCTTCATGGCTTTGTGCTCACTTAAGCTTAGTGGTAAATTCAGCTTAATCAGATACCTTACTTACTTATTACTCATGGAGCTGAGCACTTCTTGAAGAGCCGCCAATTCTGCAGCTGTTTAAGAATTTCCCAGCATTTTATGGAACTGAAGGTTCATTACCGTGTTCACAAGAGCCCGCCACCGGTCCTTATCCTGAGCCAGATCAATCCCTAAGATGTGGTATTATAATAAGCGATCTGTATGTAAACCGGTTGAACTATTTTCGAATTATATGCTATAGCGATCGTTTCATGTTTGTTTTGCCATGTTCTTACATTTGCATAGACTTGAGCAGGATGCTGCAATGATAATTGTCTGGATTTATATTCGGAAGGCCTTGGTTCGATTTCCGGCCTCATCGATTATCTTAAAGTGTTTTATAAACTTTCCTCAAGACTCTACAGATTGATAGGATCTTAAAATGGATCAGAAACTTCCAGATCTTTACTTGCCCATCATTCATGACGAATTTTTGATACGAAATACGGAAACATCACGTTCTTTGCAAAGTACTATGTGTGGCACTAATTATGAAAATTAATATTCTCACGTGATGGAGTGACTATAGACAGGGTTTGGATTGGTAACCGGATTTATTGGACATTTACACTCGTAACTGCGACAGCCTTACTGAGCTGCACACTCCAAAGATCGCTATAATTGGAGCACACTTAAAGTCTTCTCAGTCTTCATTCGCCGTTGCTTGGTAGCGGCTTCTAACGGCGGCCGTTCCCTTACCTCTGGGTTCCTGAACTGTCCCCGACCTCAGCTACCAGCTTCTCTGTCAAAGTCAGAGTTACTTTACGGCTGGCGGTTTGTAATTGTTTGTAATTCCGAGTCGTGTTGTCAATAAATCGATTCATCGATGCAAACCCCGTCTTTAATCAGCCCTAAATGGTGACAGTTTGTTCTCTGCGCATTTAAAATTGTGTGTTTCATTTACTTTACTGCATTATCTGGTTAGCAATATGTGGGCTTACCCCAGAATCTTAGACTCTGTATAATCAACTCTTGTCTTCAGGCCACACCGTGTAGTTAATTCAGCGGCGTGTTCGAACCTGATTAGAGTACGGGGCTGTAATATCACAAGTGATGTTTCGGTTAAAATAATCATAGTTTAAGGATAATCCTGATTACGTATTGCAAACATGCGCTGAACCAACACAGTCCCGAGTTCGTACTACACGTAGTATAAGCGTCGTCCTCTCATCGCCTAGGGCCTGAATGTATTTTGAAAAGGGTCGCGGGTTCGAAACGTTTGGAAAGCATGAAACAGGATTGGATATACATTTTTCGATTTGGAGACCAAGCATCAACTGAGGCGGTCGGATGTCGTTCTATTTATTGTTTGTGGGGTTGGTTGTTTTACTACGCTGTCTGTAGCCAGATGATATAATGTCTAAACGAATGATGAATTGACAAGAATATGGAAAAAAAAATAGTTGTGGTTTAATCGACTTTATATGTCAGAATATGCCTAGGAGACCGGGGAAATCCATGAAAAATCGCGTTGTCTCGGACGAGATTCGAATTAAGTTCCTCCCTCAGTAGCATTAGTGCTATGCTAACCTGCCCGAAGTTACATGGAATGAAATGAGTTCATATATGCTTTTCATTTCGTCCTACCCAGCTATGTAACCGTACAAAATAAAATGTGGCATATAGACTCGTTGCTAGGCAACGACGGCGAAATAAGCAACTATACAACAGCCATAACTATGTAATGGCTCCGCAAACAAGCATATATTTTCTGCAAAAATTGTATTGCAACAGAGGAACGGTGTTTTCTACAAGGTCCGTACCAAGATATTATAAGCAGGACAAGTCGATCCATTCGTGAGCTGTTGCTGTGAGAAGCTGATAGCTGAGGCCAGTGATAGTCTAGGAAAGTGAACATCCGCCATGAAGGCCGCTTCCAAGCAACGGCTAGTGAAGACCGTAACAAACAGAAGATCTAGTTTTGTCCTATAGTGATTTGTGAAGTATGTGGAACAGTGGGGCTTTTATTTTCGTGCCCCGTTGCTTTGTTGCTTATTATCAAGTAGTGTGTCTTCAGTTTTATTCTTGCTGTATTGTTCCGTGGATTCGGATTGTAGATAGCTTTGTTGTTTAATTCGCATTCTGGAAACCCAGAAGAAAGTGAACGTCCGCCGTGGAAGCCGCTACCAAGCAACGGCTAATGAAGACTGTAACAGACTGTCCTATAGTGATTTGTGAAGTGTGTTGAACAGAGACAGCATAGGAGTTCAGTAAATCCGATTACCAATTCAAACCCCGTCTATAATCACTAAAATTGCGACTGTATGTTAAATTCATTCATCCAGCTATTTTTCATTTATTTTTTCCTTGTGTTTTTTTTCTTATTCTTTTTTTACACACACGATAGATTGTTTCAGACGGAAGTCTATCGTAAGATCTATTGTTTTCGTAAATAGTAGTAATATTATATGTATTATTTATATAATATGTATAATAAGAATATGACGGCCGAAGTCCATGCTACAGGAGAGATTCACCAGGTCACACTCTACCAACATATCCCGACCCACTTTACCTTGGGATACAGGAGCACGAAATCCTCTAACTACACAGCCTTCTAAGAGTATATTTCCCTACGCAGCCTGTCATTGCATGTAACAGAGTAATAATTCTTCGGGTCCGCTGTTGCTACAACCTATTGTTATTCAAAGTCGCAATTCTCCTTGTAATCCCTGTACAATACATCTTCGTAACTTAAATATAGGACAGAATTAAGTCCTATTGTTCTATTGTAAATTGCATCTTCACGCTGCGTGTTCCTTGTACTTACTTCTATCTTTTAAGACTACAAGAAGCTGACTCACGATAGATAGAACTTTATCAAGCCCTTGTAAAGCTTCTTATTATTACGGCAGTAATCTGACAATTTGTGTTTATTGGAGAGTTTAAACTTCCGCCTATTCTCACATTAAGTAGCCCCTCATAAATGGAATTAAACTCATTTTGTCAGAATTATACAGTCCGTCAGCAGTTTCCTTAATAAATTAAAAGTAAAGGTATCTCTGTAACAGGCCGTGGAGGCCCATAGGATTGTGAGACGTCGAGGCTCCTACATTTGATAGACAATCGGATCATAGATGGCGGTGAGGTTGTCACTCTTACGAACCGTCCGCCCTTTACCCGCAGGAAGATTCCTGGTACTCATTTCTATTAGAGGCTGAGTCAATCCCAGGGCCATAATGCTGCTGGATGGATTAGGTCAGTTGAAAAATCCACCTCATCGGGATTCGCTCCCGCGGCCATCCGGCTTGTAGCATAGTGCCTCAGCCAACTACGCTACCGCATGTCCCACGCTTCCTTTGTAATTTAGTGATATTATTTGTAGTTTAACATCCGGAGTCTGTTCTACTACTAATATATACTTGTTCGACAATGTAATGCAGATTTTATTAAGTTATCGTTGTTACATTCTGATTATTTACATATTTACACTGAGGTTGTCAAACTGTCGAAAACTTCAAGGCTAAATTTGTTTCACTGTACAGGCCGTCTGATTTGACTTGGCCTCTGGGTTGCGCATAAGGAGAAGTGAGGAGAAGTACAGCAAGAAGTAGGGGGGCAGAGGTTACAGATTCAATGTGGCAGAAGGGATGACGCATTGTAACTGAAGTCCTGTTATAACCCAGGCATATCCTACAGTTCGTATCTCAGTTAATGGACTTGAGGAGATAGAGTGCGCATTCCGTTGACAACGGCCACGACTAAAAGTGTTTCCAAAGTTTATTGAAAAGATAGGTTTTGCCATTTAGATGTAGTTACAACTAACTATATGTCGCATTTAAACAGCAGAAATTATATGTTATCATGGAGATACACACGAAGAAAGTTCCTTTAATTACAATTAGCGTGAGAGAGTTAAATGGTTACATAATTCCGAAGGCTAATTTTATTTTAGTATAGAGAGATATTAATTTCATAAAGGGAATTAGAGGAAGAGGGTTGTAGTAATTAAATTTTAACAGAAAGGGTCTCGATGTAGGAAGCCGGAGATGTGATTTGTCCGGGGCAATATGAAAGATATTTTTGTAACGGTATAGAAAAATTTGGTGCTTGAGGAGTGGAGTTGGTAACTGCTAAAGTTATAATCTTTGGACAGTTATAACGGGAGAAGTTTAGACAAACTTTTGTCGACCTTTTAGAGAAACTTATGAAGTCTTCTTCGACCTTCTCAGTTTTATAATTAAATACTTGCAAAGAGCACAAGTCTAACCTACACATTTTCACTCCTTGGCTGCTACGGCTTTCTGTGTGGGCGATACCCATGCTAAATCTCTGGATTTGTTAAGTACAGTTTTCACAAAAAAAATCAACATTAGATTTCTGATATTTAAGGTTCTCCCAGGGGTGACTCGGCAGAGTACTGTCTTTTGGCATGCAATACCTTGTAGGCTGCATTATGCTGTAAACCGGAAGGTCGCGGGTTCGATTCCCGACATGGTCTCTGGATTTTTCAGTTGTCCTAATCCTTCCAGCCACACTGTGGCTCTGGAGTCGACTCAGCCTCTAACAGAAATGAGTACCCGGCATTTTACCTGGGAGCAAAGGGCGGCCGGCGCGTTAGGCTGACAACCTCACCGCCATCTGTGAGCCGATTGTCTAGATAATGTGGGAGCCTCGACGTCTCACAACCATATTGGCCTCCACGGCCTATTACAAGGATAGATTTACCCTTTTTTTACCTTTATACAGCTGATGTCAAACACTTTTCCTGCTGTAGGTGTTTCCCAATGTTATATCTTTGTGACTAATCTGTTTCAGTTCTATATTTCCATTTGCTTTGCTGCGTAATCATTATATCATTGCGTCTCGGTTGCGACAGCCTCGTTTGTAACAAATATTTGCACTGTTAAAATATGAAGTTTTATATCCCTCATCCTTTGCTTGATATGTATGTCCAGTTTTGCTTGCAAACGGCTACATGTTTTCTACTTGCCCTGAATTCTGAATTATAAGCATATATGTTTTTATACACCCTTTAAATCAGGCCCTAAGTCCCCGAACCGTGTGAATGATTTCTCTTTGAATTCATTTCCATATGTTGTGCTATTTAATCAGTGAAGTAGTTCGGTACTTTCATTATATCTACAAAATATTTTGGTCCACAGCAATATGAAGGAACCTGAAAAGTATGTCTGATTGTGTTCGCCTAGAAGTGAGATAGAATTTGCACGATATAAAACCAGTCCAAATTCTGAAATTCCCTTTTATTATGTATGTAATTTGCCTAAGTAGATTCGTTGCTTTGCTCTCAGCGTTTCCTTTTACACTTTCGTTCGTTCCTGGAGACCCCAGACGCATGCCGGCAGGTCGCCGGTTCAAGTCCCGATAAGGTCATTGGATTTTCTTCAATTGACCTAATCCTTCCAGCCGGACTGTGGCCCTGGGGTCGACTCAGCCTCTAACAGAAATGAGTACCAGGAATTAAATAATTTTCCTGGGGAGTAAAGCGCGGCCGGCGCTTAAAGCTGACATCTTCACCGCTGTGAGCAGACTGTCCAGAAATTGTGAGCGCCTCGACGTCTCACAACCCTATGGGCCTCAACGGCCTGTTACAGGGATACCTTTACTTTTTTTACTTACTTTTCTGACTTACTTACTCATGGAGCTGAGCCCTTCTTGAGAAGCCCCCAATATTGAAGCTACTCAAGAATTTCCTAGCATTTTATGGTACCCGAAGGTTCATTACCTTGTTCACAAGAGCCCTCCACTGGTCCCTGTCCTGAGCCACATCAGTCCAATTCATACCATCCCATTCTATCTCTCTAGGATCCTTTTTAATATTGTCCACAGACCTTTTCGGTGGTCTCTTTCCTTCTGGCTTTCCCACCAATATCCTATACGCACTCCTCTTTTCCCCCATACTTTTCTGACAAGACGTGAAATGTGTTTTGTAGAACTTCACGCGTATGATCCACTGTGATAATGTAGCAGTCGGAGTTGTTAGTTAAGGATACGACCGCCAGGAGCGCAGTGATAGGTCCGTGTGCTTCAGTTGGTATTGCGGTCTCGAACTTTGCCGAAAAACTAATGTCAGGTGTTGCTACCGTCTGATTTTAGTGAAATAATGATTTAATATGTAAGAGAGGACCAATGCAGGGATTATTATGTATGAAAACCATTGCTATAGGTGATTTTTTTATTTTTTAAATATTTCGCCATTTTTTTTTAATAATTTGTGATAATTAAGTGACAAGCGCAATCAGATGGTCAACTGAGCCTGCTTCTGCCTCTTTCCTGAATGAACGAACGAATGAGTGTGTGAGGTGTAGGCCTAGGCCGCCCGTTGCATAGCGACCTTCAGTGATCTATTGTGCTTCCCCTTCTATTTCAACCCTTCAACAATCTTACACTTCGAACGAAATGTAGTATCGCAGGGACGTCTTTGTAGTCACCTGGCCTCATGAAGTGAAGTACCAGGTGACGAAATCTTAAGTAAGCTACAGTCTGGTCGTGGTTCTCAAGGATCTTGCCGCCAAGACGAACTGATTAGCTGTAAACCACCAGTCGTAAAGTAACTCTGACTCTGAAGTTCAGTTAAGTTGAAAGGGAGCCGCTGTTCAGAGAGGTCTTGAGCTCGGAGGTAGAGGATTATCCATTGTTAGGAGCCGTTACCAGGAAACGTCTAGTAACACAGTGAGAACACTAGGCTCTGTGCTCTAGTGAACTGTAAAGTGTGGAAATAGCGATAGAGTTATTGTTATTTGTAGTTATAACCTGTAAATGTTCAGTAAATCTATTCACCAATCGAAACCCCGTCTATAGTCACCCATACACGTGACAATAATAGTAATAATTGTAATATTAATGACGACGGTGTATAAATTACATGGAACACATGTGACGACCATTACATAACTACATGTAAATGAAATTGAGTAGATATTTGTATTAATGAATCGTAATTATGCAGATATATTCCGAGTGTTGCGATTAGCGTAATGAGAGCAAGGTGGGTAATGAGCTGTCGTAGGGCAATAATTTCTGCTTCTACAGATCGCAATATTAATCTGCATTGAAAAGCTTTTAACAAAATCTGCGTCATGTAGACTTACCAGTTTTAGTTTGTCGTGCCTTTTTACGAAGGACATGCATGTGAAGGTGTCGTGATTCTGAAAAGGAAAATTGATTTAGCGATTTTGATGCATCTACGCGTCCTCGGCACTCATGAATACGAAAAATCGGCTTTTGGTATGCATTCTGTCTGTCTCTCTGTATGCATGTGAATGAGTTCGTTTTCCTTAGGACTACGTGATGAAAGCGATAGCACTTGTGAAGCCGGCTATTCAGATGCCATCTTCATCTCTGCTTTAAAAGAGGGTGAATGGTCAGCTTGAATATCCCGCTACGTGAACCCCAAATTAATTAATTAAATTTGCTTAGTGGGGGGTGGAGTCCACTCGGCACGGCGGCCACTGATTGGCGTATTGTACCTGCCCCGTGTGATTATGATGATGGAGAATTTGGTGGAATGAAGATTGGCAGGGGAAACCGAAGTACTCGGAGAAAACCTGCCCCAGCGCCACTTCGTTCATCACAAATCCCATTTGACCAGACCCAGGATCGAACCCGGTCCGCTGCGGTGGGAAGCCAGCAACTAACCGCTTGAGCTATGGCGCGGCCTGCATGAACACCAAAGGAAATTCTCCCAGTACCAACTGGTTATGAAGCGTCGAATTTAAAGGGGGGACCGGGGTTGTCGACCTTGGGCCTCCACAAAACATAATAGATTCCAGAGGTTTCATTAAGAAATTCGCTTTTCTGAAATCACAATAAGTTATTTTGTATTTTAATTATTATAAGAAATATAAAAAAAAAGGCCAGTTTTTCATAACCCAGATTGCTACTGGTAGGGACTTCCTCATTTTGATTGCCCCCAAGGCCCCAAAATTCGGCCCTGGTCATATTCCATCCACCATGAGAACAAGATTTCATAATCGTCAGTTAATGAAGCAGACGATGAATGCCGTCTTCTGGGATGTGGCGCCGTCTAGATCTTGTGTGAACCGAGGTTTCGGAGGAACATATCGCCTCCATCTTCAGGGTAGGCTATTGTGTCAATGCTCGCTCGGTAGCCGTGGCATTCCCCCCCGACACGATCCTATACCGGCTCTGGCCTGCTACCTTCTCTCCTCTCTCCACAGATCCTTCCCCTCTCTTTAGATTTCCCATGTGGCCCCTTCTTCCTTCCTTCCTTTTCTTATATAGATGGGTGTTTTCGACTGGTCACTCAGTCTGCAGCCACATGCTCACACTGGTTCCTCGGTCGTGGACGTTTCTAACCTGAAGATGGAGGCCATACGTTCCTCCGAAACGTCGGTTTACACAAGATTCACACGGCCCCACATCCCAGACGATGACATTCTTCATGGTCACTGCCATGAAAACCTTAAATCTTACATAATGAAGCAAATGTTTACGTAATCGTTTGGATAGATTCTATTAACACACTTCCGGTAATTATAAGTCAATGGGAAATTCGAACATGCTTACACAGGAATTTTCTTCGTTAGAGTCACCTATACGTACAAAGTATGGCTTACTCTGGTTCGTAGAGCAGATGGAGTTTAGGTGGATTTTGCAGCCGGCCTGGACAATGTTGCAAAAAAGAACAAACTTTGCCGAGAATGGAATTGATGTCATCTAGCCTCTTCGCGGTCACTGAAATGTCTGGGCTATTGCGAATCACAAGTAATTGTTAAAACGTAAATATTTTGGTGTATTTGCTCAAAGCAAGAACTGCGGAGCCAGAGAAACGGCCATTGCTAGGTAATGCCCGCATGCAACAATAGAGGAATTGTCACGATACGAGATGTGACGCGTAGAACCGTTGCTGTGGAACAATAGAGTAAACACGTTTCCGCGGAAACAAATACACGCAACAGTAGAAATGTTGTGTTTTCTGTTTGGTCCGTTCCGAGGGATTATAGAAAGGACAAAGAGGATCGTGTAAGATAGTTGAGTTTCGAGACGCCAGCCTGCCAGATTGTGAGCTTGGGAACAGAGGAACCGAGATAAGGACTTGAATTGAGAGATTGAGGCGTCAGAGTTGTTGAGTGTAGTTCAGTGGAGTTGAAAGTCTGGCACTGAAGAGAAGACCTCATGTGTGCTATGGTACCGCGATATTTAGAGTGTGACTCAGTGAGACTGTTATAGTTCCTGTGTTAAAATCCGATGGCAGGATACCCCTACTGGAGACTGTAGTAGACTGAGGACACTAGTGTTTGCGCAGTGAACTGTAAAGTACGGAGTTTAACGGTAGCGCTGTATTTCCTATATGTAATTACGAGTTGAGAATATAAGTGCAGTAAATCCAAACATTCAATCCAAACCCCATCCAGTAGTCACTCTAAATTATAACAAAATATTACATATTAAAAACGAATGAGTTTAAGTATTTGGTTTTATATTACTGGAAGGGTAATTTGTCCCTGTGCTTAACTAATTACGCACAACGCAATGAAGGCGTATGGTGGAGTGGCTGTATAGATCCACGTTTTCTTGAAATCGGCACCAGTTAGACGTGAGAGTGCCGTTATTTAAAGAATAATTGAATTAGGACCTTCTGAATGCTGGCCATTTTCGATTCTGTCTGTCCCCCTCGCAGTTCCTGGCCCTGTCCACCAGAGTACAGCAGCTTCGGTCATGATTTATTCGTTTTTCGGTAGCGAATTTTTAGATCCGGGTCAATTCCGGTGCGTACGATGTGTCGCTGTGACGGTACGGTAATTATGAAATGTGTTCACACTGTACTCGTCACACGGTGTACGTGAAATAAATCCACATACTCATCACATGGTTTTCATGAAAATAGTTCTCATTATATTCCTCACACGGCGTCCATGAAATAAGTTTACACTGTATTCGTGTTGTTATGATTTAGGGGTGTGTGACTGTAGACGGGGTTATGGGTTGGATATTGGGTTTATTGGCCATTTTGACACACAACTCGTAACTACTCTTAATTAGCACTACTATCACTAATTTCCACACTTTATAAATAACTAGGATGGGCTAAGTCTTCTCAGTCTTCACTAGTCGTATCCTGGCAACGGATATAATAACAGTCTCGCCGTAACTACAGCACACACAATGTCTTCTTTACACAGACGAACTTCGTAGTCGCCTGAACTCTCTCGATTCCTCAACCGTCTGCCAACTGCCAACTCCGGAATCCAATTCTCTGCCACATTTGCCAACTAGCTCATTCTTATCTCTTCTCAGTTTCTTCGACTGCCTATTCTCAAAAAAAAATCTCAGTAGACCTGCGATCCTCTTTATATAACCTCAGACCGGACCCAACATAAAACAGTTTCCTAACAATCCCACCATTCCTGCTTGCGTATTCGTTGCCGTTGCCTAGCAGTGAACGTACATTCTGACTCCAATATTCCGACTTTCAGGCGTCATGTCACGGTGTTTATCATATAGACTCTAATAATCCAGCCGTTATTATCGCATAAGCTCTCTGGGCTGTTCTGATTATGCTTCTGTTTTCGATCAGTGCGTATTTTAGACATTTCGCTGGAATCAAATCTCTCGGCCACTCCGGTCCATATCTTTCTCTTTTGCCTGCTTTGACAGTAAAATGCCTACGGTTTCATCGGTTAATATCATTATTATGGTTTTGTCTTCCGGGATTTGGCGCCGTACATGTCGTTATGTCTCAGCTCATCATAGCTGCTGCCCCTGTGAGAACATCAAGTCCTGGATAATGTCTTTACTGTCCGGCTTTCGACTACCCGTCCCTTACCTAGAACTTATAAGAAAGGTAAAGCTATCCCTGTAAGAGGCCGTGAAGGCACATAGCGTTGTGAGACGTCGAGGCTCCCACATTTTCTAGACAATCGGCTCACAGATGGCGGTGGGGTTATCAGTCTTACGCTCCGGCCGTCCTTTACCCCCAAGAAGATTCTTGGTACTCATTTCTGTTAGAGGCTGAGTGGACCCCAGGGCCATAGTGCGGCTGGAAGGATTAGTTTAATTCAAAAATCCAACTACCTCATCGGGGATCGAAACCGCGACGTTCCGGCTTGTAGTATAGTGCCTCTATTCAGATATGCATATATCAGTATTTTTGTATAAACTGCTATCCAAGTAAGCACCAAGTTACGGAGTCAATATCTAAAACCCATAAAAATCTGGTTACACGCTCTGGCTTTATACACAGAACAGTACGTGATAATTTTGTACTGGGTCTCTGAAAGTTGATTACTGAATCTGGTATACATATATACTCTTGCCCTCACGCGTGAATTTATGTAGAGTGCAAACATAACATGAACGAGTCTAAAGGGACCTTAAAACAACTGACATAGTTTATAACAGCCTATATACAATGACTAGTCATCAGAATTACAGGTTGGTTAAAAAATTTGATGACAGATATTTAACTTCTTTTTGAAAAAACCCTAATAGCATTTCAGACACATTCTTCAACATGTGAACATAATTTCACGACGTATTTTGTCCTAAAAATATGTTAAAATAAAATATGCTTTTGAGCGGTGGGATATGGCCGTCGTCTGTTCTATTATTTTCGGAGTCACCGAATAGCAGCCTTGAAGTGCATTGCTAGTAGCCGTTACCTAGAAACGAATGTAGTTGTAGTGATTTAGAATGTGTAACTCTGTGAGACTCTTTTAGTTTATTTGTGGTTGTGAGTTTTAAGCATTCAAGAAAACCAATTATCAACCCAGATCCCGTGTCTGATCACTAAAACATGACTTTATATACTGTCACGTGTATGGTGGTACGCGTGACGAGAATGACGGGTTCTACTTCGAGTGGTTGGTTACGAACTCTCTTCATAACGTTTAGATACAGCGCTGATTTAAACAATTTCCAGTTCACAGCTGCACATGCAAAGTCTTCACAGCCCGACCTCCTGTACTCTTCTGTACGCCTGGTTTCATTTCGCTCCTCCAACTTACGACTGACTGACTACGTCAAAGTGAAAGGCAAAGTCACATTGCGACTCACGGTCAGTCAGTCAGCCTTGGTGTCGAGCCCCATTTGGGGATCATGACTAGATATTTATTACTGTTCGACAGTTACGGTCTTGTTCTTCTGGGGCGCCCTCTCTGACGAGAGGACGAGTCCGTCTTTTGTATATGCTGCTGGCCCTTGCCAGTGCAGTCTTTCTCGGGTCCGAGTCCCGTGGGACTTGTGACCATATTTTACTGTCTCAGATTTGAGACTTTCCTTTTCGTCGCCTCCTGCGACTCGCAGGGTCACGGTGGAGGTATTCGACCCCTCCTCCATTCGGGTTTGACTGGCTACCAAGTCCAAGTCACATTGCGACTGACGGTCAGTCAGTCACTAAGTCTCGGTGTCGAGCCCCATCTGGGTCTGATGACCAGATATTTATTACTGTTTGAAATTTACGGTCTTGTTTTTGTGGGACGCCCTCTCTGACGAGAGGACGGGTCTGCCTTTTATATATGCTGCTGACCCTTGCCAGCGCAGTCTTACTCGGGTCCGAGTCCATTGGGGTTCGCGACCATATTTTACTGTCTCAGATTTGAGACTTCCCTTTTCGTCTCCTCCAGCGACTCGCAGGGTCAGGATGGAGGTATTCGCCCTCTCCTCCACACGGGTGGACTGGCTACGCTGCATACACTTCTCTTATAAGCCCTCGACACGGACCACTCAGAAAACAGCCTTTATTGTTGGAACATGTTTACCGGAGCATTGCATAGCAACGGCTGCGACGCGGACCCCATAGAAAAGAATCTATTATGTACCCGTATGTACAGTTCCGTTGCTTAGAAACAGATTGCATAACACATTTTTTGTTGCGAATTTCGCGGGAACGTGTTTATCGAGCCGTTGCCTAGAAACGCTTTGGGCTTCCACGTTACAGTACATATGGATGAAGTGACTAGGAGATAGGTTAGAAAAGAAGTGTATGTAGAAGGAAAGTAGGCCAAATGAGCTCTGATCTGAACTCTGTGCTTAGGATTTTTTTTAAACCTGCATGCTGAGCATATAGAAGGCGTAT
Organism: Cryptotermes secundus; assembly: GCF_002891405.2. Classification (NCBI taxonomy): domain Eukaryota; kingdom Metazoa; phylum Arthropoda; class Insecta; order Blattodea; family Kalotermitidae; genus Cryptotermes; species Cryptotermes secundus. Next base: position 2,689,062 of record NW_019724601.1, on the reverse strand, counting down.
TATGTTTGATAAGGTAATTTGTATTCATGAGAGGAAATTCGAATGTCAAGTGACACGTGACTGCATATCATAGACAGTACAGCCTTTACTATTGAAAATATCCATAGTGCATTGCGCAGTTGGAATTGGGACAGGTGCTATCCAGTGCTGTCGAAGGCAATAAGCTGGCAATGCATATCAGTTGAATGGCTTCGAATATAGAAGGGATCCAGGCCCTTTTGTTCCTCGCTCCGTTGTGCTCCGTCACAATCCCCTCTCAACATTCCATACAATCCCTGATTGTTACGTCACATCTATGATACTCTAATGGTTTCCCGTCATTTCGGTGCTGTGATATCCTAGATTCATTGTGAAGGCTTAGGTTAATTTTCCTTAACTGAAATTTCGCAAAATTACAGGCGTGTTTGTTTGTTTGTGTTTTACTGTAATGTTTATTAGCCGATTCGCGGTAAGGTGGGCCGCACACCGGCATGCGTCAAGACATGTAACAGTCAAAGCTCGATGTCGAGGCCGCGCCATAGCTCAAGCGTTTAGTCGCTGGCTTCCCACCGCGGCGGCCCGGGTTCGATCCCGGGTCTGGTCAAGTTGGTTTTGTGGTGGACAAATTGACGCTGGGGCCGGTTTTCTCCGAGTACTTAGGTTTCCCCTGCCAATCTTCATTCCACCAATTGCCCCACAATCACCCTCACCTATCATCTGGGGCTGGTACAATAGGCCAGAAGTGGCCGCAGTACAAGGGACTTAGTCCCACCCCACTAGCAATAAAAATATAAGGTGAATATGGAACCTGAGCCGCTTTTCCTTTGGTTCGGAATCTGCGTTGACTGCACTGAACAGTTTGGTGTAGCGGTAATGCTCGGTCGGTATAGTTCGCTTGCGGATTATAGGTCACGAAGTTTGTAGTTTACGTTGTTTTGTGTTATTAGAATAGAAGACGATTAACAAAGTCCAAAATCCCAGTAATTCTGAGTGTTATACACTATCGTCAGAACCCTTTAGAATTTAACATTATATATGTTTGTATTGATTCACAAATATAATTAATCCCACGTGGTCAGAGGTCGTGTACTGATCTCGTGTGCAGGTCACTGTGAATTTCGGTGCCTAATTATGTTTTGTCGGCTACAGCGTGTGTTACGTAATGCTCTGTTCACGCAGTTACGGAAGATTAATTGCAATGGAGATGTCCAGTGCTCTGAGGTTTGACGTATGATTCCAGTATGATTACTGGACCGTATGATTGACTTAGAGCGATTCAAATGTTTGTTCTTTGGAGTGGAAATAATGTGACATCACTGGACGTGTATAACTGTAATGAAGAATGCCGTCTTCTGGTGACACCGTATAGTCTGGATGTTCTGAATGAATATGATTGGATATCAGTTAATTAGATGGGGTGGGGAGGGAAGCGGTTATGGGCTAACTTGATGTGTTTCCCTGCAATTTCCTTGACTGACTGAGGAAGACAACGAAAATTCTCAGGATAACTCGCCCCTTTCTCAGACCTGAAACCACTACCTCTCGAATATATAACATGAATACTGCTGAGCAGACAGTTTTATGGTAGAAACAAGAAACTAGCTAAAATTAGGGGTGAAATTTTTGAGGTTCCCATAACAGCAAATGTGAGAATAAATTTATTCTGGGATGTAATGCTGTGTACTCCGTTGATATATAACCGACGTTTCGGAGGAACATATTGCCACCTTCTCCAGCCTCCAAGAAACGAGCGTGCTTCGACCCTGAATTTGGAGCCGATATTTTCCTCCGAAACATCTGTTGAATTTCAAAGGACAGAAGTCTTTATAACCACCACTGTGAGATCCTCAAATCCAACATATTGTGCGATATATGATCGTAGAGTCCACTAGAATTTTATAGTCTTTTCGAAAGAACGTACTGCCTCCATCTTAATTTTCGAAAAGTAAGTCATTGACTAAAAGGCCAGGAGCAAGCTTGCTTGATTTACTGTGTGACACTGAAAAAGGAGACACAACATTCCTCCGAAATGTCGGTGAATTACTACTAGACTGTACGGCGTCACATCCAGGAAGATGATGATCTTCAAATATTAAATCTCATTTAATATCAAATTATATTTTTATTCAAATATAGACTATATTTTGTGTAGCCGGATATTGCAAAGAAAAATGAATAAACCGTAGGAAAACCCGTGTTTGAGTGTTCTTCGCTTTATCTTTGGTCTTGAATTAAAAAATCGTTACGTCACGTATTGCTCCGGTACTCAGCAAAGAGCAGTGCTGTTTTCATATCGACTTGTCTCTTGTAATTACTGAGATGGGCTTTGATTGGTAGGGTTTCCAATTTCATATTCCTCTTCAGCGTGTACGGCACAGGGAGTTGGAAGGGGAAGGAGACGTGGTGGTGGTGAAATTGACTGCCGCATGCAAATTGCCACTCCAGAAAATCGCACAGGTATATTCTTTATAGACGAGAGGAGAAATTGACAGGTATCAGGCAAAATCGGCACTGAATCCAGGCAGAGGGAAAGCAAAATTTCACTTAAAAACCTTATCACAAAATGGCTGCCTCGACTCGTGTGTAAAATTTGCCTGTAACAGTAGCCCAAATGCTAGTGAAAAAGAAGGTAAAACTATCATTGTATAAGGCCGTGAAGGCCCATAGAGTTGTGAGACGTCGAGGTTCCCACATTTTCTGTAGACAGTCGGTTCACAGATGGCGGTAAGGTTGTAAGCCTTACGCGCCGGCCGCCCGTTACCCCCAGGAAGATTTTTGATACTCATTTCTGTTAGAGGCTGAGTCGATCCCAGGGCCATAGTGCGGCTAGATTTATTAGGTCAATTGAAAAATCCAATGATCTCATCGGGAATCGAAACCGCTACCTTCCGGCTTGTAGTATAGGGCCTCAACCAACTACGCTACCGCGTGTCGCGCCAATAACTAGTAATAGTACTAATAATAGCGGTGGTAGTAAAATAATGAAGTTAGAAATAGTGGTGATAGTAGTAGTAGTAAGTGGTAGCAAACAGAAGTATTAGTTGTGGTGATAGTACTACTGCTAAGTGTATTCTGCACGAAGTATAATTAGAATGATCAAGTGAAGGAGGATGAGATAAGCAGGACATGTAGCACGAATGAAGAAGGCGAATTATGCATATAGGATATTGGTGGGAAAACCAGAAGGAAAGAGACCACTGGGAAGACTTAGACATAGATGGGTTGGTAATATTAAAATAGATCTCAGAGCTATAAAATGGAATGGTATAGACTGGATTGAACTGCTTCAGGATAAGGACCAGTGGAGGATTTGAACACGGTGACGAACTTTCGGGGTCCACAAAATATTAGAAAATTCTTTAGTGGCTGAGCTGCTGGCGGCTTCTCAATAAGGAGTAAGCTCCATGAGCTTAGTTAGTTAGTTAGTTAGTTAGTTAGTTACCTAGTTTTGTTGGTTAAGACATAATGAACATGTAACTCTTATGGGGGAAACAAGAATTCTATCAAGAAATGTAATGAGGAATCTCTTGGGAAACTAATATGGAGATGGGAGGGTACAGTTAAGGTAGCTTTACGGGATGTGGCTGGAATTGGCCCAGAGTCGTGTCCACTGGACTGTTTCGTTATTAACGCCGCCGAACCTTCGGCTTCCGCTGCCACCACAGAATTAGTCGGTTAGATATTGTGACATGTCACAAATTGATTTGACTGCTTATAGTCGAGTCAGCTGAATTTGTTATTCGCATTCTTACAAAAACTGGCAATGCTTAAGTTGACCCTGCTCTTAGTAATGACATTTTCCTTAATAATAGATCAAACAACACCCCGACAATCTCATCAATTAGGTTCTAAAGGGTTCTGACGATGGTGTATACCAGTCAGAATTACTGGCTTTTTGGACTTTTCCCATCGTCCGATATTCTAGAAAATAGAAAACACGACGTTTCGGAAACTGGATCTGTTTCCGTCCACAGGTGAAGCGGGGAAGACACTTACTCAGTTGGGTCCCTTACAAAGAGCTAACCCCAATCACTGGACAACCCCTGTCAGATACACTACAGCTATTTAATCACCTGAGACCAAGCTAATTTGGCGGAAGATAGATCCAGTTTCCGAAACGTCGTGTTTTCTATTTTCTAGAATATCGGACGAGGGACAAAGTCCAAAAACACGGAGTTCTATCAAGATTTAGCCCATTCGGGACCAAAACTGACTATACTCGTGAGGGTCTAGCGTGCACGCTGGCTCAGATCCGGGCGAACTTGCCCCCCCCCCAGAATTGTTCTGCTTTTGACTTCACACAGACACTGTGTGCGGTTACATTGAATGTCCTGCGAAAGTCTGAATTTCGTCACTTCTTCAGAGGGTATAAGCTGAAGCTGTAGGGAGACCTGTTCAGGCAGAACGGAGAGGGCGTAACAGAGAAATGTGTAGGCGCTTGAGAAATGTGGGTTGTGGAAATGTTAGCGGCGGTTCATCCATGACAGATCTGACCTAACCTTCCAGTGCTTGATCACCAAACCCTCTTGCGTCAACCGGGTTTAAACGCGTGGATTTAGTTATGTATATTGCCACGTGTATGAGTGATTACATGAGGGGCTTGGATTGGTAACTGGGGGTATTGATCACTTACAGATCGTAAACACAAGTAACTATAGCACTGTTGCTAATTCTCTCACTCTGCAGTTCACTACAGGACGTACTGAGCCTTCTCAGTCTGCTGTCTTTTCACTAGTCGTTGCCTGGTAACGTCTTTCATCGCCGTAGCTTCCTCAGCTTGTTCACGTCCTTACTATCCGGCGACTGTCTCAAAACTTAACTAGACTTTTTCTCCTTATAACACCTCGGCACAGACCGCATAAGAAATACCTCTCCCAACAGTTCTATTATTGCATGACGTAGCTATAATACGGACCGCGTAGAGAACTCCGCCTCTCAGTCCATTGTTGCGTGTTACAAATCTGTTGCATACCAACGGGCGTTTTTATAAGGCCGTTCCCCAGCTACGACTGTCTCTGCTGGTTTTACAGTTCTTGTCTTTAGGAAATATGCCACAATATTGACATTGTTCTCGACCGTTGCATCCTGCAGCATAAGTAAAATTAGTAATAAATTCCATAAAATACAAGAATATTTTTAACGTTATAATAAATCCCTTACTCATTTCCGCCAATGGTGGCCACTGGAAGGCAAGCAACACTAAAGTGAATGCTTCACATGTGTTGTCGTGTAGGGTTTAAAAGAAACTAGTGTTTAAAACGTTTTTTTTTAATAATATAATTTTCTGTTGGCTGATCTTAGCGCGACGCTCCAGTTAACGTCGTGTTTCTTCACGGTAGGTCGTCTGTACTGTGTTGGTCCCGTGTGTGATGATGTCCGTCATCAGCCGAAACATTTATATACTTATTTTTATTATTAAAACGCCGTTACATTTTATGGATTTAATCCAAATTGTTCTTATTTATATAGGAGCCAGGATAGCTCAGTCGGTATAGTGACTGGATACAGGCTGGACGGCCGAGGGGTCGGAGTTCGAGTCTCGGCGTGGGAAAGAATTTTCTTCAAGTCCAGACTGGCTCTTGGGTCCACCCAACCTCCTATCCAGTGGGTTCCGAGGGCTCTTTCCCTGGGGAAAATCGGCAGGGGCGTGAAGCTGACCACTCACCTTCACCTAGTACCTAGATGAAGAGAATGTGGATCTCTATATCCGCTCCCCATACGCCTTCATGGCATAGTGCCTAATTAGTTAAGCACAGGAGCAACTTTACCTTATCTTACCTTATTTATATGGCATCTAGTGATAGATTTCAGGACGTTTATGAATGGAGAATACGCATAATCAATCAAGCACCAAACCATGAACCCTTATGGGGGAACAGAGGAGCAGCTCCTCGAATTTTTAACTTCGGGACTGGATAGAGGCCAGTGATCAGCTTCACGCCCTGACTACACTTGTCCCAGAGGAAAGAGGACGTTAGTAACAGTGCGAGTCAGCGGCCTCCGTAGGCTAGAGGTAACGTTCCCACCTCATGACTCGTGGTACGCGGGTTCAAACCCGGCGGAGTTCGTGGAATTTTTAAGGACGGAAAAATTCAGGGAACAAGTCCTCCGGGAGGGACATTAAGCCGTGGGTCCCGGATCGTAGCTTTACGGCACGTAAAAGAACCTCATATCTCCAAAGGAGGTCACTGAGTAAAATTCAAGGACGTTTCCCGCTCAACAGTAGTCTCTAACGCCTCTGATAGATGGGGGAAGCATTATAGATACCGCCAAGCCAGTAGAGGCCGAACTCGCTGGCTCGGTCGGGACTGATGGTACGCACCAATATCGGTAGGGTATAGAGACTGGTAGAATATCATAGAGGGAACCACAATAGATCACACTGGTCGCGGTGCATTGGGAAACCCACCCTCTCCAATAACTAACTAACTAACTAACTAACAGTGCGAGTCTATTCCATCACACAAACTAAGCATTGAGAGGCCGTGTTGCTAGACCTGACCAGTGGCTTTCGCGTGAGAACTGAGGACAGATATGTGAAGGAGTAAGGATGCAGTTGTAGTTACTTTGTGGACTGGAGAGTGAGGACGCGCTGTAGCTAAGTCCCTGCTGTAACCCATACACACCGTACAATCCTTATCCAAGTTAATGGACTCTACCACATGCACTGTGCATTCAGTTGAGAGCGGTCAGATCTAGAAATGTGGACAGTAAAGGTTAATATCCTTTTTCATGCTAGTAAATGTTCATACAGACTGAAATATTCCTCTTATCTGTGTGACATAAAGCTGGGCTCGTTGTGAGATCCAGTAAAATTTCTCTTTGTTCATTTCTGTGTCATTTCCCTTTTTCCTGTAATAAACCGAGTCCGAATTGTTCTAAATTTTTTACAACTTTATTCACTTTGCGTGCCCATATTAAAGGAACAATGTCTCATAATTGCTCCCAGCTTTTGTATATGCAGATTCCGTACGAGCGGAAAACTACTAGGGAGGAAAGTAGCCTGCAGTAATACTGACAATATAGAAAGCTACGTAATGACGGGATACGGATCTCCTTTCTTTGTACATTACTGTTAGGATGATTAACCCTTTACAGACTGAGTAAGAGGCAGAGTCAGAATTACTTTACGACTGGTTGTTTACCGCGAATCAGTTCGTCTTGCCTCTTGAAGTTCATGATCAGAGGGTTTCTTTTTGTAGCTGTACTGTTGCGGTCATAGTCCTTGTGTAACATCGTCTGTGACGAGAGGTTTGGTGTGTCGTTTACAGTTGCTGCTGGTCCTCGCCAGCGCAGTCATTCTCAGGTCCGAGTCCCGCGTGACTCATGATTACGTATTACTGCCTCATATTCAATACGTCCGCAACCTGTAGGGCCAGGTCTCCATATTTATATCCTCCAGGAACAGGGCACCTTTTTTGTTTTCCTCGTACGACTCGCAGGGCTACGGTGGCGGTATTCGAGCCAGCCTCCACACGGGTTTCAAGGACAGAAGTCGGCTGGGAAATCATTTGTAGGTTGAGCTATGGCGCGGCCCTTAGGTTCGGAGAGTAAGTCAAGCAACAAGAAGGGAGAAACTAGCAGAAGGTTTCCAGTGCTTATTCTTCGATACTGAAGACGGAGGCAGTATGTTCATCCGAAATCTGAATGTTTGAAAACTTTTACTAGGCTACATAGAGCAGAAGATAATAAGTCTTCATATTTGCCGCTAAAAGAACCTCAGATCGAAGAAGAATACATACATACGTACATACACACACATTCATACATACAGACAGACACACACACACACACACACATACCTAAAGTTACAAAGATTTCCCTGTGCACTACGCCATTAAGGCATATGGGAGAATGGATATAGACCGCGTTATGTTGACCTCGGCATTAGTTGGAGGTGAGTTGTCAGCTTTACCCCCGGGGAAATAGCCCCCAGTGCCTATTGGGTATGAGGCTGGGTGGGCCCCAGAACCGGTCTGGACGTTTTGGAAAGGAGAAAATTCTTGAAATACATATATGTATTACATTCCACGAACCCAACGTGGCTGTGGGACGAGTCATAAAAGCAGAACATATATGTACGGTACTACCGAAACTTTCACATAAATATCAAGAAGTTCTGGAAAGAACTAGTGGCCTGATTTCCTTTAATACGACACGGATAGCATAGAAGACGAAAATATTGGGCGGGGGGGGGGACATACAGGCGCATAGACAGGAATCTCATAAGCCTCTTAACGAAAATAGGAGGGATACACAGACAACAAGGTGATTGCATAAGCCTTATAAACTTAAAAATTAATTGGGACACAGACAGATGGACAGATACAGACGGATAAACATACAGACGACAAGATGATCTCATAACCTCTTATTTTTTGTAATAAAAGGCTAATGAGAATTGAATTTTTAAAATACGCATTGAATTTATTCATCAGCTGAGTATGACTAGTGTTCATATATCATTTTAACGCTACTTTAAATTGCATCTCTTCATGCATAACACTTTCGGGACCATTTGTTGTGACACTGAATATTTTGTCATATGTTTACTGATGTTAATTGATTGGATTTTGTTAATTATTAATTTATGTTGCTTTAGTTAGCTTACCATTTGTTTTCTATTGCATTAGTAGACTGAAATGAACAGAGATGGCATGACTTCCGGTGGCATTGTATTCATACCTAGATACATAAACTGTATGATTTCCACGGCTTCTGAATCTCCTTCATTCGTCCATAAAGGCCTTTAATCAGAGAAAGTATAGAACATTGTTCTCCCTGATACTACACGTTATGTTAATGTGAATCAGAGGCAGAATTAGTGGTCACATTTGTTTGCTGACTGCTTGACTAGAAGTGCAACCTACACAGTGTTGTTATGCGTGAAGCATCAGCTTAGAATTAACCGCTGCTAACATGACTTCTGTTGACCCCATTGTAATCAGTGACAACTAATCTGTAGTTCACAATTGCCTACCAGTCGAATATCGCGTTAAAGCAGTTACCATTACCATTACTTATTCAGAAAGTACCGCTTACGAATCTCAACCCAGAGCCCCGCTATCTTAAATAAAGTTTTCCATTGTTTTCCTCAGCCTCTGCTGCCGAAATAATGCCTAAAATTAGGCAAAGAATATTTCTTAAATTAAAATGAGGCTTGAATTGCCTCACGAAAGACACGACACTCGTGGTCCAAACACACAACGCATCAGGAGGAAACACCTAGCACAACGAAAAACACTCGTGGTCCAAACACACAACGCAGAAGGATGAAACTCCCAGCACGACGAACACGACACTCGTGGTCCGAACACACAACGCAGCAGGAGGAAACACCTAGCACAACGAAAAACACTCGTGGTCCAAACACACAACGCAGAAGGATGAAACTCCCAGCACGACGAACACGACACTCGTGGTCCGAACACACAACGCAGCAGGAGGAAACACCTAGCACAACGAAAAACACTCGTGGTCCAAACACACAACGCAGAAGGATGAAACTCCCAGCACGACGAACACGACACTCGTGGTCCGAACACACAACGTAGCAGGAAGAAACACCCAGCACGACGAAAGATGTTGAGACTACACATCGAACATTACAAGCGTGAACCGCCAGCACAGCAGAGTCCATGAACAATTTTAAAACACCTGACGATGACCAATGACGATCGACACATGTCTTGTACAAATTACGTCTTGTTTTAATACGGATGTTACATCGGAAAATGAATCAAATCAAAATGAGAGAGTGATTTCTTCCGCATTGAGAGCCGGGATAGTGCAGTCGGTGTGGCGAGTAAGCTGCGGACTGCACAAGTGAGGAAACAGGGTTCGATTCCTGACAAGGGCAAGATATTTCTCTCATCTCCACAGCGTCCAGACCGGTTCTGGGGCCCACTCAGTCTCCTATCCAATGGGTACCTGGAGCTATCTCTCCGGAGATAAAGCGGTCGGGGCGTGAAGCTGACTACTTACTTAATGCCGAGGTTAAGAATTATGGACCTATATATTTACTACTTCATACGCCTTCATGGCGTAATGCTTGTTTAGTTAAGCACAGGGACACTTCATATTTTCGCTTCGTTTTTTATTCAAAATTTACAATTCCTAATATACTTGTCGTCTTATAAATGTTACTAAATTTTGAAATATAACGCCGTGTATTGTGGTAAAAAATTACAGATGTTTCGGAAGAACATGATACCTTCATCTTATACCATGAAGATGGAAGTAGTAAGTTTCTCTGAAACGTAGGTAGCGTTATACCAGACTACATGGTGTCATATACGAGTAATCTTCATAATCAGTGCAATGGGAATCTCAAATTTTACAGTGGCCTGTTATTCGACGCCATAAATATGGCCCATGAGAAGTCAAGAATACATGAGGCATGAACGTTTCGTCACCTGATTACTGGTGTCTTACACCCATCAGCTAGAATTGTTTGGGAACTCGATCTGAAGTTAGTCTGAACTGCAGTTTAAATTTCAGTTGGAACAAAACATTCTGAAAGCTCACACTTGCGGAAACACGTGGAGATAATGCAACACAATACGGTATATCAGAAAAATACGTTAACTCCTTTGGGTCTTAAAGTGGAGATAGAAAGGTAAATGTGTCCCTGTAACAGGTCATGGAGGCCAGTAGGATTGTGAGACGTCGAGTCACATTTTCTAGACAACCGGCTCACACAGATGGCGGTAAGGTTGTCAGCCTTAACGCTTGTGTCGCCTCTTTACCCTCAGGAAGATTCCTGGTACTCATTTCTATCTAGAGGCTGAGGCGACCCCAAAGCCATAGTGCATCTGGAAGGATTAAGTCAATTGAAAAATCGAATGACGTTATCGAAAATCGAACCCGCGACCTTCTGGCTCCTAGTATATTACCTCAAGCAACTACCCTGCCGCGTGCCCTCAGAAGTGGAGATAGTACACTCCAGTTCTCAGGCGAGGGACTGCATCGCTGGGATGTTCCTGGGTCGGTATTTGTTTTTCCCCATCTCGCCTCTAATGCCCTGAAAATTAAAATATTAAGTTTATGCACCTAAGATATTTCCTCCTTTAATAAGATAATAACTCATGGCTCCGGCATAGTGAACACTACGCGAAAGTTTGGGGATAGCTATAGAAGTATTACCATTGCAGCTCACCGTGGGCCTTGGTATAGCTCCAGTTCTTCTTAACCTTCGGCACTAGATCGAGATGAACAGTCTAGTGTAGCTCAGTTTATATGGCGACAGGTTAGGGGCTGGATGTTCGGGGATCATTTCCCGACAGGGGTGAGATATTTTTGTATTCTACAGTGTTCAGACTGGCTCTGAGGCTCACCGAGCCTCCAATCCTAAGCGACTGAGGGGTAAAGCTGACCACTCTCCTCTGTCTAGTCAAGAAATATGGAGCCTCCACTCCCACATATGTTTTCAAGATGTGGTGCTTAATTGACTAAGCATAGGGGAAATTTTTAGCTTTATTTACCTTTTACTGCATCGGTGTGAGTGGTCAGCTTGCCGCCCCGGCTGCTTTACCTCTTGGGAAGAATCCCCCGATATCTGCTGGGACAGAAGACCGAGTAGGGCCCCAAAACTGGTTTGGACGCTGTGGAGGAGAAGAAAAGTGAGATTCCCAGCCCTTAGACTAGTCCCTGCTTCGTCTGAGCTACCCCGTGGTGCTGGTAAAATTAAACTGGTATATCAGCATATATAAAGGCAACAACTGGCGTTTCAGCCCAGTATGACTCTTAATGTCCTTGAGGTGTAGCTTCAGTCTTTCTTAACATTGAGGTGAGTGGCCACATTAACGCCCCAGCAGTTTTCCCCTGTAGTAACTGAATAAGAGACGGACTGCGCCTGAAGTCCGGCCTGTATACAACGGAGAACAGAAAAATACCTAATTCTAAAAAGTTTCGACGACGGTACATTGCACTGTGTAATTTCCTGAACATTTTTCCATAGCCTGATATTATTTAGTACAGAAACGAATATATATCCACTCCTGTGGATGCGAGCATATCAATCTATCGAAACGCTTGGTTCCGGTTTTTAGAACATCTGATGATGGACACAGTAGAGGTATGAAACAATACTAAGAAAAATTTCCCACTCCGAGAACCAAACCCTGATTCTCCTAACCTTCTTTTAATGCTGTTATATACGAGTATTAACTGTGTTTAGAATGATCAAGCCAAGGAGGATGAGTTGGGCAGGGAATGTAACACGCATGTGGTCGAAGAGAAACACATATAAGATTCTGGTAGGAGAGCCAGAAGGAAAGATACCACCCAGAAGACCTAAACGTAGGTGGGAGGACAATTTTAAGATTAATTTTAGAGAGATATGATGGGATAGTATAGACTGGATTGATCTGGCTCAGGATGTGGACTATTGGAAGGCTTTTGTGAACAGGATAATGAATCTTGGGATAAAGGTAAAAGGTAAAGTTGTTCCTGTGCTTAACTAATTAAGCACATGAAGGCGTATTGGGTAATGAATGTATAGATCCACAGTTTCATGACCTCGGAACTAGTTGGAGATGAGTGGTGAGCTTAACGCCCCTGTCGCTTTAACCACCTGTACCCATTGGATAGGAGGCTGGGTGAGCCCCAGAGCCGGTCAGGACGACGTGGAGAAGAGAATCTTGGGAATCCATAGAATATTAGGAAATCCTTGAGTAGTTGCTTAGCTGGCGGTTCAGCTCCATAGATTCTTACGTGTTAACTGTGCTGTCTCTACGTGAAAAATAGTTCAAAATATTTAAGGTACCTGTAATGTCTCCAGTATTGCTTTGCGGTAAGTAACGTCTATTTACTGAGCTCATTCAATTTGTGGCATTGGTCTAATTGAATTTAATGACATAGAGAAAGCAATATAAATTCCGCAGGATGCAATAACGGGCACTGCGCATATCGCGAATTCCAGTTACAAACATACAAATGCAGACATAAGCGCATTCTCAAGGTTTACAGAAATGTTACATATTCTTGTTTGGAATTCACAGCTATTGATATGCGTTAAATTCTTGTTCATGTTATCAGAGGAAGGTGGTAAATCAGTTAAATATAACGATTCGGTTCCATGGAAACGTATGAACCGCGGTTTTTCATTTCAAGCCAACCGCTGCATTACGTTTTATATATCCGTGGTTTTTGTGTATGCTCACAAAACTTGTTGGTTTCGATACATAAAGAGCCGAAATTGTTCACGATATCCGTCTTGGTCATTTAAATCTAGTCCAGATATGCACATTGTTGTTTTATATACTGTAGCATGTAGTATCGTTGCTATGCAACGTTCGCGAGAAGAAACATACGTTGCTTGGTAACGGTCCCTAAATATATACCCGAGGAAAGGAGACGCACACAATACGGTTACACTTGAAACGGGGATGTCTATCTTGGGAAAAAGCACCGATTTTAGGCTTACGACCAGATTTTTATAACTTTTCAGACAGTTGTAGGTTTGTTGATGTGGGGCGCTCTCTCTGACGAGAGGACCGGTCTGTCCTTTACAGTCGCTGCTGGTTCTCGCCTGTGCAGTCATTCTAGGGTTCAAGTCCCTTAGGACTCGCGACCATATTTTACTGTCTCAGATTGGAGACTTCCTGGTTTCTTTCTGCTCTCTACGGCCTCTTATGTAGCGGTATCCAAGGAAATATTTGTTGATCACTTATATCCGTGGAAACGTGTTCCTTACTGAGTTCATATCCAAGAATCAGTCTTTACCGAAACGTGTTTGTCAACTGCTTTCTCTAGCGGTGGGTTAACATGTGACACTATTTATCTGTCTGGAAACCGAAGTTAGTTTGAAAGAAAGGCCGCGCCATAGCTCAAGCGGTTAGTCGCTGGCTTCCCACCGCGGCGGCACGGGTTCGATCCGTTAGTTCTGTACGTGTGCGACACGACAGATCTAAAAGTTACGTAAGTGCATAGTACTGTAAACAAATACATACACGTATATACTTAAACTATTGTTTTAAAGCCGCTTACAAATTTCGTATCGAGTTATAATAGTCAAAACACAGAGACGAGGAAAATGTATAAAATACTTACAAAGCATTTCATAAACTAAAATATAGAAAAGGCACCACAGAACGATATAAGCCATAATAGGGAGAATTCTCTTGAAATTTATCGTATTTTTTTTTGTTTTACTGTGAGGTACAGACTTTTATACAGAAGTGATAACACATTTGGGGGGGGGGGAGGGTTCATGAAATGTTCATTGCTCAGCGCACTGCTTTGTTTATATACATATATATGTATAAAGTTTTTTTTTCTGCCTTTACCTCACATTTCCTCCTCTTCCTCCTCATCAGTCCACAGGCTTTGTATAATTGTTTAGTGACCAAACATACCGAGATAAAAACTTTCTCTCCGGTCTCCGACCCCTTTTATTGGCGATAGAAGGACACATACACCGAATTAAGGGTCGGCCATACAGAGCGCTACGCTATGTTCGGTACGTACGCTACCTACGCTGTGTAGACTCTGCGACGCAGCTAACACAGGGAACATAGCGTACGTAGCGTACGGAACTCTGTGTGGCCAGTCACATTGGCAATAAAGGGAGATAATTTTTCTGTTCATATAGCGAACATAGCGTACGTAGCGCTCTGTGTGGCCGAACCTTTATACGCTATGAGCTTTCGTTTAGCCAACTGAATCTCTTCACAAACAACTCCAACGCTTTCCTCGTAAAAGTATGAGTAAGGTAAGATAAAGTTGTCCCTGTGCTTAACTAATTAAGCACTACGCCATGAAGGCGTAAGGGGGAGTGGATGTATAGATTCACTGTTCCTTGACCTCTGCATTAGTTGGAGGTGAGTGGACAGCTTCACACCCCGGCCGCTTTACCCCCGCGGAAAGTGCTTCCCGGTACCCACTGGATAGGAGGCTGAGTGAGCCCCAGAAGCTGGGAAAAATTCTTGACCCTACCTAGACTCGAACTCCAGCCCGTAGCCAGTCGCTATACCGACTGCTCTGTCCCGGCTCAGAAAGTAGAGGAAAGCAGGTTGCGTCATCAACAGATTGTACTGTATCGACGTATTGTTACGTCATATTCTCAAAGTTCCTCTGCATGGTATGAAGTTCTCACAGCGTTCGTTATGAAGAGTTCTGTTTTCTGGGATATAATGTCATGTTCCCTTTTCGTCCCTTCTACGTCTCGTTGGGCTGCAGTGGAGGTACGTTAGCCCGCCTCCACACGGAGAACTTCGCATAGTACATGGAACATATGCCGGTCACAGTGACCGCGCGGTCTAAGTCATAAACTGTCTTCGCCCGCTCGAACGCTGGGATCGTGGGTTCTCTCCACTCGAGGAATGGATATCTGTGTTTATGTTGCCCTGTGTATAGGCAGCGGCCTTTCGACGGGCTGATCCCCCGTCTAAAGAGTCCTCCCGACTAAGTAAAAATTATTACGAAACTAAAGAAGATGCCAGGGCCCAACAAAGGGTTGTAGAGCTATTGATAAACGAATGAAATGGAGTGTATTCCTGTGAAGAGTAAGGATTATGAAGTCAAGTGAAACTGGTTGCGTGGGCTGGTGTAATGTAAAGAAAGTCATCTTCTGGGTTTAGGCGCCGTGTATTCTTCGTTTTGGCCGACGTTTCGGAGGATCGTATCGCCTCCATCTTCAGAGCAGTTGAATGGCTTGGAATGCAGAGAGCAGTAGCTGTAGTGATAGGAAGTGAAAGGCGCTGCTGTATACGAAGTAGGGAGGGGGGTGGGGGGTGNGGCCTTAAACGCTCTCCACTGCTCCTATTGGTCCGTTCTCCCTAACCACCCCCCACCCCCTGCCTACTTCGTATACAGCAGGACCTTTCACTTCCTATCACTACAGCTACTGCTCTCTGCATTCCAAGCCATTCAACTGCTCTGAAGATGGAGGCGATACGATCCTCCGAAACGTCGGCCAAAACGAAGAATGCACGGCGCCTAAACCCAGAAGACGACTTTCTTCATAGTCATCGCCGTGAAAACCTCAAAACTTACATGGTGTAATGTAAGTTTATAAGTGTTGAAATAATTAATTTAATATTCCATATTGAAAATTCAGTAGCATTATAGCAGCCGCGAACTGTATTTCTGCAGAGCCTCCGTGAAACTAGAGACAGTTATACCTGTCCTCCTCGATGCTGGGAATGAGTGTTCTGTTTTTACGGTCGTGGCTTGACTCGTGTTCGTGATCCACGGCCCTCGTTAATTTGTTACTTAATTATCTATCCATGCAGACAACGCTGATAAATTTCTACTTATAACTGAACAAGACACACAGCGTGGTATATTGATGCAAAATCCACAAGATAATTGGTAAAGGATTTAATTCCACTTGCATGATATTTCACTCGATGTTATAATCAATCTTTAAAAAAATGGAGATTAATTTTCGCTAATAAATTCACAAAACATTTAAACCTCCTGCTTCTAGCCCTACAGGGTCTGTTTGGTTGCCGTAATAACATGAAATAAAACCCGTCTCAATGTTTGGTGATTATGTGTTAAGCGTTACTGGTGATTTGTTGTTCAAATAACGCTCAAATCGGATTCGTTCGTGTGTATAAGAGGATAAAATGATTAAAAGATAATGTCATGGAAATGAATGCGCTAATACGCAGGCGTTTAATCGGCCAGTGTGAGTTTTGTACAATTCTTTAATTATCTTCATATACCTTTTATTTCGGAATGGCCAGAAAGTACGTCCCAGCGCAGTCTAGTTCAAGTTTAAAAGTAAAGTAAAGCTATCCCTGTACCAGGCCGTGAAGGCCCATAGGGTTGTGAGACATCGAGGGTCCCACATTTAATGGACAGTCGGCTCAAAGATGGCGATAAGGTTGTCAGCCTTACGCGCCGGCCGCGCTTTACTCCCCACGAAATTTATTTAATTAATTCCTGGTACTCATTTCTGTTAGAGGCTGAGTCGACCCCAGGGCCATAGTGCGGCTGGAAGAATTAGGTCAATTGAAAAAATCCAATCGAGACTTGAACCCGCGACCTTCCGGCTTATAGCATAGCCCCTCAATCAACTAAGCTACCGCGTACTGCGGCCACATCTGGCCTATTGTACCAGCCCCAGATGATAGGTGAGGCTGATTGTGGAGCAATTGGTGGAATGAAGATTGGCAGGGGAAACCGAAGTACTCGGAGAAAACCTGCCCCAGCGCCACTAGTCCACCACAAATGCCACTTGACCAGACCCGGGATCGAACACGGACCGCCGCGGTGGGAAACCAGCGACTAATCGCTTGAGCTATGGCGCGGCCTACGTAGGGCTTACTGTGCAATCATATTTATACCCAATAGGCCTTGATATTTCAAGCTCGTAATTCCATGAAGGTGCTCGTGTTTTTAAGAGTTAAAATTCAGTCAGTACTTTGCGTCTTCGATTCTAGTATCCTGAAGAGAAAGTTGGAAATTGTTTCCCATGTTAATTAAGTATAAAGCTGCTGTGCCTGTATTTATCAGTTAATCAGTTAGTTAGTTGGTTAATTATGTAAAGCTGTCTGCAGCCCCTTCTCACATTTTCTCAGGATAACATTATCATCTTCATTGATATTTACAAGTTACATGACTTTGTTCTAACTTATTGCACTCAACGAATCTTGGAATTTGAAATTTGGGAATTTCTTTATGGGAACACAGTAGGCCAGCTTCAGTTTGAAGTGCCTTGTTTGTTTGTAGCACAAAGTACTTTACTGATATTAGAATGGAAATTAAATTACATAGAATTCAAAAACATAATACACGTTCCTTGTAAGAGCTGTACTTTGTTAATCAGAACTAGCATCGCTAAGCTACAAGAATGAAATCTGTATATTTAAAAAAATTCTAATGAAATTACATTACGAAATGTTGAGACATACTACAGAAACATAGTGTAACGTTGGATTTTAACAACGCATAGCTATTATTAAAATGGAATGAATATCATTAAACCAGATTATGAAATTGCTTCTCCCCCTCGGTAAACGGAATGCTTCCATTTCATTATCTTCCCTGCATAATGTGCAACATTTTTACCCTTAATGAACACTACTTCGACACTAATTATATTGCGCTTCATGTTTGGTTTTTGTTTCCCACGGGATTACATCACTCCCTGTCATGTTGCTCCTGTTTATATTTTAGTTCATTGTTGTCTGCTTCGTTTGTATTTAATTAATGGTAGCAAATTAGTTATCGTGTCACATCATCAGGAAGCAAACGAGGTTAGGACAATACATAATTCAATCATATGACACATCCTTAAATCATATTTGGTTAGTGATCGAAATTTTATTGAAGGAGTTAGCATGTTGTAACGGATTTGATCAACGCGTTTCCAAGCAACAGCTCTGTAAACACACAGTCCGTTGCTAGGTTACGCAACAATAGAGGAGGCTGTGTTTCCGTGCCCGCGGTGACGTCACAACAGTGGATAGTGATCACGTGACGTGTGTTTACTCTTAGTCGATGTCCGTTCCTCGGACAGTAGCAGCGGCCGTAGCACGCGAACAGAGCGAATTGGAACTACCAGTACAGAAGAGTGCAGGAGGTCGGTCTGTGAGGATTTAACGAGTGATTATAAGGCTTTATTTATGTGTAATATTTGGAGTGTGTGATTCGGTGACACTGTTATAGCTCCCGTATTATAAACCCGTGAGAACTAGTGCAGACAGACTGAAGAGATTAATGAGGAGTGACTGCACATTGTGTAAAGCAGCAGTAGTGTAATAATTAATTGTTGCCGGATTCCCACCTCCGTGGCTCGGGTTCGCGCCCAGGTCAGGTCATGTGATATTTTTTATGGACAAAGTGTCACTGGGGCAGGTTTTCTCCGAGTACTTAGGCTTCCCCTGCCAATTTTCATTCCAGTAAATGCTGCATACTTATCTACCATCCGAGGCTGGTACAATGGTTCAATTGGTGGCCCACGTAGCAAATGGGCTCTGTCTCACCCCCACCCCAAGAAACTAAAGAAAAGAAAACTATCCATCAACACAAAAAATGGTTTTTCAATCAGTCGGTATTACTCAGATGGAATTTATTTTCTGCCCATATCTCTTATTGAATTGATTGACTGGAAAACAATTTTTTGTTGTGTTGACGGAAAACCTTTCTTAACCATATGTTTCTGACACAACCGGATGCACTGTGGAAATAGCTAACCTCTGCGCCACGAGGAACGTGGTCCAGAACTGGAAAGGATAAAGTCATATTAAATGTGTGGAAGAAGGAAACTTGGGGGTAAGGCGTAAGGACCAGTAATTGAGGAAGGGGTGAGGGAAGCTAAGAATTAAGCGAGAAGTGGAGGAACTATATACTCGCCCGGATCTGGAAGCGGATATTGAAAAGGTGAGGGGTTGGACTTGGGTGGGTTTGGAGTATGTGATTAGAACTGATCTTATAGTGAAACTTCTGGAAGTAAACCAGGGGGCAGGAGGAAAATGGGGAAGCCCAACTGCGATCTCTTGAAGATCTGTAGAATTATTTACAGGAGCTGAACATGAATAGATAAGTAAAATGAAGTAAAAGTGGTACATATATTTACCGCTGGGCTTTGAAGGGTTATTTAATCACCACGCAATTGAGACGTAGGGAGTGGTTAGAGCTCTATCAGTGACGCTAGATGGAGAGGAATAGTCAGCTTCATGCTACAGCCGCTTTACCCCTGGGAAAAGGAGCTCTGATACACATTGGATAAGGGACTGGGAGGATTCGAGAGCCGATCTGGACGTTGGGGAGTAAAGAATAATTTCTTGCCTCTGCCGGGAATGGAACCCTGGCCGTGCAGTCCTTGGCCCGTCGCAAGTGTAACTATATTTACTAGTCGATTGAACGTCGCAACGTCGCATAAACTATATTTAGCACACAGAATGTATTAATGGGTTTCGATTAGTCTTGGATTTGCTAAAATAAACAGCAGTTTTTCGAAGAGCTTTCTTTCTCTGGGTTAAAATAGCATGTAGTTCGGTGAAGGTAAATCTGTTTATGGGATGAATATATCGTCACCTGTGCTTGTTGTCTGCTTCACGCTGGTCGTTTGCCTCCAGAGGGTCACGCTCCACACTATTTGAACCACTGGGATATAACGAACTACGAAAGTAAGAGTATATCAGTTTTTTTTTTTAATTTGATCCATTCGTTGGGCTGTGACATGCCTGACAGCGTCACTTTCTCTTAATTCCGTTTGATAAGTTACACCCTTATGTTACGGTTTACATTCGCATGATACAGACGCTGAACTACCCCCAGATCCTTCCTGCTCCCTTACCCGAAATACTGTTCAATATGTCTTAATCTGTCCAGTCGAGCCCGGTTACACAAGCAGTTACACAGATTATCAAAATAGCGTGACGTTTCAAAAACAATTTCCAGGCCCCCCTAGCACACTTACAAAACAATTAAAGGCCTTACCCTCATAAACCGGGCAGCAGTTGTATCTTAGTCGGTATTGCAACGCCCTGGGTTCGATTCCTTCCAGGGACAAGATTTTTTTTCTCTTCTTTCCTGTGTCCAGACCGGCTCCGGGGTTCACACAGTCTCCTGTCCAATGGATAAAGGTAAAGTTGTCCCTGTACTTAACTAATTAAGCACTACGCCATTAAGGCGTAT
The DNA here is from genome assembly GCF_002891405.2 of Cryptotermes secundus. Lineage (NCBI taxonomy): Eukaryota > Metazoa > Arthropoda > Insecta > Blattodea > Kalotermitidae > Cryptotermes > Cryptotermes secundus. The sequence continues at coordinate 2,668,488 of NW_019724601.1, read as the reverse complement.
GGGGGAGTCGATGTATAGATCCACGTTTTCTTAACGTCGGCACTAGTTGGACGTGAGTGATCACGTTCCCTCCTCGCTCGCTCCCCCCCCCCCAGAGGGGAAAGCCCACGGTATTCGTATCGGAGGCTTGGTAGGTAGGTAGGTAGGTAGGTAGAGGGAGGGATGAATGGGTGGGTGGATGGATGTCACTTGAAAAAGAACAAAATTTCCTATACTGGGACGAATACGGTATTTCCTGAATCAGAATATTTGGAACTGCTGAGGAGGACTTCCTGATAACGCCTGTCTCTGCTCCTTTATTCCCTTGTTTGATCTTGGAATGAAATTACTAGGATTCCAGCCCCATCTCCCGGTCCTCTGCTCTAAGTTTACGCGAGACTTAAGTGAAAGCAAGCCTCCCTTAGTTGGACAAGGATGGATCCTCAGCGCAGTGGACAGTTCCAATAGCAGGAGACATTCCTTTCAGTACAGGATGCGTCCTTGGAGATGCAGAACGGAAGGAAGCTTCTAGTTTCTTCCGGAAAGACTTCGTACTTTGATTTTTAGTTCATTTGATCACCAAACAGTTTGGCGTAATGTATTGAGATGGCGCAGTGTCCTGGATTCGATTCCTTAGAGGCTTAAAATTTTTCTAAGCTACCAAATTCCTAGGGGGGGCACGCGATAGCGTAGATTTTCTTTATTGCTAGTGGGGTGGGACTAAATCCCTTGTACTGCGGCCACTTCTGACCTATTGTACCAGCCCCAGATGATAGGTGAGGGTGATTGTGACGCAACTGGTGGAATGAAGATTGGCAGGGGAAACAAAAGTACTCGGAGAAAACCTGTCCCAGCGCCACTTTGTCCACCACAAATCCCAATTGACCATACCCGCGATCGAACCCGGGCCGCCGCGGTGGGAAACCAGCGACTAACCGCTTGAGCTATGGCGCGGCCTAGATATCGTAGTTGGTCGAGGCACTATGACAAGCCGGAAGGTACGGCATAAATCCCTTCCATCACTCTCTTCGTCTATATGTTTAGCCCTCTTATCGTTGCCAGGCAACGCCTCGGTAAACACGTTACCGCTGCAACGAATACACGCAACAATATAAAAATTATTGGACGCGTCATTTTCTATTCGGTCCGTGTCTTATTTAAAGAGAGTTTGTGGGTTTGTGTATCCCACCCCACCCCGTGACCCTCCGAGTCGTAGGAGGCGACAAAAAGGGAAGTCTCAATTCTGAGACAGTAAAATATGGTCGCGAGTCCCAAGAGACTCGGACCCGAGTAAGACTGCGCTGCAAAGACCAGCAGCATATACAAACGACAGACCCGACCTCTCGTCAGAGAAGGCGCCCCACAGAAACAAGACCGTAACTCTCAAACGGTAATAATTAATATCCGGTCATGAGCCCCAAATGGAGCGCGACACCAAGACTTACTGACTGACTGACCATCAGTCGCAATGTGACTTTGACTTTGTATCCCCTTTTTAATAGCTAAATAGTCGGTAAAGAAGTTCCCGCGGCAACAAAGAGTTGTTGGAGACATCGTCTTCTATGCTTTCGTTGTCATACCGCAGGAAGGTAGAGATTAGTTCTTAGCGGCCTTGAGGCGAGCTGATCACTCGTTTAAGGAGACCTACCATCTGTAAGATAATCATGAAACTGAAAAATCAGAGGCCAGGGCCCAAGGGTGCTTTACATCCAGTGAAAAAAATATAGCTAACGCAAATAAGTCAGTCCACTGGATATCGCTGTGTAAGTACGTAAGTAAAACCGCATTAGCTTCCTGGCCTTCGGCTTCAGTGCAATATTCATACAGGAGAGATTAATTGGCATGGCTTAATATCAGCAGCCTTGGTCATACTGCAAGTGCAGTAATGGCTATTTGTAGCCACAGGCGATGATGGCTTTGTGAACCGGTGGATTAGGCAGTGTCAGAATACCACTTGCAGGGTTCAAGTTTATCATGAACACCTTCGGTTATTAATTCGACGCACGTCCGACAGATCGCAGTTCTGATCGAGAGAACCAGCCTCAAGCTACTGAGAATCACGAACTACCATGAAAGTTTCTACAAATGAAAGAGGAATGAATGTATCGAAATAGAAATAACAAAATTCTAAGGCCTTAACTCTGAAGAATTAATTAGGAGATTTAGAAGTTATAGCTATCCCTATAACAGGCCGTGGAGGCGCATAGGGTTGTGAGACGTTGAGGTTCCCGCATTTTATAGACAATCTGCTCACAGATGGCGGTGAGGTTTTCATCCTTACGCTCCGGCCACCCTTTAGCCCCAGGAAGATTCCTGGTACTCATTTCTTTTAGAGGCTGAGTCGACCCCAGGGCCATAGTGCGGCTGGAAGGGTTAGGTAAATCGAAAAATCCAGTAACCTCATCGGGGAATCGAACCCGCGACCTTCCGGCTTGTACCATAGTGCCGCAACCAACTAAGCTACCGTGTGCCCCATATATAATATAATATAAATAAATTAAATAGTAACAGAATAAATATCTTACGTTTTCTTACGAAATACGATTTCAGAGGAAAGATGTTGACATAAAGTTACGAAGATACAAAATAAAAGAAACGAAAATAAAGTTGTCCGTGTGCTTGAGTAAATAATTACTACGCCATGAAGATGTAAGAAGTGAAGGTATAGCTCCACCTCTCTTGACCTCGGCACTGGATACAGGTGAGTGGTCAGCTTCATGTCTCTTGTCACTTTACCCCTCAGGAAACAGACCCTGCTACCCTTAGATAGGAGGAAGGCGGGGTGGCTCCAGAACCGGTCTGAGCGCCGTGGATAAGAGAAAAATCTTGCCCCTACCGGGAATATAACCACGACCGTCCAGCCTGTAGCCCGTTGCTATACCGACGGAGCTATTGCAGCTGTGTTTTTACGGGCGCAGTTGTATCCTCATAGAAAGCGCGCTCTTACTGAGAAATCTTTGTCTTTTCGTGCTTCATTCTGCCCAGTATTCTATTAACATTCTTCTCATAATTTTACAGAGGCTGTGCTTCCATTTTTGTTTTCGCATTTGTACCAGTACTGTTCCTCCTAAGAGAAATGTCAGCAAGTGCAGTTGGGAACAAAATTTTGTAAGCAAAAAAAATAATTTTTTGTCTGAGATTCTCACATCTTTGATTATGAAGTGTACTATCTTCTGAGGTAAGAGGTTTGTTAGAAGTTCACGGACGTTTCGGAGGAATGTACTGACTCGATCTTCAGGATTAGTAGAAACAGCAACCAAATTCGATTCACCTTTACGATTCCGAAGTTTGTGGTAATGAACTTCTACCGGACTACATGGCGGAATATTGTAGAAGACAGCGCTATTTTAGAAAGAGTAAATATTTATTAAAATTATTTTACGGTCAAAATCTTTTTATCCATTTCAGTGTTTTCTAATTTTACGTTCATCTGAGGTAAACTTTATGGCTTTTTCTCATATATTCTCGGAATGGAATGTGTTTCGCTATAAAGGTGCCATTGAACCAATCCACACTCTCTTGAAGAAGTTGGTAGTAGCGGAAACGGTTCTGATTAATATTCATCAACTAACTTTTCGAATCTTGATTGGGACTACGGACATTATAAGGTTTTTCGTGGGCGTTAACATAGTTGGTTGAGGCACTATGGCCCTGGAGTCGACTCAGCCTCTAACAGAAATGTGTACCAGGAATCTTCCTGGGGGTGAAAGGCGGCTGGCGCGTAAGGCTGACAATCTCACCGCCATCTGTGAGCCGACTGCCTAGAAAATGTGGGAACCTCGACGGCTCACAACCCTCTGGGTCTCCACGGCCTGTTACAGGGATAGCTTTACTTAACCTTACCGCCATCTATGAACCGACTGCCTAGAAAATGTGGGAACCTCGACGGCTCACAACCCTCTGGGTCTCCACGGCCTGTTACAGGGATACCTTTACCTTTTACATTTACGTTCAATTGATTTCTCGTGTAAAGCAAACTGCAACTCTACCAAATTAGGATCAGTAGATGACTCTGCTTCTCATGTGACGTCATAGCCACGGTCTGTATGCAGCAAATATAAATAGACATAGAAATTACGATAGTGTATGCAAGCGTTTGACATGTGTCATTAAGGGGGTTGCAGCTGTGAGTTGAATTTGAATGCATTATCGTCAATGAAGATGCTAATTTCTCACTGTACCTGTTTAAATGGAGCCATTAATGTGTACGTAATTCTTGTGGGAGACTCGACACATTAGTCTATGTAGGTATATTGGAAACCAACAGCAATAGTATCGGATTCCACTGTATTCGCAAATGCAATGATATTCCAGATACTTAACTTCGTTAACTAGAAACATGGCTGTTATAACTTTGCTGCACTGCAGGTGGGTAATACCGTATTTACGCATGTATAGGCCGCACATTTTTTGCCAAAAATTCAAGAGGAAAACTGGGGTGCGGCTTATTTTCGAAATATTCGAAATCACACTTCTTTCTACTCCTTCTCCTTCTACTTCTTCTACAGTTTCTACTCCTGAAATAATATTCCAAGAAAATTATTTTTTCTATAATTTCTGTCTGAAAATTGTGCTGCGGCCTATACATGCGTAAATACGGTATATGTGATTTAATGCGGTAACTGTATGAGGGTGTTGAGGAGAATATTTGGACCGAAGAGGGATGAAGTGACGGGAGGTTGGAGAAAACTGCATAAAGAGGAGCTTCATAACTTGTACCCTTCTCCAAGTATAATTAGAATGATCAAGTCAAGGAGGATGAGGTGGGAGGGTCATGTAGCACGAATGGGGGAGACGAAGAATGCATATAGGATATTGGTGGGAAAGCCAGAAGGAAAGAGACCACTGGGAAGACCAAGGCATAGGTGGGTGGACAATATTAAAAAGGATCTTAGAGAGATTGGATGAGATTGTATGGATTAGATTGATCTGGCTCAGGATATGGACCAGTGGAGGGCTCTTGTGAACACGGTAATGAACCTTTGGGTTCCATAAGATGCTGGGAAATTCTTGAGTAGCTGCAGAATTGGCGGCTCCTCCAGAAGGGCTCAGCTCCATGAGTAAGTAAGTATTGTATGACAATGTACAGTACAGTACCCGTAGGGTCTATCAGCAGCTGTTTTTATGCACAGCTATAAATATAACCTCCTGAAGCTGAGCTCTTCTTGAGAAGCTAATAGTTGCTCAGCTACTTAAGAATTTGCAGAATGTTAATACTAGTGTAACACTCGGTGAGAATTAGGCTGGAGGTCCCATCATTTTCATATAAACTTTGATACATGTAACTTCTTGGTGCCGGGATAGCGCAGTCGGTATAGCGACTGGCTACGGGCTGGAAACCCGAGGGGTCGGAGTTCGAGTCCCATAGGGTCAAGGATTTTCACTTCGCAATGTCGTCCAGAGCGTTTCTGGAGTCCACCCAACCTCCTATACAATGGGTACCGGGGGTAAAGCGGCCGGGGCGTGAAGCTGACCACTCTGACTCTGCGAGAAAGTCCTGAGACGGCAGTTAGAAGTGTGGTATGTTGGCGTGAGATGGCCACCAGCCTGCGAGGACTTCGTCCATTGTTGGAAGCCGTTACCAAGCACCGCATTTACAACCGTGACAGAGAACAATAGTCTGTCTGTGATAGTGATCTGTAAAGTGTAGTGACGAATTATGGGTTTAAGTGTCCAATAGGTCCGTCTATCGTTATACGATCACGTGGCAACATGAATAGATCAAAATATTTAAAGTTTTAAATAATTTCACGGTGTTTTGGCCTGTATTTGGATATAATTGTTGTGTTTTCGAATTGCTTTGCCTTGCAAATGAAACATTGTGTTTTCACTCGCTCTATCAAGTCTATATTTACCATTTTAAATAAACGAGAGAACGCTGATAATGCGCATTTTAGAGCAACTGGTAATTGCTTGAGCTTCAGCTATGCAGACTATTTCGCTGCTGGCTGCGAAGGAAGTAGAAGATGGCTACTGTTTACTTCGAAGCTAATCTTGACAGCAAACAAGACAAGATGACTACAAGACGTACAAGACGGAGAATGTTAGTGACAAGAAAAGCAAACCATTAACACTTCGACTGGTGCTGCACTCTCACGTGTAAGCTAGAAACTACGATCTTGGTATCCATGGAAAACATAATGTTGGATTTGATTCAAACGGTGTCCTGTAGGTCATGTGATACTTCAGAAGTGCTAGAACCTTCTTTACCAATGAGGATTGGGTCGAGATAAAACAAAATAGTTGAAGTAAATGGATATTTTATTAACTAAGTCCTACAGATTAAAAGGGGGCTTATTTTCCATTCTGATATATAACAAGATAGGTTTCACGTCTTCCACGTGAATATACATAAGTGTATATATAAAAAGTAAAGTTATCTCTGTGCTTAACTAATTAAGAACTGCGTCATGAAGGCGTATGGGGGAATGTATATATAGATCCACATTTTCTTGACCTCGGCACTAGTTAGAGGTGAATGGTCAGCTTAACGCCCTGTCGCTTTAACCCCCGGGGAAAGAGTCCCCGGTACCCATTGGATAGGAGGTTGCGTTGACCCCAGAGCCAGTCTTGACGGAGTGGAGAAGAGAAAAGAAGTCTTGACCCTATCGGGACTCGAACTCTGACCCCTCGGTCGTCCAGCCCGTAGCCAGTCGCTATACCGACTCGCTGTTCCGTTCAAACCAATGCACAGGGTTAATTTAAAAGTAAGAACAATTGTCATAGACGAATTGTCAAACATCGTTGTTTCCTGGAATGTACCTTTATACTTGTATTCACAGTTTTAACAATTTGTCCCTTAGTGTTACTAACTAACGTTATGGAATTTAAAGCTGGATTGGTTTATTCTTAAGTACATTATTCTTTTATTATGTTGGTGATTACTCACTGTTTAGAAACGGTTTTATTTAGTCGGTATAGCGACGGGCTACATCTGGACGTCCTGGGTTATGTTCCCGGCAGGGGTAAGATTTTTCTCGTATCCAATTGGTATCGGCGGCACTTTCCTCGGGAATAAAGCGGCCGGGACTTGAAGCTGACCATTCATGTCCATCTTGCTAGGAAGTAAGAATGATGGAGCTATATGTAGATTTGTGTGATTTCATGGCAATTAAACTGGGCCACCCTGTCACTGGGGGACATAAATACATGGACCTGGTCCTCCAGGCTGGGGGCGGCACGCAAGGTTGACGAACTAGCGAATTATTTTTGCGAAATCCAGAAAAATGAAAACCGGATGGTTTAGCGGTGACGTAGTTGGTTGAGGCACTATACTACAAGCCGGAAGGTTGCGGGTTCGAGTCCCAATGAGGTGGATATTTTAATTGAACTAATCTTTCCAGCCGCACTATGTCACTGGGGTCGACTCAGCCTCTAACAGAAATGAGTACCAGGAATCTTCCTGGGGGGTAAAGGGCGGCCGGTGCGTATTTTTTTTTATTGCTAGTGGGGTGGGACTAAGTCCCTTGTACTGCGGCCACTTCTGGCCTATTGTACCAGCCCCAGATGATAGGTGAGGGTGATTGTGGAGCAACTGGTGGAATGAAGATTGGCAGGGGAAACCGAAGTACTCGGAGAAAACCTGCCCCAGCGCCACTTTGTCCACCACAAATCCCACTTGACCAGACCCGGGCTGGAACCCGTGCCGCCGCGGTGGACAGCGACTACCCGCTTGAGCTATGGCGCGGCCCTGCGGCCGGCGCGTAAGTCTGACAAAACCTCACCGCCATCTCCGAGCCGATTGTCTAAAAAATGTGGGAGCCTCGACGTCTCACAACCCTATGG
>NW_019724601.1:2641493-2660208 GCF_002891405.2 Cryptotermes secundus | reverse complement strand
TTAAATACGTGTAATAATATATACGGTAAGATACAATTGTATCTTTAAACGATATATCCCGTATTCAGCATTTGTAAGTTCAACTGCATCTTTCATCAGTGTGTATAAAACTACTGTGACGTATGTGGTCCATACAAGAACTGCGGAGCCACAGAAACAGCCGTTGCTAAGCAATACACTCACGCAACAGTAGAGCAACGGGGTTATGCAACCCGTTTCTAAGCATCAGCTCGGTACACACGTGCCCGCGGTAAACACGACTCAACAATGAAGAGGCTGTTTTATATATGGTCCGCGTCAACAATAGAGAGCCTGTTTTCTACATGGTCCGTGCCGAGGAATTATCTTGAAGACATTTGTCGCTGCGGTGCAATTGAGGGTTCAGTTGTGGAGTGTTAACGAGCCGGCGACGGAAGCTAGGAATCTCCTTTGTTAAGATCCGTTAGTAGGAAACTTCTACTGAGAACATTGCTGAGGAATTGTCATTGTTGAGAGCTGTTACTAAGTAACGGCTAGTGAAAATAGACTGAGAAGACTTAGTGTGTAGTGATCTATAGTGTGTAAATAACGATAGCGTTATTGATGTTTGTAGTTATAACCTGTAAGTGGTCAATAAATCTATTCACAAATCCAAACCCCGTCTATAGTCACACATATATGTGACACTGTCGTATATATATATATATCATGCTGTGTGAGAGCGCTCTGAAAATTGGGCTTATTTATTACAAATATATTTAGGAAATTTTTGGATTTCTCTTTTGCAAAACTTTCCGTGCTTCATAAGAAAATAAAGAATAAAAGAGACGGAGGTAGCGCACGTGAGAAACAAACTCATGAGGAGGAGAATTGCCCTGGGGACGATAAAACAGCGAGAATACAAAAAGTGCGGACACAGTGGAAAAAGAAATACGTAATGTCGAATAAAAAAAAATAAAAGAAAATAAACCGAAAGTGCACCTCATGGCGTGTAGCATAACTTACTATTTTTAAACCAACAGGTCTGTGTTTCTCTCTTCGCATTGTTGCCATGTTTCTACACATTTTACGCTCATAACGTGTTCCGTACATGAAACCAACAATGTCTACGCTGTGTTCTCTTAGTTACATTAAACAAAATAGATTCTCGTAAAAAAAAGTCACATGACTTAAAATTTACTGAACAATTCAGCAATAATAACTGTCAGAATAACATCTGATGGGATGCGGTACAGGACCTACAAATTACCGATGTTTCAGAGGAACGTACTGCGTCCATCTTCAGGGTTGGAAACAAAGCTAAGCAAGCAAAGCAAAAAAATAAACTAAGGCTATTTTTTTGCTTCTTCCTTGCTTTACATACTTTTTACAGTAAAGAGGAAGCAGCAATTTACTTCAAATCGTCGATGAACTTGTGCCCGACTACACGGAGTCAAATTCCAGAAGATACCACGCTTCTTATAGTAGCAGGTTTGGAAACCTCGAATTCCATATAATGAGACCTTATTCTTGTACAATGAATATTCCCTTTGGTTTCAGTTCTGTGAAGAACATAGGAGAATGTTTGGTGTGGAGGTCCTCCCTGTCCATCTGTGACTTAACATGTGATGGCAAACCGCTGGTTTTTATTTTAACTCGACACTGTAAATTTCCCCCAAATATTGTAGGGTAAGTGCGACATTCATCAATATTTATCTATAAAGTCGTAAATCAATGGCATGTGTACCATAAACCGTTAATCAGATATTGGTGAATTTCGATATGAAAGACATATCCGTAATGATAGTCGGCCATTTTGATTTTCAGCTATATTGATAGATTATAGAATGTATTTTGCATAAGGCCGACCGAGTGACCGCCGCTTGTCGGCGAAGTTAATGCCATCTTTAGCGGATAGAGGGTGTCGCATGGTCGTCGCAACGAATCTCCACAGCCCTTAATCTCGGTTTTCTAGACCGGAGCAGCTACTTTTCAATTCAAGTACCTCCTCAGTTATCCTCACGAGGCTGAGTGGACCCCGTTCCAGACCAACTACTTCGCAGAAAATCTTTTAGCGCCGAGAATCGAACCCGAGACCCCTGGATCTGTAGCCAGGAACTCTGACTACTAGACCACAGATGCGGTCGATATAATTCGCTTGCAGACTAAAACCACGAAGATTTTTTATTTTGCATAAGGCAGTAAATGGATAGGGGGTTCATGTATTCAACTATCCTCTTCAAAATTCATGTTTTAATTCGATGATTATCAAACTGCCACGTTTAGGGCTACGGAATGCATAAAAACCCTCAATGGCCCTGAAAAGGGCTATTCATTAAGTATTTTCTGTGTACTGTCCGTTAGATCCTGAAGAAGGAAGCAATTATTTCTTCCCAAACACCGCTAACACTGCCCACGTCCCCTAAAACGTAGAATTAGCACCCTCATATATTATTATGTAATTTAATACGCATTAAAGATCTGAGACCGTAACAGATTTGCGCACGGTTGCCATGTTTCATCAGCGCTGATACGGAGCTAAATTACAGAACAGAGAATAAAAAAAGCTTACAGTTTCTTTCCAAAACGCAGTTGCGGAAAGTGGGAGAAGACGAATCGGGGGACGCTGCAAGACGCTAAACGTACAAAAACAGGACGAACTCTGAAGAAATTAGGGCGCAAGCGAAGTTGGGGGTTTGTGATATGAACACAAGGAAAGAAGTTTTTTGTTCTCTTTTTTTTTTTCTTTTTACTTTTCCGATGTATCGTTGTACAGACTGGAGGAGATTCTGCCGAGACAGGAACTTCTGTGACGTCACGTCCTACTTTCCCACGTCTCTGTTGCATTTGACACAAGAAAAAGAAAAAGAAAAACGATAAAACGAAATTATTATTTCTTGTGACTCGTACAACTTTACCAGTTTCATTTCCCCCCCTTATCATGCATCTAGCCTTTCATGGAAATATATTTTTCGTTTAAACTTCTCCTCATGTTTAATTTTGTTGACATTTGACAGTTCATCAGAAGCCAACAAAGGTGAGCACCCACTCTTTGGTCCTTTTTCCCTTTCATCCCTCCTACATACCCCCTCCTTCCTTTAGACTTTCTTTGTTTCGAAGGTTGACTGTCTTCTCGGATGTGACACCATATATCTGGTCATGGTCTGCAACGTTTGACAATGACGCACTACAACCATTTTCAGGCTCTTCTACCCTGAATATAGAGGCAGCAGGGACCTCCGAAACGCTGATAACGAACTACCAGTCTATACTGCGTTACATGCTAGAAAACAATAATCTTCATGGCCATTGGGAGGACCCCAAAACTTTGCTTTCTTTGTTATCTTTATTTTCTTAATTCTCCTTATTTCCTCCCGTCCTTCCAGTAAAGAATGGTTTCTTAATTGTAGGGCAGCCCCTATGGGGTGTGACTACTTGATTGGGAGGGTGCCTGATCTTGTGGGAAAGTTACATACTAAAACTGAATTGATTACAGTTTTCAAATGTCCTAACATTTGCACAGGCTTCATAACTTTATTTGATAAGAAATACATGATGAATCTAAATTATTGTCGGGATTTCCATAGCCTTTAATTTTCAAATCGGAAACAGTAAAATAAAACTGAATTTTGAATGTTCATAAAATAAAACATTTTGAATTACATTTTCATATTCCGTAAGCAATTAATTTTTTTATTCCTGGTTTGAAAATTATAGGCTACGGAAACCCCAACAGTAATTCAGAATCACCCTATAAAACATCTAGGATTTGATGCTCTCATGAGGCTGTCTATGATGTGTGTTATCTACTGGGGTACAAGGTTGAAGGTTGTATTTTGGTGCTTGGTTCAAATTTTCAACCCTGAAGATGGAGGCGAATTTTCTTCCGAAACCTTGGTTGACTTTCAGCGGACTACACGGCATTATCTCTTAGACAATGTACATCTTAATGTTGATTTTAAAAACAGAAAGTTGAAAATAATGTTGTTCACAGAGCCAGTTATTTATGAGGAACCGCGTTGAAAACTTTAACAGCCTGAAGGGTCACGATTGTGTACCGTTTGGAAACCACCGCATTACAGCCATAATGGATCAGTCGGTATAGTGACGGACTTAAAGTTGGACGGCCGCTGTTCGATTCCCGGCAGGGGCAAGATTTTCCTCTTCTCCATGACATTCAAACTGGCTCTGAGGTCAACCCAGCCTCCTGTCCAGTGGGTGCCCAGAGCTCTCTCTCCGGGGGTTAAAGCGGACGGGGAATGAAGTTGAGCACCTTCATCCTAGTGTCGAGGTCAAGAATGTTGGAGCTGTATCTCCCCTCCCCCATACGTCTTCATGGCATGGTGCTTTACTAATTAAGCACATGGACGTTTTTACTTTTTTAAATAAAATATTCTACATATTTTCTCTATTTGTGTGAGATAAGCTATGTCCCATTTGTGACAGGAATTTTATTTCTTTCAGGTAAATTTCAAGAAACGCAGTGTACGAGTATACATGAACGTGTGGGATTTGAGGTTCTCAAAGCTGTGAGTGTGAAGGTGAGTGTCCTGGGATGTGACACCGCGTGTAATCTGATAGAGAGTTAACAGTACTTCGGAAAACTCCGCTGTCCCTGTCTTCTCTGAACATGTAGCAGGTTCTTTCGAAACACTGGTAAATTTGTACTGGATTGCACTGTATCATATCGCAGAAAATGGTAATCTATATGAACGTAATTTTATGAGTAATCTTGTTTTTGTAAGCAGGAATTCTAATTTGTAAGATTTGAGGTTTTCACGGCGCTGACTATGATGAAAGCAGTCTTCTGGAATGTGGCGCCGCGTAGATATAGTGTTAACCGACGTTTCGGAGGAACGTATCACCTCCAACTTCAGGTAGAAGACAAGAAATCCGCGAGCGAACCAACGTGAGCAGGTGCAACAGACTGAGTCCAGTCGAGTAAAAACAGCTGGACTCAGTCTGTTGCACCTGATCACGCCGGTTCGCTCGCGGATTTCTTCTTGTTTTCTACCCTGAAGATGAAGGCGATGCATTCCTCCGAAACGTCGGTTAACACTACATCTACACGGCGCCACATCCCAGAAGACTGCTTTCATCAAGAATTCTAATTGATGCTTGGATTTTGATGACCACTTGCTTGGCTTATTTTTCCATCCTGAAGATGGAGGCAGTAATTACTTCCGAAACTTCTGTAAACTTCTAACAGGCTACACACCGTCAGATCCCATAAGACAATGCTTTTCATTATGTCTATTTGCCTAGATGCGAGGAACAGGGGAAGGGTTTATAAAAAAGTTCTGCAATAAACTTTGATGATGTGGGCATAGCGACGCTCGGACGCACGTAGCACGAGAACAGCATGTAGCTTGGAGCTTATTAAAACTTCTGGGGAACTGCTGAGAATGAGAAAACAGCAATAAGCTTTAAAAAACTAACACTTCTAGTGACTGTATTTTTTGTTAGCCATAGATTTAAAAACAGGAATGTCTTCGTAGGATTTTAGGTTATGAAAAGTTATATGTTCAGGGATATAACGCCGTATAATCAGCTGAAAGTCAACCACGTTTCGGAGGGACATATCGCTTCCATCTTCATTGTCGAAGAATGAGCTAAGTATTAAATCATGAAGCAGGTGGCAGAGTCAGAGTCAAAATCACATTGCGACTGACGGTCCGTCAGTAAGTCTTGGTGTCGAGCCCTATCTGGGGCTCGTGGCCAGATATTTAATACTGCTTGACAGTTACGGTCTTGTTCTTGTGGGGCGCCCTCTGTGACGAGAGGACGGGTCTGTCTTTCGTATATGCTGCTGGCCATTGCCAGAGCTGTTTATCTCGGACCCTAGTCCCTTGGGACTCGCGACTGTATTTTACTGCCTCAGAGTTGAGACTTCCAATTTCGTCGTCTCTTACGACTCGCAGGGTCACGGTGGAGGTATTCGACTCCGCCTCCACACGGGTTACCGAACTTTCTAGTCTCGTGTATAGTCGCAGCACGAACCGCGCAGCACAGAAAACACAGCCTCTCTATGTTGTTAGTCGCGTGTATCGCGCGTTACCAAGCAACGGTCGCCGCGCGGACCACAGAAAACACCGCTCCTGTATTGTTGGCAGCGTGTGTGTTCCGGGCTTTGCCTAGCAGTGGGTCTAGGCGTCACAGTGGTAATGCCGTATCGAAGGCCAATGATCAAGTACGCATATAATATTACACTTAATGTCACCAACTGACGCCCAAGATGGGACTGAAAATGAAAATAAATATCGTCTTTCCAAGAAATTAATGGTCTCATCGAACCCGAATATTTATTTCCCTGCTCACGAAATTCTGCAATTAAAATTTTATCTCAAACGTTTTGAAGTCATTTCACATCCCCTTGCCATATTCACTAACTTCTATTTTATATTGTGTTCCACCTACATCTAGGTCTCCGAAATAGTCATTTTCTTCAAAGTTTCACAGCTATAATTATGTACCTAGACCTAATTCCCCACACCCTTGCATGCTTCCAGCGTGGCCTGTCTTTACTTCATTAATTTTCTTAAAAGCTTGCAATTCCGTTTTATTTATGTATCTAGGTTAACAAGTAGTTATTGATATACATAATTTAACATATAAATGCAGTGAAAAGTTTGCTTTAGTCTATATTGAATTGTTCAAGCGTGTAGCTTGCCTCTAGATAGCATGACCGTTTTGAGTATATTTTTATTCTATAAAGTATATATCTTAGTGTGAATTTGTTTCCGAAATTTCTAAACTTTTAGGTATGTTGAGGTAGTGTGTTTATTAAGAAGTTATGCTCCAAATTTACGATCGAAATAATTTCTCTTTGAAATTTCAGCGGGCTTCATGCCATACTTATCAAATTTTGAGGTTCTTATGTGAGGTTTAAGCTTCATAGGACTGTTTGAAACTCTTTAATTTTTATTTTCTCCGTCTTCTTGTCACTTCTCTCTCTCTCTCAAGTTCAAAAACAAGAACAAACTCCGTGGCCTGTAGTTCGCAAGCTAACTATACTGACCGAGCAACCGCCGCTTGTCGGCGAAGTTAGTGCCAACTTTGGCGGATAAAGGGTGTCGCGTGGTCAACGCAACCGATCCCCACGTCTGTTTATTTCGNTAACTTTCTTAGTCTCTGTTACAAACTTTTTCTTTTTTGGGAGAAGGGGGGTGGCGAAGCAAGCAGAGGAACTTGTCTCTTGCAGGCTTTTGTTTATTATAAATTTCGCATCAGTGCTCCAGTTCTGGGCAAAACTTCTGTACGCAAAGTTTTTACAATTACGAAAGTACCTCGAGCATGGAGGGAGAAAAGGTGACGCGCACGATTACCGAACATCCAGCGGTAACGAAGTAAACTTGCTGAGCCGTGTTAAAATTTGTGCATAACTGGAAAAGCGAAAACACTTTCTAAAATAGTGAACTACTGCTAGTTCCTCTATAAAATTGTCTTGTGTACAGATATAATATGAATACAACATTACAGAGGGTGGTGTTAATAAACAAACAAACTAACTAACCAGGAACTGTTCCATATGACATTATTTAGTTTCTGTTACAGTCTTGAGGATATGTTCTTCAAGCCTGGTTCTCATTTATTAATTACTTTTCTTTTTATCCGGTGTTCTGGCCGAGGTTCGAACCCAGCACTCCCTCCGAATACAAGTGTAAAGCGTTGCCTCTATACAACAAGGCCGGAAGGTCGCGGGTTCGGTTCTCTGATGAGGGCATTAGATTTTTCAATTGACCTAGTCCTTCCAGCCGCACTATGGCCCTGGGGTCGACTCAGCCTCTAACAGAAATGAGTACCAGGGATCTTCCTGGGGGTTAATGGCAGACGGCTCAATAAGGCTGACAACTTCACCGTCTTCTGCGAGTCGATAGTCTGGAAAATTTGGGAGCTTCGACGTCTCACAAACCTATGAACCTCGACGTCCTGTTATAGGGATAGCTTTACATTTGTTTTTATTTCATTATCATCATCAATATATTAATTGCCTTGTTTCTGTATTTTGATTGCGTGTTCTTATTCTTTCCTTTACTCCTACCGATATTGTAACTTCTGAGCTGTTAAATTAACTCTTAAATAACTAAAATATAATTATTATAATTATTGTTACTCATGTGTCACTTAACGAGGCTTTGAGAACTTAGGCTATATAACGCCGTACCGTAGGATAGACATGAACGATGAATTGGAAATTATTTGGAAGGAAGTGTTTGTTGCCCAGCCGAATTACTTTCTCGGGATGTGCCTGAGGAAGACTTCGAAGACTAGATCATGGTAGGTGGTGTCCCGGCCAAGATTTGAACCAAATACCTGCCGAAAGGAAGCCTGTAAAAGTACCATGACGCCAACAAACTCGGTGGTTTTGGTATGCGTTAAAAGAATTTTTTTATTAATTTTTATGGTATTTTGGAAATCACTGATCCTTAGAGATTTACCTGATCCTCGTCTGAGTATCTTCCCTGAGTTGATCTCCTCAATATCCAACTGCATTCATCCCCCTACATGACGCTGTGTGGTTGGATGAATCAGGCACACCAGTCGCTTATGCGCCTTTGAAATTCCACCAGCGTACTCTGTACTTTCTGTCTGACAAAGGGAACACAGCGTCTGATCTTCGTTTCAGGATTTCTTGGGGNGGGGGGGAAGGGCTTTTGGAGATTATCCTCGTTTTAAATTCTCGAAGCGTCCCCCCTGACATGCTGCGCTGTGATCTAGTCTAGCTTTCTCGAATTGCCGAAACCATCCACTCAGTTGCGGCTAAATGGACCCTTAACTCTTTCCCATTGCGGATTTCAGCTTTAAGTGTGAAATGTCTGGAAGAAAATCGTCTGCGATTACGATTGTAGTTTCCGCTTTCAGTCTGTTTAATGATGTCTTTCTTTTTACGTAACGACAATCAGTACGGACACTACATTGCGTAGGATAATTAGTACATTTTGAGAAATTTGGTGGAATCATTTGGCATGGGAAACAGAAATATCCGGTTGAAACCTGTTTCGGTGCTACTTTGTCCACCACAAATCCCACATGAACCTCAGTGAGGTTAGAAAGTATCACCCTTGGTAGTGGATAAGAGAAATGGAACATTGGGTGGAATGATAATTGGTAGGGGAAACCGATGTACTGTAAAGAAACGTTTCCAGTATCACTTTTTCCACTACAAATTCTACATGAACTGAAGTGGGATTGAACCTGGGACGCCGCTATGAGAATTCGACTACTAACTGGCTGGGTTGAGGCACGGCCATCCTGTTACTTTGCATGTGCTTATGAAATATGGAATGAGGAGGTAAAGGGATTATAATTTCTGCTCATGTTCCTTCAGAATGTGTCTAGAATATTCTGTGTTCTACTCGAAGCGGGTTGAGAGGTTTGCATTTGGTCCTGTGGTTTAAGGTGCTATACATTCGGTTTAAGGCAGTGAAGACAGTAATGAATTCTGAACTGGTACGGTTTATGTAGATAATAATCGTTATCCACGCGGGGCGCCAGAAGTTCCACAAAGAGCAGAGAGGTATCTTTAGATTCACGTTATCTCTGAAGAGAATATTCATGAAGAAAAGCCAAAAGAGATTTAAACGTTATGCATATTCCTGGCACGGAAATGATGTTTTGTGTCTAAAACATGTTTGAGAGCACGTCCTGATCAGATAGTAATGTAAATCATTACATTGTCATTAAAAATTATGAAATTATACAGGGTGATTTTTTTATAAATGAAGCCCCTAAGTTAGTAATGTTTCACTAAAAATTTACTAGTCCTCTTACATGTGGCGTTATTAACATAACTATTATTGGGTTCTCGGGTTTGGTAAATACTAAAGCTATCCCTATAACAGGCCTTGAAGACCCATAGGGTTGTGAGATGTCGAGCCTCCCACATTTTCTAGAAAATCGGCTGATAGATGGCGGTAAGGTTGTCAGCCTTACGCGCCGGCCGCCATTTATCCCTCCAGGAAGATTCCTGGTACTGATTCCTGCTAGAGGCTGAGTCGATCCCATGTATATAGTGCGCCTGGAAGGATGAGTTCAATTGAAAAAATCCACCTCATCGAGACTCAAACCCGCGACCTTCCGGCTTATAGTGCCTCAACAAACTACGGTACCGCGTGCTCTTGTTCTCGGATGTAATATACATTATTTTTGACACACGATGGGAACCAGAATCGCCATACTGGAAATCTCGCTGAAAACACAGGGACTTTTCTTCCGTAAGGTTGCCTACTGTAATAAGACGCAAGCTCACAGATGTTTCAGACAGAGTATATGTGAACGTAGCTTAGCCGGCTGTACTGGGGTCTGTCGGTTAAATTGGTGATAAAATAGTACACAAGGATTTTAAGAAATATGAGAAAACTGTGACAGATTCTACAGGGTCCTGTGACTGAGTTGCTAAAACAGCGCAGTAATTATAAGGGTCGTGATGCCGTGTACTCCAGTGGAAATTCACTGAGGTTATGGAGGAATATTGCATCAGATTTGAGGTTCTCACAGCGGTGGCTATTAAGAGTCCTATTTTCTGGAGAGTGAGAAGGTGTACTGTGATAGAAATTCATCAACGTTTCGGTACCATTACCAGGAACATAAAGATACAAATTCTTCTGAAACGTCTTTCAACCAAACTGAAAGGCGTCAGAACTCAGAAGATAGTACTCTTTCTTGTCACCGCTATGAAAACGGAAAATTCACTACGGTAATTTAAAAATTATCTTCTTCGACGTTTCATCGTTAACAACGTTTCGGAGGAACTTGCTACCTAGGTTTTTAGGGAAGAATAGTGATCCTAGTGTGGGAAAACAGTAGAGGTTGAAGGTGGAAGAAGGACCAGTTCCTATAACAGCCTACCCTCTCACTGTTTTGTAAGACTTATACAGGATGATTCACTTTGAGGGGATCTCAAATTTTTAATTATAAATCACGAAATAATTTAACGATGAAAATGAAACTTGGTGGGTATATGTTCTCGTATATGTATTGAAATTTCGGGCATTGAAAAAGAAGATGAAATTGCATCTTCGGGAGTCCTGCGCACGTAGTCAGTAAATGACATCGCGAGAAATGAAAACAAACTTTATCACAAAAACACTCTATATCGAAAATGGGCTGGCTGGTACTTCAAACTACACTGTTTTACTAAGTTTCTTTTGTCATTTTTAAATTATCACGTGATTTATAATTATCGTTTCTGGGCCGCTTCCGATTGAATCATCCTGTATAATTTTCGCTTGTCATAAATCTTATTTTGGAATTCACCATATCAGTTTCGAATGTCTCTGCACTTAAAGTCTTTAAGGAAATGGTTAAAGCCTTCCTCAATAAAACTGAATTGCTCCAAATCCTTGAAACTTTTTTTACTTCGGAATTTAATGGCTTCCTTTAGGTCTATATTAGCGACGTAGTGGTCACGGATAAAGGAAGAGTCGTGCTTCGGCTGAGCCATCATATAATCTCCGTGCCTTTCTCGTTGAACTTCTGTGCGCTCTGTGGGACTTGTCTGAATTTAACTTGAAGCTTTTCTTTACTGTGATCCCCTAGACTCCGCTGAGCTCTTACCGAAAGAAGTGATGAAAGTGTGAAGACTCTGGGTCGATATGAAGGTCATATAACGATGCTACATCAACTAGACCGTTGATAATTATTGAGGAGGTCAAGGAATTTCATTTGAAGTTCAGATTCTCACCGTAATGAATATGAGATTAAGAAGAATGACATCTTCTGAGATGTGGCGCCGTGTAGGTCTTGTATGAACCGACGTTTCGGAGGAACGTATCGCCTCTATCTTCAGGGTAGAAATATCCGCGAGCGTGGAACGAGTGTGAGCAAATGGCTGCAGACGGCGCTACATCCCAGAAGACGGCGTTCTTCATAGTCACCGCAGTGAAAACGTCAGATCTTACAAATGTGAAATTATTTTTGTTTCCTTTGTGATGCCGTGCAGTCTGGTTGAAAGTTGCCAAAGTTTTATAGGAACCTGCAGCTGGTTACATTCCCACGGCATAGTCATCTATCCTGAACATGGAGGCAAAATGTTTCTCGGAGAAACTGGCAACTTTCTATAAGATTACAGATTTCACATCGCAGAAGATATAAACAGTTAAGAAATTTCTTGCTATTACAGAATCCCATGGTTTATTAGGTCATTGATAAAGTCTCAGAACGTTACTCTATTGTAAGCCATTCCAATCTATTTTACATATAAACAATATATTCCTATAAGGTCCATTTTAATATTATACTCTCACGACAGAAACTTGATGTAGCAGTGACGTTCCAAATTTTTGTTCGGATGGTACCTAATCCAGCTGGACTATCGATACTTTTGATAGATTTCTTCGTGATTTTCCTCAATCTCTCTAAGCGAAAATAAACATTGTGTCTTAAATTTGGTCACGACTGCCAACTTATTTTACGGTCTTTAGATCACAGTGTTTAGAAACATTGATTTGCTTAACTGGTTAATTATTAACGTGGATGCTTAATATACTAGTGAGTTTCTTACTTAGTTGCTAAGTTACGGAATTGTTAATTTTGCTAGTTAACAAGCTTATTAAAGTTACTCACAGAAATTCTCAGCTTATCTGTTATTTTAAAGTCAATTTAATATTTACTGATTTGTTTAATTGACTATTTGATGCCGTATCGGTGGAACTTGCTGCATCCATGTTCAGAGAAAAATAATGGTTTCTTAAGATCTTACGTTGGAAGAAGCAGATTCCTCTAAAATGTTACTTTTCTACCAAACTACACGGCATCACATCCTGTAAGACCCTCATTTGATACTTCAGTGAGAGTCGCAAAACTTACACGCTTACCCAGTTTACTACTTAGGCACTTAGCGTCTTAATGAATTATTCAGTCATTGAATTCTATAGTTAATAAGGTAGTAAATCTTTTAATTACTTAGTTTGTTAGATAGGTCGTTATTCAGTTAATGAACTGTTCGTTTATTACGCCGTAAAACACCTCGCTTTGCTATGTGTGAAATGGGCCTACAGATCCCTAAGGGTTTCTGACTTCAGAATCCAGTCGCTGAAGTTCTGCGACCACAGAGTGTGAGGTTGAGTGCTCCATATCATTTGATGAGTTCACTTCCTCTTGTGACCAGTCCACTCAGATAGCATCTCTGCTGGAGCAGAGACGCTTATATCGACCGGCCCATGTCAGAACTCAAGTATTGCCTCTTGAATTCTAACGTCTGGTTTTCCTTACAGCCCGTCACCGTTCTGACATTCCTAAAAGAAGGGAAAATGTTTGATAAGAAACTAATTTTAGCCACGTCAAAGATGTCATATGCAAAGGCGCGTGATAAGCTTCAAGTCGCATTCTGATTGGCAGTTGTTGTTCCTTCTGGACTCTGGACGCGCAGCTGTGTGAGACAGGACATTGAAAGGAGTGGAGGAAGGAGGAGGGATGATTAGGAGGAAGAAAACAATCAAAGGAAGATGAGAACAAGTGCGGTAAAGTATGTAGGAGATGGAGAAGAAATAGAAGGATGAATGGAAGAATGTGAGAAGAATGTTAAGGAGAGGTGGAATGTGGAGAACAAGAGGGAGAGAGAGAAGTATGAGTAATTGCAGAACAGGAGAAGAAAAAGAATGATAAAGGAGGAAGACGAGTTTGAGAAGAAGTAAGGGGATGACAAGAGGAAGAATCCAAGAGAAGAGTAAGACGAGGAGGAATAGACGAGAACAAGACGGAGAAAGAAGAGTATGACTAATGGAAGAAAGGGAGAAGAAGAAGGAAAAAGTACATGTAGAAGAGGAAGAGGAAAGAGAAAGAAGGAGGAGGGACGGAGGGAAGTAACAAAAAATAAGAGGAAAGAGGAAGGAAGAAGAGGAGAGGTGAATAAGGGACGATTTGGAAGAACACTAGATGAAGTAGGGAGAGATGGGGGAGGAGAACGAGAAAAGGACGGAGGGAGAAGAAGTAGGAGGAATAATGGGAGAACAGGAGAGAAAGAAGAAGGGAGAGGAGGGGAAGAGAAGACTGAAGATATTGAGAAGAAGGGACTGAGAAAAATATGTAGGACGAAAGAAAGAATAATACACCAAGGAGAAATGGAGAGGAAAGAGGAAGAAAGAGAGTAGAAAATAAGAAGGATAAAGGGTAGTGAGGAACATGATATGAGAAGAAGCAGGATAAGGAAAGGGAGGAAGAATAAATAATCCGCGAAAAGAAGAAGTGTAAATGGAAGATAAAGAGGAGATCAAGAGAACGGAGAAGGAGGAAGGAACACGACAATAAACAAGAAGAGATGTCTCCGTCCTGACTCTGGGCCTCAGAGGGAGGCAGTATGACGGAACAGAAAGGTGCAGCACTGGCACTGAGTCACCAGATCCGAGGTTGTCACTGCTATAACAATGGAGAACACTGTCTTCTTGGATGTGACGCCGTGTAACCTGGAAGAAATTAATCAGTGCTTCGACTTCAGGGTAGGAAAATATGCCGAGCGTTGAAACAAGTTATATAGCAAGAGACTTCTACAGCGTCCAGACCGGATTTGAGGCCCACCCAGTCTCCTGTCCATTGGGTACCTGGCTAAAGCGGCAGGAGCGTGGAGCTGACCATCTACCTCTAGCGTCGAGTTTGAGTGGTGGAGTATATCTCCACTCCCCTATAGGTCTTCATAGCTTGAGCACAAGGAAAATTTTAACTTTTATATAGACTCTTTTAAGAGCAGTGTATTTAAAGCGGTCGCATAAGTCGCTTTTACACTGAGAATGTACCTGTGTAGTAATGGTAGCGTTGCCTGTGTTCTGACCCCTTATTCCAAGCGTCGACATCAGTGCACTTACTACGCGTGCGCAGAAGCCGCGTTGCCTGAAGCTATAAAATAGTTAACGACTCTCGAGTAATACTTCAACTTTTCTTTCAGGGACTGCGCATTGTTATTGTGTGTTGGGGTTATAGCCACTTACGCGTTGCCATAGTAATGCATAAAACTGATTGTTATGTATATCTTTTTTAACAAAGGAAGTGCTTGGGGGTTTCAAGTGCGTGATACTTGAAGAATTATGTTCGAGACATTGTAAATCACCCTGTGTGTTTCTAAAGATCTATCTCGGTGTACTGTAATTTTGAAATACCCATGACGGTTACAACGGAAATAAAATGATAGAAACATAGCTGAATGTCGTAGAGGTAACACTGGAGACCAATATTCGTGAGGTGTTCAGTTCGAATCTCGGCTACGACATCGTATTTCTAATCTTGAAGTAAAAAGTAAAGTAAAGCTATCCCTGTAACAGGCCGTGAACGCTGATAGGGTTGTGAGACGTTGAGGTTCCCACATTTTCTAGACAATCGGCTCAAAGATGGCGGTAAGGTTGTCAGACTTACGCGCCGGCCGCGCTTTTCTCCCCAGGAAAATTAGTTAATTAATACTTGGTACTCATTTCTGTTAGAGGCTGAGTCGACCCCAGGGCCATAGTGCGGCTGGAAGGATTAGGTCAATTGAAAAATCCAATGACCTCATCGGGACTTGAACCCGTGACCTTCCGTCTTGTAGCATAGCCCCTCAACCAACTACGCTACCGCGTATTACTCCTAGTCCTGAAGTATCTGATAGAGCTAAGGCGGTAATGTTTGCTGTCTCCCACTAATAACACGCATAAAGAGTCAATCGGATATCTCCTCTTTATACAGTATACTACATTTCACATATCCATATGAAAGTATTATTAGTATTTACGGAATAGACACGATACACAAACAAAATCGCTCCCCAATTCGTGACCTACGTAACACATTAATTCAACGTGTTAACGCTTGACAAATGTTTGCTGCGGTGACCCGAAATTACGTCACTTCAGAGCTTAAATTTCTCCGTTGCGTTGTTCTTTCTTGTAAGGAGAATGCCTTAAGTCAGGAGAACCAATTATAAAGCTCTCTGTCAGTTCCTCTTTAAGATGTCCAGGTATTCTCCTCAGTACTCTGGTGACAAAAACCCCGATTCTGCGGTCTTCCTTATATGTGAAAGACCAGCTTTCACATCCGTACAAAATTACAATGGTGGCACGCGGTAGCATAGTTGGTTTGGGCACTATGCTACAAGCAGGAAGGTCGCGGGTTAGCTTCCCGATGAGGTCACTGGATTTTCTGTTGATCTAATCCTGTAGCCCTGGGGTCGACTCATCCTCTAACACGAGTATCAGGAATCTTCCTGGGGGGAGGGGGGGAAGGCCGGCCGGCGCGTAAGGCTGATAACCTCACCGCCATCTTTGAGTTTGTTGTCTAGAAAATGTGGGAGCCTCGTCGTCTCACAACCCTATGGGTCTCCACGTTCTGTTACAGGGATAGCTTTACTTTTTTTACCGTTTTCAAAATTATAATACTCCTTTAGGGTTCACAGATGCAGTGAACATCAGCAGGTGTTCTCAGCGGTATAAGGAGACAGGTACCCCAGAATTGGTTGGTTGAATATTATGTTAATTAACGACACTAAATCAACTGAAGGCGTTTTACAACGTCGACTGAAATTAGAAGAGAGCCTTGATAAATGAATTAAGCAACACGCCGTGAAGATGTATATGGGAAAGAAGGAATCACTCCACGCATTCGTAACATTTGCACTTCTGGATGTGAGTGGTCGGTTTCACTCCTGGAAAGGAGGAAGCGGGCGGTGCCCCAGGGTCCCTCTGATTCAGGTGGTGAAAAGAAAGGCCTCTCTCCCTTCCCGGGAATCAAACCCATGCTATCCAGCCAGTATCCTGGGGGGATGTACTGAGAGAGGTGATTTAAAATTCAGCGGTTTTTGATTATTTGAATAAACTGGTTAGGCCGAATTTATCAACGGCAATTTTCGTTTAAGAGTAGCAGTTACCGCTGAAACATTTTGGAAGGGAGGTTTATATAAATTTTTGTTAGATTATACTTTTAGCCTGCTTTCCTTATGTAACAAAAATATAAAAAGGCTTATGAGATCACCTTATTGTCTATCTATCTCTCTGTGTGTGTAACCCTAAATTTTTAGGCTTACGGGGCTTATGAGAACACCTTTTCGCATAACTCTGTATCACCATCCACTAATTCCTGTTAAGAGGTTTTTGAGATCACAAAAACTCTTTGTCTTTCTGTGTCTTACCATAAATTTTGGTTTTCTATGCGGTTCGTGTCGTAGAAAAGGAAAATAGGCTATTATTTCGTCCAGAATTTTTCTTTTTTATTTATTTTTACTCTTGATTTCTCTTTGTTTTCGAACCTGGCACCTCCCAAATGGAAATCTGCAATGTTACTAAAAGTTTTTTTTTATCAGGTGCTTTGTTAGCTATAACGAAAGTGTAATTGTTCACGACAAACAAGATTTTACCACAGAACACTTTAAAGGTATTGAGTCTGTCTGTAATAAGCGTGTCTTGTGTGACGTCCGTTGAGAGAGGCAGCCCTGGCTACCACGTAATAAGTTGAAGGCTCGTGAATGGGCCTGTTGCAGCCAGAGTCCCCTCTTGTAAGAGAGACTTGCTTTATATACTGTGATGTGAAGCGAGAGGCTTACGTCAGGAGAAATAAGCATCGGTACCTAAAGCTGCTTGCCCAGTAGAAGTGACGTCTCATTCCAACTCTCTCAAAGATACACAGTCCCATGGGATCCACATAATTCCATATGCGACACCTAGTGATTTATTTTATTTCAGTTTCAAATATTCCGGACTCCAATTTCCGAAGTTTCCCGTACGATAATTACCTTTTTCCCCCTTGGCACTTCAGCGCCAGTGGGCCTAGGCCTACCTCCATGAACTTCTCCGTTCACTTCGGTTTTTCTAGATCTTAGACATACGGTAGGACTCCTTGGGCGGGTGATCAGCTCGTCGCAAGGCCTCTACCTGTACACAAACACAGAAAAACACACACAAACTAAACATCCATGCCCTGAGAGGGATTCGAACCCACGATCCCGGCTTCCGAGCGAGCGAAGACAGTGCATGCCTTAGACCGCTCGGCTACCGTGACCGGCTACGATAATTACCTACCACCTATAAAAAATTAAAATTGTCCGTGTTTAATTAATGAAACACGACGCCATGAAGAAGTATGGGGAAGTGTATGTATAAATCAACAATTTCTAACCTCGGCACTAGTCAGAGTTACTTTGCGACTGGCGGTTTACCGCCAATCAGTTCGTCTTGGCGACAAGTCCCTTGAGACTCATGACCAGTAATTTTATTTTCCAACTGAACACTTGCCGTTATAGTTCTTTTGCAACATCATCTCTGACTATAGAATGGGTCTCGTTTGCAGTTGCTGCTGGTCCTAGCCAGCGCAGTCATTCTCAGATCTGAGTCCCATGGGGCTGACAACCATATTTACAGTCTCAGATTCTAGACTGTCTCCAAACTGGGAGGCCAGAAACACGGTGATCCAGTTAAACCCCCCAGGCACTGGGTTCCCTTTTCTTCGCCTTCTACGACTTCACTACCCTGCCGTTTTACGACCGGAGAGAGAGCCCCTGCCCCCCGGTACCCTTTGGTTAGGCGGCTGCGTTGGCCCCATAACTGCTGTAGATGCCCTGGAGGGGGAAAATCACTTTCCTCTGCCTGCAGTCAAGCCCCGCCATCCATCTCTTAACCCGTCCACCGGAAGATAGCCTACGTAATTACTGGTGTCAGAATTTCGTATCCAGTGATAATGAACTTTCGGGTTCTGTGAAGTACTGGAAATTGCTTGACCAGCAAGCAACTGCTAGCTTCTCAAGATGAACTCAGCTCCGTTTAGTTCTGTAGGCAAAGCCAAATCTTTTTTTTTTAATAACTTCATA
>NW_019724601.1:2636731-2640469 GCF_002891405.2 Cryptotermes secundus | reverse complement strand
TATATAGACTCTTTTAAGAGCAGTGTATTTAAAGCGGTCGCATAAGTCGCTTTTACACTGAGAATGTACCTGTGTAGTAATGGTAGCGTTGCCTGTGTTCTGACCCCTTATTCCAAGCGTCGACATCAGTGCACTACTACGCGTGCGCAGAAGCCGCGTTGCCTGAAGCTATAAAATAGTTAACGACTCTCGAGTAATACTTCAACTTTTCTTTCAGGGACTGCGCATTGTTATTGTGTGTTGGGGTTATAGCCACTTACGCGTTGCCATAGTAATGCATAAAACTGATTGTTATGTATATCTTTTTTAACAAAGGAAGTGCTTGGGGGTTTCAAGTGCGTGATACTTGAAGAATTATGTTCGAGACATTGTAAATCACCCTGTGTGTTTCTAAAGATCTATCTCGGTGTACTGTCATTTTGAAATATCCATGACGGTTACAACGGAAATAAAATGATAGAAACATAGCTGAATGTCGTAGAGGTAACACTGGAGACCAATATTCGTGAGGTGTTCAGTTCGAATCTCGGCTACGACATCGTATTTCTAATCTTGAAGTAAAAAGTAAAGTAAAGCTATCCCTGTAACAGGCCGTGAACGCTGATAGGGTTGTGAGACGTTGAGGTTCCCACATTTTCTAGACAATCGGCTCAAAGATGGCGGTAAGGTTGTCAGACTTACGCGCCGGCCGCGCTTTTCTCCCCAGGAAAATTAGTTAATTAATACTTGGTACTCAGTTCTGTTAGAGGCTGAGTCGACCCCAGGGCCATAGTGCGGCTGGAAGGATTAGGTCAATTGAAAAATCCAATGACCTCATCGGGACTTGAACCCGTGACCTTCCGTCTTGTAGCATAGCCCCTCAACCAACTACGCTACCGCGTATTACTCCTAGTCCTGAAGTATCTGATAGAGCTAAGGCGGTAATGTTTGCTGTCTCCCACTAATAACACGCATAAAGAGTCAATCGGATATCTCCTCTTTATACAGTATACTACATTTCACATATCCATATGAAAGTATTATCAGTATTCACGGAATAGACACGATACACTGAAACAAAATCGCTCCCCAATTCGTGACCTACGTAACACATTAATTCAGCGTGTTAACGCTTGACAAATGTTTGCTGCGGTACCCGAAATTACGTCACTTCAGAGCTGAAATTTCCCGTTGCGTTGTTCTTTCTTGTATGGAGAATGCCTTAAGTCAGGAGAACCAATTATAAAGCTGTCAGTTCCTCTTAAAATGTCCAGGTATTCTCCTCAGTACTCTGGTGACAAAAACCCCGATTCTGCGGTCTTCCTTATATGTGAAAGACCAGCTTTCACATCCGTACAAAATTACAATGGTGGCACGCGGTAGCATAGTTGGTTTGGGCACTATGCTACAAGCAGGGAGGTCGCGGGTTAGCTTCCCGATGAGATCACTGGATTTTTCAGTTGATCTAATCCTGTAGCTCTGGGGTCGACTCATCCTCTAACACGAGTATCAGGAATCTTCCGGGGGGGGGGGAAGGCCGGCCGGCGCGTAAGGCTGATAACCTCACCGCCATCTTTGAGTCTGTTGTCTAGAAAATGTGGGAGCCTCGTCGTCTCACAACCCTATGGGCCTTCAGGGTCTGATAGAGGGATAGCTTTATCTTTTTTACCGTTTTCAAAATTATAATACTCCTTTAGGTTTCACAGATGCAGTGAACATCAGCAGGTGTTCTCAGCTGTATAAGGGAGACAGTGTACCCCAGAATTGGTTGGTTGAATATTATGTTAATTAACGACACTAAATCAACTGAAGGCGTTTTACAACGTCGACTGAAATTAGAAGAGAGCCTTGATAAATGAATTAAGCAACACGCCGTGAAGATGTATATGGGAAAGAAGGAATCACTCCACGCATTCGTAACATTTGCACTTCTGGATGTGAGTGGTCGGTTTCACTCCTGGAAAGGAGGAAGCGGGCGGTGCCCCAGGGTCCCTCTGATTCAGGTGGTGAAAAGAAAGGCCTCTCTCCCTTCCCGGGAATCAAACCCATGCTATCCAGCCAGTATCCTGGGGGGATGTACTGAGAGAGGTGATTTAAAATTCAGCGGTTTTTGATTATTTGAATAAACTGGTTAGGCCGAATTTATCAACGGCAATTTTCGTTTAAGAGTAGCAGTTACCGCTGAAACATTTTGGAAGGGAGGTTTCTATAAATCCTTGTTAGATTATACTTTTAGCCTGCTTTCCTTATGTAACAAAAATATAAAAAGGCTTATGAGATCACCTTATTGTCTATCTATCTCTCTGTGTGTGTAACCCTAAATTTTTAGGCTTACGGGGCTTATGAGAACACCTTTTCGCATAACTCTGTATCACCATCCACTAATTTTAAGAGGTTTATGAGATCACAAAAACTCTTTGTGTTACTGTGTCCTACCATAAATTTTGGTTTTCTATGCGGTTCGTGTCGTAGCAAAGGAAAATGGGCTATTATTTCCTCCAGAATTTTTCTTTTTTATTTATTTTTACTGTTGATTTCTCTTTGTTTTCGAACCTGGCACCTCCCAAATGCAAATCTGCAATGTTACTGAAAGTTTTTTGTTATCAGGTGCTTTGTTAGTTATAACGACAGTGTAATTGTTCACGACAAACAAGATTTTACCACAGAACACTTTAAAGGTATTGCTGTAATAAGCGTGTCTTGTGTGACGTCCGTTGAGAGAGGCAGCCCTGGCTACCACGTAATAAGTTGAAGGCTCGTGAATGGGCCTGTTGCAGCCAGAGTCCCCTCTTGTAAGAGAGACTTGCTTTATATACTGTGATGTGAAGCGAGAGGCTTACGTCAGGAGAAATAAGCATCGGTACCTAAAGCTGCTTGCCCAGTAGAAGTGACGTCTCATTCCAACTCTCTCAAAGATACACAGTCCCATGGGATCCACATAATTCCATATGCGACACCTAGTGATTTATTTTATTTCAGTTTCAAATATTCCGGACTCCAATTTCCGAAGTTTCCCGTACGATAATTACCTTTTTCCCCCTTGGCACTTCAGCGCCAGTGGGCCTAGGCCTACCTCCATGAACTTCTCCGTTCACTTCGGTTTTTCTAGATCTTAGACATACGGTAGGACTCCTTGGGCGGGTGATCAGCTCGTCGCAAGGCCTCTACCTGTACACAAACACAGAAAAACACACACAAACTAAACATCCATGCCCTGAGAGGGATTCGAACCCACGATCCCGGCTTCCGAGCGAGCGAAGACAGTGCATGCCTTAGACCGCTCGGCTACCGTGACCGGCTACGATAATTACCTACCACCTATAAAAAATTAAAATTGTCCGTGTTTAATTAATGAAACACGACGCCATGAAGAAGTATGGGGAAGTGTATGTATAAATCAACAATTTCTAACCTCGGCACTAGTCAGAGTTACTTTGCGACTGGCGGTTTACCGCCAATCAGTTCGTCTTGGCGACAAGTCCCTTGAGACTCATGACCAGTAATTTTATTTTCCAACTGAACACTTGCCGTTATAGTTCTTTTGCAACATCATCTCTGACTATAGAATGGGTCTCGTTTGCAGTTGCTGCTGGTCCTAGCCAGCGCAGTCATTCTCAGATCTGAGTCCCATGGGGCTGACAACCATATTTACAGTCTCAGATTCTAGACTGTCTCCAAACTGGGAGGCCAGAAACACGGTGATCCAGTTAAACCCCCCAGGCACTGGGTTCCCTTTTCTTCGCCTTCTACGACTTCACT
>NW_019724601.1:2568659-2636508 GCF_002891405.2 Cryptotermes secundus | reverse complement strand
TTGAGTACTGGAAATTTCTTGACCAGCAAGCAACTGCTAGCTTCTCAAGATGAACTCAGCTCCGTTTAGTTCTGTAGGCAAAGCCAAATCTTTTTTTTTTTAATAACTTCATATCGGCTATTCGTTGCAGTGGGACTATGATTACGGAACCGTTGCCTAGCAATGGCCATATTCGCCACAATATTCGTATTTATTTCGTGTTGGAGTCTAATATTGGCAATTAATGCCATTAGGCAAACGTATGCACCTCAATTTGACAGGACGCATGCGCAGTGGAAATACAAGCTGAGGAGAAAAGGGGAATTTAAGTAAGATGATGAGAGAGGACGATTGTGAATGAGAAGTACGAAGAGAAGATATTAAAAAAGGGGAAGAATAACAGCAAAACGAGACGAAAAGATGGAGAGAAGATAACAAGAATTAATTTATCGTCGTCATCAGCGTTATGTTCTTCAGGAAAGTGTGAGCTCCCACAAATTTAATTACTTCTGATTATTTTGGCCCCAAGGTTTGAACTTTCGGTGCAGAGCACAGGCTGCAGCTGTGAAGTCGGGAAATGGAGAACTAGAGGTACCGCTCAGAGCAGAGGAAGTTTCCGTACGCTCATATATCCCGATTAGATGGATTCTTTCAATTGACCTAATCCTTCCAGCCGCACTATGGCCCTGAGGTCGACCCAACCTATAACGGAAATGAGTACCAGGAATCTTCCTGGGGGTAAAGGGCGGCCGGCGCGTAAGGCTGACAACCTCACTGCCATCTATGAGCCGATTTTCTAGAAAATGTGGGAACCTTAACATCTCACAACACTCTGTGGGCCTCTACTGCCTCTTACGGGGATATCTTTACTTCTACTTTACATATTACCTTCGTGGCCATGTGATTTTCCTTCGCGGTGACTGAAAAATTAATATTTTAATACATTTATTTCATTTAATAGTGATTCCGGACGAGTGGTGGACAAGAGTTGTGCTTATAGGATATTGATGGGAAAGCCAGAAGGAAAGAGACCACTGGGAAGACAAAGTAATATGCGGTTTGATGTTATTAAATTGGATCTTAGAGAGATACGATGGAGTGGCATGGATTGGATTATTCTACCTCAGGATAAGGACCAGTGGAGGGCTCCTGTGAACACTGTAATGCACCTTGGGTTTCCATAAAATATTATAAAATTCTTGAGTAGCTGAGCGACTGGCGGCTTCTCAAGAAGGGCTCAGCTCCGTGAGTAAGTAATAGTCATATGGCCGCGCCATAGCTCAAGCGGTTAGTCGCTGGCTTCCCACCGCGGCGGCCCAGGTTCGATCCCGGGTCTGGTCAAGTGGGAGTTGTGGTGGACAAAGTGGCGCTGGGGCGGGTTTTCTCCGAGTACTTCGGCTTCCCTTGCCAATCTTCATTGCACCAATTGCTCCATCATCATAATCACCCGGGGCAGGTACAATAGGCCAATCAATGGCCGCCGTGCCGAGTGGACCCAGTTGGACTCCCCCCCCCACTAAGCGAATTAAGAAAAAAATAATAGTGATTCCGAAGTTGATTAGGAGAAGAAGTAATGACCAAGCACGTCCTAGTTTTGTTGTCCTGACCACGAGGCTGTCAGTCACTCATAAGAACGCCCTCCGCCTCTTTCTCCTCTCCTCTCCTCTCTTCTCCACCATCAGTGAATCCGAGGACAACAGTGTCGTTAATTGAGATTGGGAGAAATATAAAGTCAAGAAACGGAAATTGAATTGGACGGAATCCTTTCTTATTGGAAAATTCATCTAGTCCCGAGAATATAGAGCGAAGAGAAATGTAAATTAGGACTGAAAGTTTAACACGGAATTGGGAAAAGAAAAGAGGGCTGTAACGGAAATAGACCTCGCAGATATTTTTGTGTACGTATAATTTTGTTCCGCTATGCAATGCTTGGAATTCGTCTAAAAGAAGGGGGTGGAAGGGAGGGGGGTATTTCTGTCACAAATTTGGGAGAGGCGAGTTAAACCTATCAAAAAAATAATGTACAGAAGATTTTAATGCAGCGTTTCTTGAAGTGGGTGCCGTGGGCCCACGAGGGCCCGTGAAGATTTCTCCTGGGAGGCCTGAAAATGCCATTGGATTGATTATTACACACAATTTGATACTAAAGACAACATTAACTTTGAAACCTAAAATTTTCATAGAAGATATTTCTGGGAATACAAATCAGATTTATTAATAAGGTAAAGCTACCCCTGTAACAGGCCGTGGAGGCCCATAGG
Organism: Cryptotermes secundus; assembly: GCF_002891405.2. NCBI lineage: Eukaryota > Metazoa > Arthropoda > Insecta > Blattodea > Kalotermitidae > Cryptotermes > Cryptotermes secundus. The sequence goes on along the minus strand of NW_019724601.1, from coordinate 2,634,268 downwards.
CCTGTGAGACGTCGAGACTGTCACATATTGTAGACAGTTAGCTCACAGATGGCGGTGAGGCTGTCAGCCGTACGCGCCAGCCGGCCGCCTTTTTTGCCCCCACGAAGGTTCCTGGTACTCATCTCTGTTAGTGGCTGAGTCGATCCAGGGTCATAGCGCTGCTGGAAGGGTTAGGTTTATTGAAAAAACCAATGAACTCGTTAGGAATCGCACCCACGACCTTCCGGCTTGTAGCATAGTGCCTCAACCAACTACGATACCACGTGCCCCTCATTAATCATTAATAAGTATTTCTTGAAATTTATAAAAAGTTTTTAAAATTATTTTTTTACAGATTAAGGAACCTGAAAGTGTTTGGTGCCATGAAAAGCCTTTAACTTTGGGACTCACTGCCTTCATGGAAAGAAATGAAGGCATAAAAAGAGAGTGAGAGTGTATAAGAGGAGGACGAGAGAGATAAACATAAAACAAATAAGTAATTGGAATTAAGCACAGACACAGCGAAAGAAAAGAAGTGAGGAAGAATAAACGACTAAAGAAAGGAAAGAAAAAATAGGAAAGAAACAAAAATCAGAGGAAGGTTAGTGCAGGGCGAGTACAGTGTGTGACATAAAGAAAGACTGAAAGCAAAGTAGGAATGAGAAATGACAACGAATAGAGGAAGAAGCAAATTAAATGGAAGATCAAAGGAGCATATATGGATTTTCGTGAGACGTTATTGCAAGGTTTGAGGATATATTTTCCAGGACCTGAGCAAGCTAACTAACCTGGTTTCGGGAATTTAAAGGTCGTAAGTCCCAAGAACTTTATTGGTTGGCTTAACAACAGAGATTTTCCAGGAACTGAGGAAATCTCAATAATGTAGATTGAAAATTCACTGTATTAATTGGATATGGATGGAAACTCGAAAGCAATAAGTTCACGTGAACTGCTTTAACTGTTGGCTGATATGACAGCAGCAATAGATGCCTCTGCCAGCAAATTCTCTCCCTCAGAATATGCGGATTGCGGCTTTTGTATTACGTCTATTGGTTCATGTTCTCTTTCTGCGGTCTAGTGGTCAGAGTTCCTCTCTACAGATCCAGAGGTCCCGGGTTCGATTCTCGGCGCTACCAGATTTTCTGAGAAGTTGTGGGTCTGGAACGGGGTCCACTCAGCCTCGTTAGGATAATTTAGGAGGTATTCCAAGGAAATTAACGGCCGTGGGGATCCGTTGCGCTGACCACGCGACACCCTATATCCACAAAAGTTGTCAATGACTTCGCCGACAAGCGGCGGTCGCTCGGTCGGTATAGTTCGTTTGCGGACTACAGGCCACGGAGTTTTTTCTCTGCTGTAACATGATAAAGCTCGCCCAGTAAAAGGTAATAGGTGTTTACCACCAGGTAAACAAATAAAGAAGCAAAGAAAATAATTTTCAAGAAAAGAACCGCTGTCTGTTCTGAGAATAAAACGAAACACCCCACATAAATGTATGCACTATTTGGATACATTTTATTCAGGGTTAAACTTAACGTCGGGTCATGGAAAGAATGAACACAAATTTACCCAGTTATTTCTGTTGACGGAGGCCAGGTGTATAAATGTAAGCAGGTAAGAGGCCGGATGTTTTGGACTTCCACAACTCGTGTTCATTCTTTCTCTGACCCGGGTGAATTAAACATTGGTCTGTAAAGAAATAAATAGGGAAAGTCTTACAAAGTATTTGAAGAAACAGTTTCAGGAAGTATCTGAAATGTGATGACGGCTCAAATAAAGTTTCTAAATTCCACTGACCTCTGAAGCAAATGGATGTTTCGAACAATGGTTAGTGTTCCCCATCAGCACATTATTTACAGTACGTATTGGGTGGTCACTACTTTTATTATCGTTTTGTGTCTATTCTTCGCAACACAAAGTAGGATATAAGCCTCCGTAGTATGGGTACTGACGGCCACAAAGGCCCCCCCCCCCAAGTTCCCCCCAACCCTTGTATTGTTACAAAACAATAGAAAATACACGAGTAAAGAGCCAGCCACCAAATAGGAAACCAATAAAATGTTCTCTAATGCGTTTCTTGTGTACACAGAACTTCTTGTCGCGTATCTTATTTTTAGAAAGTCCTGAATTCGATGTTCTTATTCAGTAGGTTGTATCCGGACAGTTTGGCTTAGCGGTAAAGCTCTGGACGTGTACTTGGGAAGTCCTCGTTTCGAATCTAGGACTGGAAGCCGCTTATTGTGACTGAGGATTCTTATGCTTTTCTTCAGTACCTCCAGGCAAATACCAATGTATTAACTCTACTAAGCCACAATTGTTTTCATAAAAGCCTGTGCGTTTCACTCACCTATCATCTTGCAATCTGCTGCTAATTAGTTTCGAGGTTGACAGCTTCGTAAAATAACCCATCCCCTCCACTCCACACCATGGAGCTTCTTATTCTTAATAGGCCAGTTGTTATCCACACGAAAATTCTAAGAAATTTATTATATCGGAATGTTCATTACCGTGTTCACAAGAGCCCACTACCGGTCTCCTGGGCCGGATGGTTCTACTCTACAACTTCCCTCCTTATTTAAGATCAATTTTAATATTATTTTGTCATCTGTCCTCGTGGCTATTTCCTCAAGGTTTAGTACCACACTTTACTGAACACTGACTCCGTGGAGCTGAGCCCTTCTTCAGAAGCTTCCAGTCGCTTATCTACTCGAGATTTTCCCAACAGTTTATGGAATCCTAAGGTTCATTACCGTGTACACAAGAGCCCACAAACGGCCCATATCCTAAGCCAGATCAATCCATTCCATACCACCCCGTCCTGTCTCTCTAAGATTCATTTAAAATAATACCCCACATACATCTAGGTCTTCTTAGTTGTCTCTTTCATTTTGGCTTTCTCACTCTGTATGCATTACTCTCTTGTCTCTTGCATGTTACATGCCCTGCCCATCTCATCCTCCTTAGTTACCGAAAACTTATTTTCAAGCAGCTTAGTTTTACCTTATCAAAGTCTGTAATAAAAATTTAAAACTGTCCCTGTAACAGGCCGTGGAGGCCCATAAGGTAGTGAGACGTCGAGGCTCTGACATTTTCTCTAGACACTCGCCTCACAGACGGCGGTGAGGTCAGCCTTAAGCGCCGGCCGCCCATTTACCCCCCAGGAAGATTCCTGGTACTCATTCATGTTAGAGGCTGAGTCGACCCCAGGGACATATTGCTTCTGGAAGGATTAGGTCAATTGAAAAAATTCACGTCATCGGGATTCGAACCCGCAGGCTTCTGGCTTGTAGCATAGTGCCTCAAGCAACCACGCTCTATAGTAAGTTTGCTACATATTGAAGATATGCTGTATATATATGTTAATGGAATGAATTCAGTGCTGATGCCGTGTTGTGTGAAAGAGTGGGACAAGGGAAAGGGTTTCGTTTCGTAAATTATAGAAAGCAGGCACAGAGGTTAGGATATTAGGTTACGTCATCATTACCGTAATAAAGTGTACCTGGATTTTGGATAATGTTTGTTTGATACGAAGCGGCCCAGTAATGTGTGTGGCATTGGATTTCACTGCATCCAGGTTCAAATTTTAGTTAGCTTCTAACAATGAACACGGTCGAAATATAATTGCGTGTGTTTCCGAAATAATTACACATTATTATCCGATTTTTGCATATAGCATGGAGAGTTAAATAAAATACTCCGCGTCCGTCGGTATGTTTCATGTCCTTAACCAATGAAACGAAGGTAATTCAAAATGATAAGTTAAAGGTAAAGTTGGAACCTTTTGTCTTCTCGTCTGCTGTCCCAAAACATAAAAATTAGAATATACAAAAAAAAATTACCCGTGGTTCTGTATGGGTGTGAAACTTGGTCTCTGATATTAAGGGAGGAACATAGACTGAGGGTGTTTTTGAACAGGGTGCTGAGGAAAATATTTGGACAGAAGAGAGATGAAGTGACAGGATGTTGGAGAAAACTGCATAATGAGGAGCTCCATAACTTGTACTCTTCTCCAAGTATAATTAGAATTATCAAGTCAAGGATGATGAGGTGGGCAGGGCATGTAGCACAAATGAGAAGAGAAATGCATATAGGATATTGGTGGGAAAGCCAGAAGGAAAGAGACCACTTGAAAGACCAAGATATAGGTGGGTGGACAGTATTAAAATGGATCTTAGAGAGATGGTGTATCATGAGATTGAATTGGTTGGATTGATCTGGCTCAGGATAGGGACCAGTAGAGGGGTCTTGTGAACACGGTAATGAACTTTCGGGTTCCATAAAATGCTGGGAAATTCTTGAGTAGCTGCAGAATTGGCTTCTCCTCAAGAAGGGCTCAGCTCCATAAGTGAGTAAGTAAAGGTAAAGTTGTCCCTACTGCGCCATGAAGGGGTATGGGGGAGTGGATGTATAGACCCACGTTTTCTTGACCTCTACACTAGTTGGAGGTTAGTGGTCAGCTTCACTCTTCGGCTGCTATAACCCCAAGGGAAAGATCCCCCGGTAGCCATTGGATAGGAGGTTGGGTGGACCCCAGAGCCGGTCTGGACGACGTGGAGAAGAGAAAATTCTTGACCCTACCGGGCCTCGAACTCGTCCAGCCCGTAGCCAGTCGATATACAGAGTACGCCATCCTGACTCATCTTCATGGCTTAGTGCTTAATTAATTAATCACAGGGACAGATTTACCCTAAAGTGGCTTACCCACAGTTCTGGCGTGCCCTCACGGGTGTTAGAGAGTATATCTCATCTTCTGAAGAAGGGCTGTAATCCTTGCAGTTAGTTTCGGAGTTAGTTGTGCGATAGATGAAGCGCTTCTTGCCACCACGCGAGGCCCTGTCTATTGCGGAATGCTGAACCTGAGTTTGGCGTGCCCTCACGGATCTGAGCGTCTGTTAGCTTCTGAAGAAGGGCTGTAATCCTTGCAGTTAGTTTCGGAGTTAGTCGTGCTTGCCACCACGCGAGGCCCTGTCTATTGCGGAATGCTGAACCTGAGTTTGGCGTGCCCTCACGGATCTGAGCGTCTGTTAGCTTCTGAAGAAGGGCTGTAATCCTTGCAGTTAGTTTCGGAGTTAGTCGTGCTTGCCACCACGCGAGGCCCTGTCTATTGCGGAATGCTGAACCTGAGTTTGGCGTGCCCTCACGGATCTGAGCGTCTGTTAGCTTCTGAAGAAGGGCTGTAATCCTTGCAGTTAGTTTCGGAGTTAGTCGTGCTTGCCACCACGCGAGGCCCTGTCTATTGCGGAATGCTGAACCTGAGTTTGGCGTGCCCTCACGGATCTGAGCGTCTGTTAGCTTCTGAAGAAGGGCTGTAATCCTTGCAGTTAGTTTCGGAGTTAGTCGTGCTTGCCACCACGCGAGGCCCTGTCTATTGCGGAATGCTGAACCTGAGTTTGGCGTGCCCTCACGGATCTGAGCGTCTGTTAGCTTCTGAAGAAGGGCTGTAATCCTTGCAGTTAGTTTCGGAGTTAGTCGTGCTTGCCACCACGCGAGGCCCTGTCTATTGCGGAATGCTGAACCTGAGTTTGGCGTGCCCTCACGGATCTGAGCGTCTGTAAGCTTCTGAAGAAGGGCTGTAATCCTTGTAGTTAGTTTCGGAGTTAGTTGTGCGATAGATGAAGCGCTTCTTGCCACCACGCGAGGCCCTGTCTATTGCGGAATGCTGTACCGGTAATTGCGTTACTGGCACTTGGCTGCGTAGCGGGAGAACAGACGGTTGTGTGCGTCAAAGCTTGACGGCATTACGCTGCCAAATATCGACGTGGGGCGTCTCTTCAACGCAATTATGCGTCTCGGGATATTAGGTCGTCATAACTCAGGCGGGTAGACACTGAAGCCTTGACTTCAATCCCGGGTTATTTGATGTGTTGTCTGGGACGTATGTTTGGTTGAACTAATTAGCGTTGAGTGGTAGATGATGAATGATGAACTTGAAAAGATCTGAAAGGATATTGTCGCATAATCGTATTATTCCGGAATTCTCCAGGAGGTAAAGTAAAACGTAAAGTAATCCCCATGCTTAACTAATTAAGCACTACGCTATGAAGGCGTATGGGGGAGTGGATGTATAGATCCACATTTTCTGGACCTCGGCACTAGCTGGAGGTGAGTGGTCAGCTTCACTCTTCGGCCGCTTTACCTCGAAAAAAGGGGCTCCGGTGCCTATTGGAGAGGAGGTTTGGTGGGCCCCAGAGCCGGTCTGGACGACGTGGAGAAGAGAAAATTCTTGACCCTACCGGGACTCGTTGGCCACGCCACAGCTCAAGTGGTTAGTCGCTGGCTTTCCATCGCGCCGGCCCGGGTTCGATCCCGTGTCTGGTCAAGTGGGATTTGTGGTGGACAAAGTGTCGGTGGAGCGGTTTTCTCCGAGTACTTCGGTTTCCCCTGTCAATCTTCACTCCACCAAATTCTCCATCATAATTACCCGGGCCAGGTACAATAGGACAATCAGTGACCGTCGTGCTGAGTGGACCCAGTTGGACTCCACCCCCACTCTCGAATTACCGGGACTCGAACTCCGACCCATCGGTCGTCCAGCCCCTAGCCAGACGCTATACCGAATGAGCTATCCCGGCTCCCATTTTCCCGGAGGGGCTGATAGGAATCATTAAAATATTCGGGGTTGAAGGTGTCACAGCCGAGGTTCGAGTAGGACACCTCTAGCGTATCTGTTACGAGCGTTGCGAGCATGTCAGCTCTTTCAGTGACTTGATATGAATTTTGTGGTGGATAAAGTGGCTCTGAAGTCGATTATTTTCTATATTTCTTATGGTTTTCCCGCGTAACAAGCCAACCCTTTATATTGTCTAGGCGACTTGGGGTTCTGAAGATGCTGCTTGAAGTTATTGCCGAGGAGAACTCTTCTTTCTCCCATCCATGTTCTCCTTAACTTTATTTCCTTTCCCTCGTTATCCTTCTTCTTATACTTATCTCATGTTCTATACCTTCTCCTTCTTTGTCTGCACCGCGTGCTACAAGCCGGAAGATCGAGGGTTCGATTCCCGTTGAAGTTATTGGATTTTTATATTAACATAATCCTTCCAGCCACACTGTGGCCGTGGGGTTGACTCAGCCTCTAAAAGAAATGAGTACCAGGAATATTTCTTGGGGTAAAGAACGACCGGCAGGCTAGTAAGGCTGACAACCTCACCGCCATCTGTGAGCCGATTGTCTAGAAAATGTAGGAGCCTCGATGTCTCACAACCGTATGGACTTCCACGGCCTGTTACAGGGATAGCTTTACCTTTTTTATCTGCCATCTCATTTTCGTCCTTCACTTTGTCATTTATTTACTCTCCTCTTGTTCCCCTGCCTGCATTCTTTTTGTTCCTCTCTGTTATCCTCTTCATCTTCTCCTTTAGTCATTTTACTCAGCCATTCCGTCTTTCATTCAACGTTTAGAAAGAACACACTGTCTCCATCTTCAGTGCAGAAGACGAAGCGTATATGTAGTATTGTAGATGGTTACTAGTGTTTCGGAGGAGTATTTTGCCTCCATCTTCAGAATTGAAGATCACTTGTTCTCGTATACAATCTGAAAAACAACGAAATATCATTATCATCCATTGGCAAAAGGTCCTTAAAAAGGTTACTGAAAATATTTTAGTTAAAATGTTAGGAGGTAATACATGTACAGTCCTTTTGGCAGTCCTGTCTTCTGAAATTTAGGGAGTGGGAATAGCTCAGTCGGTATATATCATTCGGCTACTGGTTTGATTACGGAGCAGTTGGGGTTCGACACCCGGCAGAAGAAAACTTATTTTTCTCTTCCCCATAACTTTGAGACCGGAAGTGGGGCCCACTCATCCTTCCATCCGATGGGTACTGGGGCTCTTTCTTCAGAGTTGAAGCGATATGAAGCTGTCCATTCATCTTCATAGTACCGAGGTTAAGAATGGTGGAGCTATACGTCCTCATGGCGTGGAGCTTTACGTGATATTTTTTGGGATATGGTGCTCTGCAATGATGTAAAATTTCAAATTTAAGAGAAGCGTACTGTTTCCTTCTTCAGGGTGAAGGACTAAGCCAAGCAAGCAGCAATCGTAACTGAAGATGGAAGCATTACATTCCCTCGAAACTTGTACCGAAATATGCGTCACTACATTGCAGAAGACGAAACTTTTCATGAACATCGCTAAGAGAACCTGATACCAACGTGAAACTCTTTGTCCCCGCTTTTCATGATCTTGTGAACGGCGTGGCGGTTTGATCAGACATGAAAATTCCGCCCTGCCCGGTCCGTATTACAGAGGCTGCTGTGTTCATTCAGCGGCAATAACATTGAAACGAGGTTCAGGCGCGCTGATGCTGCTTCTTGTGTTGCGTGTTGCCTAACAAAGCTTTGCGGGATTGCATTCCGCCTCCAAATGAAGTCCGGAAACCACTGGGTATATAATCAAAACGACGGTCTGAAGTGTTTCTCCTCTGCTCGATACAGTATTTCCCAACATTTTTCATGGCATCACAACAAAGCGTCGTCCAGTATATGAGCTGCTGTAATGTAAAGTTTTGTGCGTTGCCTGTGGATGTATACATGCATGCAGTCTGTGTATGCTTACACTCCAACCGCGATTTAATGATCCCTCGTGCCTAAACAGCATTGGGCCGACAGTCATGTAATGACCAGACGCGTTGCTTGAGGGCACTTCATGTGTGAGTGCATTTCGGCTTTCGCAGTGGAAATAAAGTTCTTAAATGTAAATTATCGTTTGTATGACAATTGTGGTCTTACTGTGACACTGTATATTCACATAAGTGTTTACTAACTTCTCTGAGGAACCATCGACTCTGTCTTCGAGGTAGACGTAAGGCTAATTGGGCTCTTTTTCTTTTTTCTATAGCCATTTTCACGGCCTCCTGATTTTTCGCAGTTGCTGTCGAGGGCCTCATATCTTAGAGATTTTGTGTTTCTCAGAGGCTGTGGTTCCCATTGGTCTGCTCGGGCTTTCTTTCCGCTTCCTCTTCTCCTATTGGCTACTATTTTTCCTCCAGTTACTTTTATAATGGACTTCATTATCCGAACTTGTCTCACTTGTCTCACTTGTGCTTTGAAGATGGAGGAAATATATTCTTCCGAAACATTTGTGACCGCTTTTCGAGTTACTGGACATCATGATCGAGACCATCACAATATAACTGAAGTAGTTAGATGATAAGCTATGAACTTAATTATTTTACTAGTTACTTAATAGGTGAGTTAATTGGTTAGTTACCACTGGACGTTTCAGAGGTGTCCATAATGTATATGCAGGCCCTAATCCAATTAGTTTGGCTCCTTGATTGATATATTAATAACAAAGTTTTGCAACCTACTAGGATATTCTATAACGATGACGACATTAATAGTTTAGGAGGGCTGTTGAACTATGAATTATGTTTGCGTGTTCGCCCTCGCCTGGGGACGAATATCGCTCTGCTAGACTCAGACAAGTTTCAGACTGTTATAATGGTTGTGTCTGAAGTTATAAAGGAAATTTTAAGTCCATATGCTTAAACATAAAGCAGATAAGTTAATTGCGCTCTGACTGACGACCAAGAGAAATGAGTTCGATTCCCAGAAAGAGTAATATATTTTTCACATTTCGACAGCGTTCAGATTAAGAGTCCGGGCTCCACTATCTCCGTATCCAGCGGGTACAGAAAAGCTTTCCCTGAGAGTAAAGTGGCTGGCGCGTGAAGCTAATCATTCACCTCAATATAGTGGTGTTAGTAATAAGTGGATCTACACTGTGACCTTTCATACGTCGTCACGGCAGTGTTCTTAAACCTAAAAATGCCAACTGTCGAAAATTTCGACTTTAACAAACAGTTCTATATGAGACGGCATGTGACATCTATTGGCATCTTATCTGAACTAAGTAGTCAGAGAACGTTTGGAGGTAATTCGTTCTCTTAGTTTCAGACTTTTAGTTCCTGTATACAGGATGAGCACAAATTATCGTCAACATTTCCGAAATTGATTGTAATACAACCAGACAAAGCAATCCCATCATTCGACGTTATATGATCTCGAAAGTGATGGTTTCTTTAAATAAACAACTCAGTGAGCATAATATGTTGAGGCACTGAACTACGACTGTCAAATTTTCGAGTCAGATCCGCATCAAGTTGCAATGATTTGCCGCCAGGTGCACTCACGACCAAATGGCGACATCCATACATAAACCGAAATGATTCCTGTGGTTTAAGTAAACCAAATCTGGAAACTGTTACAACGACTCAATAAATCAATCTTCTGAACTATCGATTTATGTAATACACAAATATTTCCGTGAATAAAGTTGTTTGTGTAAAAGCGATATTTCTGGTTAGCTCATTGTGAGTTCGGTTACAAAACCATTTGTTAAGCGTCCACAGTAGTCAGTGGCGCACATGTCGAACACCTCTAAGTGGTAAAAGAAATTTTGACAGTGGGACCGTCCCTGTGGTGTAGTAGTCAAAGTTCCTGGCTACAGATCCAGAGGCTCCGGGTTCGATTCCCGGCGCTACCTAATTTTCTGAGAAATAGTATGTCTGGAACGGGGTCCACTCAGCCTCGTGAGGATAATTGAAGACCCATTTCAAGGAAATAGCGGCTCCGGTCTAGAATACCAAGATTAACGGCCGTGGAGATCCGTTGTGCTGGCCACGTGACAGCCTCTATCCGCAAAAGTTGGCACTAATTTCACCGACAAGCGGCAGTCGCTCGGTCGATATAGTTCGCTTGCGGACTACAGGCCACGGACGTCTTTTTAAAGTTTTTCCTCACAAACAGTCGTGATTCAGTTGGCATCTGGAACCCACCCGCCCTACATGTATCGGTTCCATCTGTAAGGATGTACAGCAAACTCTCTTGTTTTCAATATTTTCGCCGCGTTCCATAAACGACTTTTGTCTTTTCCGTTCTTCATTTTTTGACCCTTATATTTACCTCATTTTCCACCTTTTTCCCCATACTCTACTGCCTCTCAAGAGATAAAAACTCGCATTGGGGAAACAAGACGTTAAAGAAAATAGTAAAATGTTGAATTGCGGAAAGTAAAAAGGAAAGGAGGAAGAGAGTAATGAGAGACGGAGAATAAATTATCATGTGTCTTTATTCCTCAAATTCTCTCCTAACTTTTACCTACATTTTCTTACCCTCGTTTCTTCTTTTATTCCTTTCATTTTGTCTCACGGGTTCCTCTATTAAAACGCTTTATGCTACAACAAAAAAGAAAGCTGCCTTTAATTCGTTTCTCCTTTACGACATTGGCATGTTCTTTATCTCTTTTCACTTCTTTTTTTATTCCTGCCTACGTGAGATTTATCTCACGCCTTGGTTTCAAAGGCCCTTCACAATAACTTTTATTACTTGAGTGTGGGAAGCTCCCCTTGCAGTTGAGAGGTCCAAACAAAACAGCGTACTATATCCAGCTTATGAAGGTAAAGGTGAGGTAAATCTGTCTCTGTGCTTAATTTACCTTGCAATAACAAATTGTCATTTCAGTTTGTCACAACTTCTTCTTTTCACTGGTAAATAACAACATAGGGTGAGCACAAATATTTTTTTTATCATTTCAGGAATATCTTATGAAGTTGTCAGTCGAGATAAAATATATTAGAAATCATTAAGTGACCATTTAAACACCGAGTCAGAGTCAGAGTCAGAGTTACTGGCGGTTTACTGTCAAACAGTTCGTCTTGGCACCAAGACCCTCGAGGCACACGACTAGAATTTTTCAAATTAACCTTTGAGGTCAAATCCCAATGTAACATCCTCTCTCGCGAAAGGATGTTTTTTCTCTTATAAGTAGGCTTCGCCTTTGTCAAGTGTATGCATCGCACATACAGCATGTTATTGAAAAATCTTCCCTTTGCACTCTGTTCGTCCAGACTTTGCAAAGCAGATCATGTCTATGTTACGTATCCTATGCTACAACGGGAGCGTAGTATGGACAACTTTACCTTTACTTACTTACGGAGCTGAGCACTTCTTGAGGAGAAGCCAAATGTGCAACTACTCAAGAATTTCCCAAGCATTCTATGGAACCTGAAGGTTCATTACCTTGTTCGTAAGAACCCTCCACTGGCCCCTATCCTGAGCCAGATAAATCCAATGTATCCCATCATCCTTGACTTGATCATTATAATTATACTAATTCTAATTATACATACGAGCGGATAAATATATGGCAGCCTAGTACAGAATTGTAGGGAGCACGTGGCAGTGTAGTTGGCTGAGTGGCTATGCTACAATCCGGAAGGTCGCGGATTCAATTCCCGATGAAGTGATTGGATTTTTTTCAATTGACCTAATCCTTACAGCCGCACTATGGCCCTGTGGTCGACTCAGCCTCTAACAGAAATGAGTACCAGGAATTAATTAAATAATTTTCTTGGGGAGTAAAGCGCGGCCGGCGCGTAAGGCTGACAACCTTACCGCCATCTGTGAGCTGATTGTCTAGATAATGTGAGACCCTCGACGTCTCATAACCCTATGGGCCTTCACGGCCTGGTACAGGGATAGCTTTACTTTTACTTTACTTTACTAGAACAGTATTGTAAATAATAATAATAAATTGTTCCAAGCACAATGCAGTGAAGGCGTATTGAGAAATCAACATTGTTGACATCTGAACTAAATGGAGGTGACTGGTTAGCTTGACGGCCCTACCGCTATGCCCCTAGGGATAGAGCTCCTGGTTCCCATTGGATAGGCGGGTGAGTGTGTCCCAGAGCCCGTCTGGACGCTGTGGAGTAGAGAGAAATCTCTTGCCTCTGCCGGTAATGTAAACCTGGCCGTCCAGCACGTAGCCCGTCTCTATACCGACTGAGCTGTCACGGCTTTAATAATGATAATAATGATGATGTTGGGCAAGCACGGGAGATTAACTGTGCGTAGTGGCGGCCGTTAATGAGCTATGCGCTAGGCACACCCGCCCGAAATGCAATTTGTGGATCCAAGAACTGTAATAGGACCGAGAGGCTGGATAACAACCCTCTGAGTGTGTGTGTATATGTGTATGTATGTATTCACGTTTATGATCGAGTGAGCATGAAGTAGGATATTCGACAGTAATGACATCTAGTTCCAGGTACTCAGAACTAGCAAGAAACTTTTTTTCTATTCCCAATGAAGCATTTCCGTATGCAACAATGAAATTAATGTTCATTGTTTTCCTGCATTCATCCTTATACTCTCTGCTTCTATCTATTCATATTACTTACTTTCCTTCTACTCTGTTCTCTTCTTTATTTTCATGTTTTCCTCATTTCCTTTCTGCAAGTTCCGTGCTGTATTTACCTTCTCCAGTTTCAGTGAACATATCCGTGTAAAGGCAACGCTTCAGAATTCTGTTCGGGAGGTGTTTGGTTCGAACCTTTGTAGGAGCACCGACTATTCTGACAAGTGTTTATACTCTCGGTCGGAGTACCGAATATTATGAGTGAGTTTTTCGTGGTTATCCTCAGTATCTCCTTGGAAACATTAAAGGAGTTCACAACCGCTTCCTCCCACATCCTATTCAATTCATTATTCACTCATCCCAACATTCGACACATTCCTAAGTTACTGACAAACTACAAAAATAAAATTGAAGCCATGCGTGTTACACGTCCTGTCCTTATCATCCTCTATTTATTTATCCAAATCACAATTCACAAAGAGTTCCATGTTTGTACATGTTAGATTTTTTAAAATAATTTTTGAACGTACTACTCTATGATCTGGTTTAAATCATACCTGCTGTAGGCANCTCGGCGCCAGCTATCCTGAGGGAAACTTCGGAGGGAACCAGCTACTAGATGGAGAAAGCTCTAGATCGCATTAAGTGGAGGAATTGTTTTGAAAGAGACTGTGGACCTGTCGTCTTGACAGATTACTGATGATGATGATATGAAAATTAGAAGCATTTTAAAAATAAAATTTGGCAAATAATTCTGAAATTTTGTGACGATATATTAGCACAGTTATTTATTTCTTCGACATTATCCATCGTTCTGTTTTTTATTTAAAGAATAAATTTCGAAGACTGGAGTCTGCCTCCATCCTCAGGTAAAAAGCCTGCTTTGTTTGGCCCAGTTTTTAGAGCTACTCCCTGTCTAGGTCCGGAGATAGGGACTTGCTCTCTCGATTGAGCGAAATTGATTAATATTTTACCTGAGGACGAAGGCAGACTGCAGTCTTCAAGATGTTTTTCTCATTTTAAATAAAAAACAAGGAGAAGAATGTCCAGACAGTCAATAAGTTTTATAATCTAGTAAATTTGTGACGATGACGTAACGATGTACGTCACTAACTAACGATGACGTACTCTTGTTCCCATAGCAGATGGAGTATACATAATATAAAATTCCAATTACTTGGTAGACACTGCGCACACAATGGCTGGCTCCCAAGAGTAGGAGGAAGCTGGCAATAGGTTTCTACATTTTGCCTTTTACATGTCTCTTATGAGTTATATGTATATGGTTTAACCAATGTCGACAGAAGATTTATTGTTTCATGAAAACAGATGCCTGCTTTCAGACGCTGTCTTTTGAACCATCTACTCTCTTGGAATTACTAGCATTCAAAAGCTTGAGAGCTGTGCTGAAAGGAATTCAGCTACCTAACGTCATGTTTATATTTGAATTCATAAATCAACTTGAGTACTGCTTGGAAGATTGGCTCGTAGATTATTGAAGCTTATTCAAAAAAAGCCTGTGTTCCAATTAGGGTTCTAAACACAAATGCTTATCAAGAGAACCAGAAAATAAAATACCTTATGAAGAAATACTGGCAGTAGGTTTATTTGCGAAAGTAAGTAAAGAATATGAATGGAACTAGACCTTGTTTTGTTACTTTGTTGAAGAGAAATATCTTCTTGGATATGACATACTCATGTCTAAGTAAGAGAAGTTTATCTGAGTTTCTAATATCCCTACTACTTTCTTTGTTAGCATGTCTTCGATCCTACAGATAAAGGCAGTACATTCCCTTAAAACATCTGCCAGAATACACTACGTTACGTCTCTTCATGGTTAGAGCTGTAATAATCTCAAATATAATATAGTGCTTTCTTGCATACAGGATTCTTTACCCTTTCAAGACTAATTATTTTAAATATATAAGAATCCAGTCCGTACCTCACGGGAAACATATTACGTCTCCGCTACAAAGCCCAACCGGTTAATGCTGTTTAGGGAAACAGTCGCTGTTTACTGTGAGAACCATACGGAACACACAGATACACTGTGTGGGCAGAATGCAATTTTAGTGTGTTAAAATACGTATATATTGTCACGTATGAGGGGTTTACGTGACTAATAATAGTAATGGGTTTCAGATTGGATGATTGGATTTATTGGCACTTCTGTTATATCTACAAGCAATTACAACAGCTCACAATCAGTGACTGTCTAAGACTCGCTCCACTCCTTACTGGACTGCGAGTGTCTTCTCTTCTGCGTGACTGACTTGGTTCTGATTTACGAGCCGGTCACTTCTGCAGCTTCCGTTTCCGCTGGTTAACACTCCAGCTCTCTTACAACTGACTTACGACTAACTCGTTCAGAGTTCAGAGTTACTAGAAACCAGGGCCGCGCCATAGATCAAGCGGTTTCTGACCACGTGACACCCTCTATCCGCAAAAGTTGGCACTAACGTCGCCGAAAAGCGGTGGTCGATCGGTCGGTATAGTTCGCTTGCGGACCAGAGACCACAGAGTTTAGTTTAGTCGCTGGTTTCCCACTGCGGCGGCCCGGATTCGATCCCGGGTCTGGTCAAGTGTCATTTGTAGTGGGCAAAGTGGCGCTTGGGCAGGTTTTCTCCGAGTACTTCGGTTTCCCCTGCCAATGTTCATTCCACCAAATTATCCATCATAATCACCCGGGGCAGGCTACAGTAGGCTAATCAGTGGCCGCCGTGCCGAGTGGACCCAGTTGGACTCCACCCCGACTAAGCGAATTAAAAAAATTACTTGAAACCAGACATCTTACCTTACCCTTCCATTTTTTTTTTGTTGGGAGAAATCAAAATTCAAAAGGAAATAAATGTACGAAATCTCAACAAAGAAGTTTAAAACCGTTTAAACATATTATTCTGTCCTAAATGCTTTACCATGATCGGTAATTATAGTCGTAAATGGCTTGAACGTAAAATTTTGAAACACATTTCGCCTCTCCCCCGGGCTGCCAGCAACTTTTGAAAGAATCCTAACGCCCTCCGTGTCCCAGAGGCCAGGTCAAAAAACGCGACCTCCAGTTAGTTGTTAGTTACTTATTTATAATCGAAGTTAGAGTGTAAAATATATACATGTACATGTACGTATATGTACTTAAGGGTGAGTGGTGTCAAGTGGGTGGTAGACGGGGTGTTTAGGTGCATAACCACGGTTTGGCCTGGCGGTCTAGCAATCAATACATTGCTGTAGCATATGACTGCCTTCACAGCCAACTGCATTAGTACTGAGCCATAATTCATTTCGCAAGACTTCAGATACAGATGCAACACAGCACGACACGACTGCGCTGTGGTGCAGCATTCACTTGTCTTCAAGGCGACATTACTCCTAGCAGAAAGTCACTTCCAATTCATCATTTTTTTTACTAAAGGATAAAAAGTAAAGCAATTCCTGTGCTTAGTTAAGCACCACACCATGAAGATGTATTGGGGAGTGGAGTATAGCTCCACCATTCTTTATTTCGGTATTAGTTGTAGGTGAATTGTCAGTTTCACGCCCCGGCAGCTTTACCTCCGGGGAAAGAGCCTTGGTGCTCTGGAGAGGAGGCTGGACGGGGCCCGGAGCCGGTCTAGACTCTGTGGAGAAGAGAAAAATCTCTTTATCCTGCCAGTAATCGAAACCCTGCCCCTCCAGCCCATATAGCATGTCTCTATACCACCATCAGTGTTATTTTTAGACACAGTACGCCTTTGGCTTGCACATGGAAAGGTACTATGCCAGGAAGAGAGTTGAGGTATAGCTCCATTTTGACGTCGGCATTGGAAAGAGACCCCAGTATCCTTTGGATAGGAGGTTGGATGGGCCCTATAGGCAGTCGGGATACCATGGATATAAGAAAACTCTCTTGACCCTCCGCGAATCGAGGTGATCGCTGTACCGGCTGAGCTATGTTGCACCCTTAGAGGCGTCTTTAGGCACAGTACAAAACAAACTCCGTGGCCTGTAGTCCGCAAGTGAACTACACCGACCGAGCGGCCGCCGCTTGTCGGCGAAGTTAGTGCAAACTTTTGCGGATAGACGGTGTCTCGTGGTCAGCGCAACGGATTCCCACTGTCGTTAATCTCGGTTTTCTAGACCGAAGCCGCTATTTCCTTGAAATAGCTCCTCAATTATCCTCATGAGGCTGAGTGGACCCCGTTCCAGACTTACTACTTCTCAGAAAATCTTGTAGTGCCGGGAATCGAGCCCGGAACCTCTGGATCTGTAGCCAGAAACTCTGACCACTAGACCACAGAGGCGGTCGTACACTTTTGGGAAAATCGTATCATTTTTATGCCACAGCGTTTCAGTTCCAGAGCTCATAACCTCGTTTACCATTCTGTCCTACACTGTGCTTGCCATTGCAATAGAATACAAATCCCATGTATTTTGGTATTCTTATTTATGGGGGGTTTCCGAAATTCTTGTCGGGCGGTTGTCTGTTGCTCTGTAAGTTAAATAACGTCAAAGGGAGGAGAGATTGCAGTAGGCCAGTGGCTACGTGCCTGGAATACCTTATCGTCTGTCCAAAACATCTCTGAGGGTACGTCATACCTTGGGCAGGCAACCTTACGGAAGAAAAGTCCCTATGTGTTCAACGATATTTCCGGTAAAATGGATTCGATTCCTGTAATATGTTTAAAATAGTATGTAATAACATTCCAATTAGGCCACGACCACTTAATTTAGGGGCACGCGCTGGTATAGTTGGTTGAAGCACCATGCTCCAAGCCGGAAGGTCGCGGGTTCCATACCCTATGAGGTCATTAAATATTTCAGATGATTTAATCTTTCCAGCCGCACAGTGGCCCAAGGTTCGACTCAGGCTCTAACAGAAATGAGTAGTGGAGATCGTGGATGGTAATAGGCGATCAGTGCGTAAGGCTGACGACCTCACCGCCATCTATTAGCCGATTGTCTAAAAAATGCGGGAGCCCCGACGTCTCACAACCCTATGGGCCTCCACGGCCTGTTACAGGATTAGCTTAACCTTTTTTAACACTAAATTTAAAATAATTTGCAACTGATAACATTCGCCATGTAATTCAGCGGTGTGTGGTCTCCATACTTACAGCACCGTAAAGTAAATCACAGAAAAGGAGGAACGGTGTGTTGAATATTGGAGAGTAAATGAAATATATGTAATGTATTTCAGTACAGCTTTAGAATATTACGTTGCAATGACGTCAGAATGCATTAGCGGCTTGCGGAATGCGAGGCGGGTTGCTCACCTTCAGGCACTGGTTCCAATTAACCTCCGCAGGTGGCGGGTTCCTACGCCATCGCGCGCTGAGCTAACAGAGGATTTATCATAGGCGCCCCGAATTACCGCTTGCGTCATATTCACTTTGGTAGTTACATAAACATATTTGAAACTCCGTAGCAAGGGTAGGAAATCGCTTCGTCTAGTGAGCCGTATCGCCTGGTTACAAGGTACAAGGCTGGCAACCTCACCGCCATCTGGGAGATGATTGTTTAGAAAATGTGGGAGCCTCGACGTCTCACAACCTTATGGGGCTCCACAGCCTGTTACAGGGATAGATTTACCTTTTTTACTAGTGTAAGAGGTAAAAAGTTAAAGCTATCTCTGTAACAGGCTGTGGACCCCCATAGAGTTCTGAGACGTCGAGGCTCCCACAATTTCTCTAGACAATCAGCTCACAGATGGCGGTAAGGTTGCCAGCCTTACACTTCGGCCACCCTTCAACTCCCAGGAAGATTCCTGGTACTCATTTCTGTTAGAAGGTTAGTCGACCTCAGGGCCATAGTGCGGTTAGAAGGATTAGATCAATTGAAAAATCCAATGATATAGGGAATCGAACCACCGACCTTCCGACTTGTAGCATAGTTCCTCAACCAACTACGCTACCACGTGTCCCTGAAATTAGGGGTGTGTAAACGATGAGAGACAAAAACATATACTAATAACGTAACCATTTGTCGCTGAGCGGGTTGGTGTAGTGGTAACAATGGAGACTTGTATTCACGACGTACTTGGTTCGAATCGGAACCGGTACACCGGCCGTTATGACTGAGAGCTTTTATGGTTTTCCTCAGTCGATACAGGAAGACGCCGGACTATTATCTCAATTAGTCCATGAGGAGGAGATGATGTATATGAGATAAAGTTAATTAAGCACTGCACCATGAAGACGTATGGGGGAGTAGAGCTATAACTCCACAAATCTTGACCTCGGCGTTAGATGGAGGTGAGTGGTGAGCTTTATCCCCGGGGAAATCCCCCGCGGTACACGTTGGATACGAGGCTGTGTGTGCTCCAGAGCCCGTCTGGACGCTATGGAGAAGAGAAAATGGCGTTCGAAAAGACTGAGAGGAACAGTTGAAGGAGAATAAGAGAGAAGGGGAAAGTTGAAGAGGAAATGGATTCAAGAGAGGAAAAGAAGACGAAGGAATGGAATAGAAGTTGAAGGAAAAAGCGAAGAAGGTTGAAGAGCTGGGGTATGTTGAGGACAGACAAAATAGAAGGGGAGAAGGAAGAAGAGATGTAGTAAAAGGAGAAGGATAAAGAAGGGAATAATAAGAGCTGAAGAGGATAAGAAGACAGAAAAAAGTAGAAAGAATGAGAGAATAATAGATGGAGAAGAAGAGGTAGAAGCGGAAGAGGAGAAGTGAATGGAAACTATGAGTAGCAGGAGGAGAAGAGAGAACAAAAGAGAAATTAAGGAAAAAAAGAAGAGGAGCAGAGAGAACATAAGAGAAAGAAATTGTATAGAAAGCGGAGGAGGCAAAGAAGAGGCGTTGAATGAAGAGAGAGAAATATGGAATAATAGACAAGGACGATGATAAAGAGATGACAAGAGAAAGAAGAGGACAGTAATGGCGAGGAAGAGAGGTTTTCTTCCTGACGCCTTGAGTCTGCACGAGTTGACAAGAGAAAGAAGAGGACAGTAATGGCGAGGAAGAGAGGTTTTCTTCCTGACGCCTTGAGTCTGCACGAGTTGACAAGAGAAAGAAGAGGACAGTAATGGCGAGGAAGAGAGGTTTTCTTCCTGACGCCTTGAGTCTGCACGAGTTGACAAGAGAAAGAAGAGGACAGTAATGGCGAGGAAGAGAGGTTTTCTTCCTGACGCCTTGAGTCTGCACGAGTTGACAAGAGAAAGAAGAGGACAGTAATGGCGAGGAAGAGAGGTTTTCTTCCTGACGCCTTGAGTCTGCACGAGTTGACAAGAGAAAGAAGAGGACAGTAATGGCGAGGAAGAGAGGTTTTCTTCCTGACGCCTTGAGTCTGCACGAGTTGACAAGAGAAAGAAGAGGACAGTAATGGCGAGGAAGAGAGGTTTTCTTCCTGACGCCTTGAGTCTGCACGAGTTGACAAGAGAAAGAAGAGGACAGTAATGGCGAGGAAGAGAGGTTTTCTTCCTGACGCCTTGAGTCTGCACGTGTTGACAACGGAACTGCATTTCCTTGCTGTAAAGAGGAGGCAGAACAAAGGACAGATGAAATAGGTATGTAACGCTCTAGGCCCCCGCTCGTTAGAGCATGTGCTGTTGCTCCTCTGTAGGGGTGTGTGGGTTGAAACTTCTTTGAGAGAAGCAAGGATTAAGCCGGATTAAGCGGATTACACGCTCCTTGATATTTGTCTCGGAACTGAATTATTGACCCGTCCTCAATGTTCTTTTGGAGGACAGGTAGAAAGATATTTGTTTCCTTTTCTATATCTCTTCCCTTTTTTTATCGACATTCTTTCATTTGATTACTTTCGCTTCTTTATTTAATTTTCTCGTTTTTACAATTCCACGAAATTCATTGTCTCTCCATCTTTATGTCTTCCTTGTTTTTTTCCAACGCCATCTCCGATTCGTATTCTGACACTTGTGGATTCATATCTCCGTTTCCTATGCCTTCTTCTTACCTCCTCCTCTTAGCTGCCTTCATAGTCTAGGGGTAACGTTCCCACCTCGTGACTCAAGGTACGCGGGTTCAAACCCGGCGGAGGTCGTGGAAATTTTAAGGGCGGAAAAATTCAGGGAACAAGTCCTCCTGGAGGGACTTTAAGCCGTGGGTCCCGTGTCGTAGCTTTACTGCACGTAAAAGAACCTCATGTCTCAAGGGGACCTCAGAGCCAAATTCAGGACATTTCCCGCCCAACAGTAGTCTCTAACGCCTCTGGTAGATGNAACAACAACAACAACAACAACAACAACCTTCTCCTCTTATTCTCCTCTTCCTTCCTTTTCATCCTACATCCTGAATTCAGTTTCAGAAAAGGCTAAAATGTGTTCGGTTTTTGTGGTTACTTACTTTGGGAGTAGTCTGTGTTGTGTCCTGCCTCTGTAATAGCCCTTAACCTGAAACAGTTGTCTTGTCCAGACGTCTCTTGGAGGTAACGGAGTTTAGGACGTGCTTATACTTGATGACGTCTCAGATAAAGTTCCCTAGCCGCAAATGTTCAGAACATTTTGGCTGGCATTACACACGATGCAGATTTCTGCTTCATGTGGAAATGTTTATGGTCGAGTTTAATGTCCTTATTCTCGTGTAGTGGGCAAGGGGCTCGCAGCTGTACCCTGGCGTCGGTAATAGTCAACTGACGTCGGATTTTTAACGTATAATCCGGACGTAGCATACAGTATAATTAAATGGTTACAGCCTTATTGGATGGAACTATATGTCTGTCTGTCTATCTATCTATCTATCTGTCTGTATGTCTATCTATTTCTCCGTCTATTTATCTATCTACCTACCTATCTATGGCTCAGAATTCCTCTTGTTGGACCTTGGCTACCTTTTCAGTTACCTTATCCCATACGCAGTCGGTAGGACACCTTGGATGGGGGATCAGCGCGTCGCGATACCTCTATATTCAGGTATTAAACTCTGAACGTCGGTTATCTACCAGACTACACGGGGCCGTATCCAAAAAGTCAATGATCTCTATGGTCACTGCCCTGACAACCTCAAATCTTCAAGAGAAATTAATACTAGTGATACTGAGGGTTCGATTCCCGAAGAGGTCATTGAAATTTTCAATTGACCCAATCCTTCCAGCCGCACTATGGCCCTGGGGTCGACTCGGCCTCTAACAGAAATGAGTACCAGAAATATTCCTTTGGGTAATGGGCGGCCGGTTGGTGCGTAAGGCTTAGAAACTCACTCACACTGTTAGCCGATTGTCTAGAAAATATGGGAACCTCAGCGTCTCACAATCCTGTGGTCCTTCACGGCCTCTTACAGGGGTAGCTTTCCCTTTTTAACTGTGTTGTTTCGTGGTATTACATACAAACCGCCCCTGTGTAACCCGTGGTTACATGATGGGCTTCCTTATAAAAATACTGTATCATAAAAACATGAAGTTCACTCGGTCTCTCTGTTTTTAATATTCATTGTACGAAGTTAGAAGATCACACAGGTGAGGTGACCTCTGTTTGGATGATTTTCAAACCAAGTTTCGTTAAACTCCTGAGCTTGGTTTGCACCTTATTGATGGACTAACACACGGTTGAAAATACGGATTGTAGGGATAGATATCGGGTGTTCTGTGTGCCCACCCAAGCGGAAGGGGCGTTAAGCTGGCCACTCACCTCCAACTAGTGCCGAGCTCAAAAAAATAAGGATCTATACATCCACTCCCCCATACGCCTTCATGTCGTAGTGTTTAATTCTTTTTATTGCTAGTGGAGTGGGACTATATCTCTTGTACTGCGGCCACTTCTGGCCTATTGTACGAGCCCCAGATGATAGGTGAGGGTGATTGTGGAGCAATTGGTGGAATGAAGATTGGCAGGGGAAACCGAAGTACTCGGAGAAAACCTGCCCCAGCGCCACTTTGTCCACCACAAATCCCACTTGACCAGACCCGGGATCGAACCCGGGCCGCCGCCTTGGGAAGTTAGCTACTAACCGCTTGAGCTATGGCGCGGCCCAACTTTTACCTTACTGTCTGTCGAAATATAGACGCCTCTGAACACAGTCCTCACTCCTTCGTTCTGTGAGTCTGTGGTTATACAACTCACCCCAGATCGGTGCTCCTGCTTGCTTCTCTCCTCCAGTAGACAGTACTGACATTTCTCTTAACATGTCAAGTGTTGTTGTATAATGCTAATGAAAATTCTTATATATTGATAGATCGGTCTGTCTGAGTCTTTCCGGCAATGAAAATTATGAAAGAACGTTGGACTATCTGGGCGTAAGCGAAAAGACATCTGTTTCTAAACCCAGTTCACAACAGAAATACATTGCCACGTGTATTGGTGATTATAGACGAGGTTGGACGGATGACTCGATTTATTGACCACTTACAGTTCGTAACTACAAATAACTATAACAGTATCGCTTATTTCCGCACTTCACAAATCACCACACGCTAATTCTTCTCCAGTCTGCTGTGTCTTCACCAGCCGCCGCCTGGCATCAGCTTCTAACATTGGAGCTTCTGCAGCTTCACGCAGTCAAGTCCTCCCTTCACAGACTACCTTAGAGAACTGAGTTGTGTCCCCCAGTTGACTTCCTTATAATTTCTGGGCATGGACCACGTAGAAACATCCCATTTCCAACAGTACCTTTATTGTTGTGCGTCGATTTATTGCTGCGGGAACGTGTTTACCGCGCCGTTGCATAGAAACATCTCTGGTATATTCGCCTATCTCACGATCATTCCATAGTAACGGCTCTACACACTACGATATGCTCTACTGTTGAAGGTAATATAAAATCGTATGTTTTATTTCAATTCATTGACTTGTTTACGAAAATACATTCAGTGCATACTGAGTGGTTTCTATTTACTTTTAAATTCAGAACGCAAATTCACCATTGTTAATGAAATGGTACTAAAATTTACGCTCAGAATCTAAACCGAACCACAGAGAAAGTGAATACAAAGGGGAGTAGGAGATGGATTGTTCTCATTGCAAGACAATTCATTGCGAACTGCCATTAAGCAGTGCTGCCCCCTGTCGTAAAACTTCACTAACTACCAATTCATTCTCGCAGCATTAACATGCAAAACAATGATTGGAATTGCTGTTAGCGCCCATAATACTTGATCAATTTAGATGTTTAAGCTGATTTGAGGAGCGGGGCTGCAAGGATGGTCTTAGAGGGTAGGAAGGAGTAGGGTAAAGAATTTAGCGGGACGATAAAGAAGGTCTCTCTTGAAAGTTTATGTCTAGGGCTTGAAGATTGATGACAGTTCTTAAAGGAACATCGAAGAGGTGGGGCTAAGAACAGATGATTTCTGTAATGGTT
Source organism: Cryptotermes secundus (assembly GCF_002891405.2). NCBI lineage: Eukaryota > Metazoa > Arthropoda > Insecta > Blattodea > Kalotermitidae > Cryptotermes > Cryptotermes secundus. The sequence goes on along the minus strand of NW_019724601.1, from coordinate 2,609,921 downwards.
AACGTCATCTCCTTTCTGTCTGTTCATAAAGAATCAAGGAGAAGCTGAACTGATGGATTCAAAAGTTTTGCCCATAGTCAAGTGTCTGAGTAAATCGGATTGATCACTTCAGTTCGATCTCCAGGAAAAATAAGGTGACTGAGTAACACAGTGAGGTCTGAATACTCTCGTAAGCTATGGAGGATTGTTGAAAATGTTAAAGAATCCATCAGATGAAACACAGTAATATAAAGGAAGGGATAGGAAGAAGGAAAACAAGGAAGCAGAAAAATAAATTGGACACAATTTGAAGAAAAGGAAACAAACAAACAAACACTGCAGGAACGAAAGTAAGGAAGAAATGAAAAATATAGACGGAAGAAAGGATCGAGAAATATAGAGGAATAAAATAAGAAAAAGAGAGGCCAAAGAATGAAAAGAAAAAATTGAGATTCTAATGGCGATAAAGTTTTAGACTCTGGTCTTGTGAGTACCAGCCTTCGGAGGTACACTCTACCTCTATCTGCAGGGTAGGAATATGCCGATATAGTGCATATATATTCTGAAGACTGAGACAATGTATTCTTCCGAAACGTTGATGTCTAGCTACTACAATACAGTATGTTACTGAAAGAGTTGACATAGCGGTAACTTCCTAGAATCTTATTGAAGAGGTGTTTAGTTCGAATCTTGGCTTGGAGACTGGCTACTTTGTCTGAAGTTTTTCATCGTATTCCTCAGTTCCTCCAGGCAGACAACTACAGTATATAATGTTACATCACATGTGTATGTCGGAGTGTTCTTATGCTTTTTTGTTGGTAGCACTAAACTTTAATGCCACTGTCGTTTGCATATCTCGTCTTCTCTTAATTTTCTTTCCTTTCGGGATTGTAAAAGCCGGAGGTGTATTTTATACGAACAGACAATTTGTTTGACCGCGAGAACGTCAAGCCGTGCTAAATGCAATCCTAAAAACATTGCCTCCTCTTGTCAGTTCTACAGAGTCAGCGCAGAACTGAGTTTCGAACGATGTTTTCCAGTCATGTAATAGAACGACAGTACACATGCGCGTTGAACACCTTTAACTCAGTGTTGAGTATAACCTGGCAAAGCCTTAAGCCAACTTTGAAAGGTGGCGGTTGGATCAAATATTTTGAAGTGTGCAACGTAGGAAACGAGTACATTTCATGTCGTGTAACAATTGAACACAGAAATTTGTTACTTTCGGATCTAAGCGTTAAGATTTATATCTAAGCTCACTCTGTTGTGGGCATATTAAGATAGTGTTTCTTTTCTACTTTACAAAATTTGATATCGTTATAAATAAGAACTTTTATTTGGACCAACAATACTTTATTTTGAGAAGCCATGCTTTGCCAACTAGAAGACACGTTCCACTGGCCATGGAAATTGTTATAAATGGAATCAAACGTTACTTCATGCTTGATAGTTATAAGTTTCATCACGAGAATAGTCCGTTTTGCTAAAAACAACGGCCAGGACATAAGGTATATTACCCTCAAACGATATTATCCAGCTGTAAAATCCCTGACTGTGGAAGAAGTGTTGAAATTATATAATCGATTTGGAACACAGTTTAATTAAATTGGTAATGTTGTGCTCTCCAGTGGGATTGCATAACAGATTAATTTACTATTTTGAGAATAGGCAGTCTGATGGCTGAATTGACCCCATTGCGTTTATACCCCCTCAAACAAGCCTCGCTGCAGCATGGCACTGGGTAAGTGGTTCTCTCAGAAATTAATTGGGGAGGGTCTGCTATGCATAGAATATGAGGCCATAACCAGGTCGCCCTTCCTGCTGTATGTTACATTGCAGACTCATTTTCTGCTCAAATGTGAGTTGTCGGGACACACGTGAAACTTTGCTTATCTCTGTAGTCTAAATTACTCTTCTGACACTTTCCGTGCAAGGGAACATAGGTAAGTGGATATATCCAATTTTTCATCCCATATAAAACTTACAATTAAGTTAGATAAAATTATACATTTATTTATTCATTTATAGTGGTGTGTAAACTTGCTCTCTCATCCTCAAAATGGGTGTCTGAGAACCAAGCACTGGGCTAAATATGAAAAATATGCAGAAAATTACTTAATGAAAAGCTTAATTTTCCCTAAGCTTCATATTGTAACATATTTGCTCAAAGCGATTCTAGGCGACGGCTCGGTAAATCCGTTCCAACGTTCAACAATGGAAGATGTGTCTCAGTGGACGAATGTTACAGCTCGTTGCTAGATAGCAGTCAGCGCGCCAATGGAGTCGCTGGCCAGGAATCACGTGATTTGTGTTTTCTGTGTTGTCCTTGCGGAGCCTATATAATGAAGACCTGTTGTAGCTTAGGTTAGTGCAGAGTGCAGTGCAGTGTAGCTAAGAATCCGGAAGAGTTTTTAGTTGAGTTCCGAGGTTTCAGGATGATTGAACAAGAAATGGCAAGAAGACTTCATTGTGATTTGAAGTGCTAGTTTCTGTATTGAGATCCGTTGCTAGGAGACGACTAGTGAAAACTGAGAATCCTGGTGCGTGTGCAACGGTAAACTGTAAATTGTGAAAATCAGCGATAGCGCTGTATTTAAGTGTGATTAAGAGAACTTGTAACCGAAGTGCCAATAAATCCAATCATCCGAACTAGAAACCGCTATTTTCGTCACGCGTACCACCCTACACTTGGCAACAGGGTAAACGTTAAGGCTATCCCTGTAAGAGGTCGTGGAGGCCCATAGAGTTGTGAGAGGTCGAGGCCCCCACACGTATCTAACAACTGACACTAAAAATGTGGCCCGGTATAAGTTCACCGACGTTTCGGAGGAACTTACTATCTCCATTTTCAGGGTCTTAAGAAAATGCCACACCACCGGCAAGAAGAGAAAAGAGATTGCTTAGATTACATTTTGTTCCTGAAAATGGACGCAGCAAATTTTTCTAAAACGTCCGTGAACTTCCACCTGACCACACAGTGTCAGACCCTGGAAGAAAATAATATTCATGTACAGTATGAACCAGGTTATTTCATATTGTATCGTGTAGATCCGTTGCTAAGCAACGTCACAATAAGTGGCTGTACAACGACCGTTGCTAGGGAACTGTCGCAACATATTCGTAGCATGCAACAATAGAGTAACTAGGAAGCGGTGTTCTCTGCGAGGTCCATACGATAGCTACGTGACGCAACAATAGAGGAATTGTTGGGAGAGGTGTTTTCTATGCGGTACATGCCGAGTATATACGAAGAAGGAAGAGCACATTCATAACATAGTAAACACAAAACAAACTCATCTCATCAGAGAGGATGTTACATAAGGACTGATACCGCAAGAGTTCATTTGGGGAAAAAAAATCTCTGGTTGTGGGTCTCAAGGGGTTCACGCCAAGATACACTGATGGGCAGTAAACCGCCAGTTGTAAATTAACTTTGACTTTGACTTTGATTACGAGGGAGTCTTGAAACGGCAGTGAGAAGAGTAGGAGGTTGGTGCGAAGTGGCCGCCAGCCTGCGAGTTAGTAGAATGCAGTGAGTTGGTTGATGAGTGAGTGAGTTAGAGGACTGATGCATTTCAGTCGTTCTGAGCTGTTGCTATTAGAAGCTAATAGCTGAGGCACGGGGGTATTTCGGGAGCCCATAGTAAGAGGAACTTCCGCTGTTGGAAGCCGTTACCAGACAACGACTGGTGAATACACATCAGATTGCAAAGACCTAGTGCGTGCTGTAGTAAATTGTAGAGAGTGAATTAGCGTCAGCATTGTTTATTTGTTATTTTTAGCTTCCGTAAGAGTTCAGTAAATCCAATTACTAACCCAGACCCCATCTACAGTCAGTATTATGGCAATCACTTGTGTAGACAACCTCACCGAAGAAAAGTCCAGCGTAACTTTTACTGAATATCCTGCCATCCTACAAGTACCGGATGTATGTTGACAATTGAATGTAGTAAATTTCTAATGATGACATAACAATTGCGTCACCAACCTGCTGATGACCCACGCGTGTTCCCATAGCATACTGTTCATAGTCACCGCTTTGAGAGCCTCATATCCGGTAGCTAGGCTGTCTGCAAAAAAATCCCCTTCTTGGTATGCTTCAACGCATGACTCTTCCTGACGGACTAAGCCATGCATGAAGAGAGAAATAGAAGAGAAGGCAGAAGAGGACAGAAAAGTAGTGGGGGACATTACGTTTAAGGGAAGGAGGGATAGGATCTCCATGCATTCACGTGTTCGCTACTCACTCTGCTTGCCAATGAGGATAGACCCGCTTCAGGGAAAGAGATGACTCTGGAAGACAGTAGCCACTTCGTTTTTCTGTTCTCCGTGTAACATTTTCGCTAGATTAGGGTCTGTATACAGTGAACGCTAAATGAATCTTAAGTGTCTGGGTCCAAGTCTGAGTTCCAATCGGTTTCATCCACTCCGTCCTATACCAGATTCTCACTTCCCTTCTTTATCTTCTGTCTGAATTTAGGTTCTTGCAGCTGTGACGATGAAGAATCCTGCCTTCTATAGTATAGCGTGACCCGAGGAGCCGGGATAGCTCAGTCGGTATAGCGACTGGCTACGGGCTGGACGACCGAGGGGTTGGAGTTCGAGTTCCGGTGGGGACAAGAATTTTATTCCCTCCACGTCGTCCAGACCGGTTCTGGGGCCCACAGAGCCTCCTGTCTAATGGGTACGGGGCTCTTTCTCCGGGGGTAAAACGGCTGAGGCATGAAGCCGACCACTCACCACCTACTGCTGAGGTCAAGAAAATATGGATCTATACTTCCACTCCCCAATACGCCTTCATGGCTTAGTGATTAATTAGTTAAGCACAGGGATAATGGACTACGCTATCCCAGCTCCTATAGTTACTGTATAACACTGTGTAATTAATACGAGTGATTTCAAAATAAGATAAATGTCAGTGTCACTTCTAACAACGGGACCTGTCACTATACCTCAGTACCAACTTCATATTGAGTGTCTGCCATATTGAGAAAAAATATATTGTCACAGTGTGAGTGACTACGGACGGGGTTTGGGCTGGTAATTGGATTTATTTATCTCTTAGAGAACGTAACTACAAGTAACTATAGCGCTACCGCTAATTCACACACTCTACAATTCACTATAGCACGTACTAAATGTTCTTCAGTCTGCTGTGTCTTCACCAGTCGTTGCCTGGTAGCGGCTTTCAACATCCGACGTTCCCCTTATTCTGGGTTCCAAACTATCCCCATGCCTCAGCTACCAGCTTCTAACAGCAATAGCTCACAACACCTGGACTGCAGCAGGCCTCTAACTGACTGCTCACCAACCGACTCATTTCAGTCCACTGTACTCAACTGTACTGTACTCATCAGCTGAACTTAATGCGGTTGTTCGAGTGATATAGCCTCTGAGCGGACCACATAGAAGACATCGCTTCCAACAGTACTTCTATTATTGCGCGCGGGCCGCTGCCTAGCAACGCCTGTTGTCTCGTTTGTTTCACGGTCGTTGTCTAGCAACGGTTTTATATGCCATAATGTTTTGTATTTGTTTTTTGTTTAACGACGTTGCCAGTAACTCAGACTGTACAGCGCCGAATGATTTGATGACAGTGGGTAATGAATTGGAAAGGATGAGAAAGGAACCGATAATCGTCTAATCTTTGTGTACTATTCCGACATTTGTGTGAATGAATTGAGGGGAAGTCCACTAAGAACTTCGGCCGGAATAATCGATTTTCTGCCCGACATTCGAAGCGGGAAGCTTCGGAAACAAGTGTGAAGCTCTACCAGTTTTGCCACCGTAGTCTCCTTGTTATTAATGATCCTTGTTGAGGGCTAGACAATGTTGTCACTTCTTTCGACGTCAAAGAAACACAAAATATTTATTTTATTACAGAAAAGAGCTCTTTTTTTTTTTTTTTTTTGTGACTCAATTCGTTTGTCGTCTTGAGACCCAATTTCCGCTTTGAATCTGTCTCTGCAGAATTCTCGCCCGAAGCCGTTTTCCCTCATTAGTTGCTTCACTTTAAGACCCTTCTTTTCTGAAACACAAGGGACAACACTCACTTTTATAACTCAATAACTTCTTAACACCTGTCTCGCTCCAATGTTTTAATTTCATCTGTCTCTCTCTACTGTCTCCGTAATAATTATGGTCCCATGTGTTATGTGAGACTTTTTACAAAGTCCCCTCAGGGTGGGGGTTTGGTATTACCTACCCCTTCACCGTCTGCCCCAATCTGGTAACGAGACAATCCATAGCTCTCGTTCATTTTCTCCCGTAACTCACCCCCCAAAACGGATATAAAGTGTAGTGTCTTGCTACGCCGGAAGAGTGCGGATGTTGCCATTGCTACAGATAAGGCGGAGCTGTAAGCTGAAATGGGGGGATGTGCGTTGAATTCTGTGAACTTCGCACATATTTACACTTCTTGAAATGAGTATAAGAAGATACCATGATAATCAAAATAATGTATTTAGAAGTTTTAAAAGGGTTTACACGTGGAAAAGCCAGAAGGAAGGAGACCACTGCCAAGACCACGACTCAGCTGGGTGGACAATATTGAAATGGATCTTAGAGATAAAGAGAGAGAGAGAATAGGATTGTATGGATTGGATTGATCTGGCTCAGGATAGGGACAAGTGGGGGGGGTTCTTGTGAACACGGTAATGAACCTTCGGATTCCATAAAATGTTGGGAAATTCTTAAGTGGCGGCTCCTCCAGAAGGGCTCAGCTCCATGAGTAAGTAAGTAAGTAAGTAAGTAAGATGTAATTGTATATGCATTTCATCCATTTTATGTATTGTGTCTTGTGTTTTGTTTGAATGTGGTGTGTTATTTTGTGTGATGTGTGTTATTTGTGTGTTGTGTCTTATTATAGTACTACTGCCACCGGCTAAAAACTCATTTGCAGTTAAAAATAAGTAATAATAATTGACAATCTCCAAACGCCATTGCAGTCTAGTGCCGTCCGCCATATTTAGACCCTTCCTGCTTAAGGCAACACCAGAGATTCTTGTGTCTGTATCACCTGCTGCCATCTACCGGTGCTGCTGAGTCTCACGTCGTACTCCTAGGGGACCGGAATTTTTTTATGTATTTTTTTGCTCTGGGAGCTGAAGTAATCATCGTTTAGTTTTATGGGGGACGTGTGAGGGCACAACATAAACTGCAAGTTCAGATTTTGGTCTTGTGAGATGTAACACCGTGTCTGAAACAAGTTTGTACGTGCGTCATGTAGATTGTTATATCATGGACAGGAAATTACTGGATCGTGAAGACTTCTGTCTTCTGGGATATAACGTCGTGTAGTACGTTGAAAGTCAACCGACGTTTCGGAGGAATATGTGGCTCCCATCGTCAAGGTAGAAGTATGAACCAAGAGAAAAACCATCATGACGTTAAGAGTTTCGTTCTGGTTTCTCCGAAACATCGGTTGCCTTTCAATGTACTATATGGCATTATGTCCCAGAAGACAACTTTTCATTACTGTATACTTAAAGGCCTTTCACCAGTCTCTAACCTTAGCCAGATGAATCCATTCGACACATCCCAATCACATATACGTATTAACGTTCCATTATATTGTGACTTATAGACCCATTTCTAGGGAACGCCCGAAATACGAGCGCGCAACAATAGAACCAGTGTCGCAAGAGGTGTTTTATGTGTGGTTCGCTTATATCCATTGCTAGGTAATGGAACAATAGACACGAATTCTTGGCAACAGAAGACGGTATTTTCTGTAGGGTCCGTGCCGATGAGTAATCTTGAAGACAATCGACGTTACAAGCAGTTGATTTGAGGATTCAGCTGAGGATTGTTAACCAACGGGCAAGGGAAGCTTGGATTCGTTACCAGAAAACGCGGAGAACTGTTACCAAATATGGGCTAGTGGAAATAGACTGAGAAGACTTAGTGTTGAGTGATTTGTAGTGTGGAAATCAGCAAAAATGCTGTAATTATTTGTAGTTACTACCTGTAAGTGGTAAATAAATCTATTTACAAATCAAAACCCCGTCTATAGTCACTAATACACGTGACAGTATTATTTACGAATAGGCGGTCCACGTGGAATCTCCCCTTTAGGTTTGTTTGCTTAACCCCCTCTGCGATCCATTTTCAAGGCCCACGTCACTTCGTGTTTCCGCATAGAGTTGCCAAGTCTGTCGCGACAATTTCAGTGTTTACTCAGTTCTAGCGCATCTCCACTGCGACTGAAACACAATACAGGAATAGCAGTATTGCTGGCAGCGAAACAGTTGAATACGTAAGGAATCCATATAGCATAAGAACCCGATGTCATGGGGACACCGATCCAAATAATGGAATGCAGCACAAATTAAATGAAACTCGAACTAAACCAAACGTTTGTATCTTCTGATTAAAATATATTTTTTAAATATATCCTTCGTGTTATTTTTATATCTCCACTCACCTTGAATTATTTTATTTGTTAAATTTAATAAATAGACTGAGGATGTTTGAGAACAGGGTGTTGAGGAGAATATTTGGACCGAAGAGAGATGAAGTGACGGGAGGTTGGAGAAAACTGCATAATGAGGAGCTTCATAACTTGTACTCTTCACCAAGTATAATTAGAATGATCAAGTAACGGAGGATGAGGTGGGCAGGGCATGTATCACGAATGGGGGAGACCAGGAATGCGTTTAGGATATTGGTGGGAAAGCCAGAAGGAAAGAGACCACAGGGAAGACAAAGGAGTAGGTGGGTGGACAATATTAAAACGGATCTTAGAGGGATAGAATGGGATAGTATGGAATGGATAGATCTGGCTCAGGATAGGGACCAGTGGAGGGCTCTTGTGAATACGGTAATGAACCTTCGGATTCCATAAAATGGTGGGAAATTCTTGAGTAGCTGCAGAATTGACGGCTCCTCCAGAAGGGCTCAGCTCCATGATTAAGTAAGTAAGTAAATTTAATAATACTGACGTGCACAAAGTATAGATATATTCGTGAATATTGTTTACCGGGATTGAAGTCTAGTCAAATTTTAACAAAATATTGGAGAAAATTACTGTCTCCATCTCAGTGCTCGGGAAGTAAGCCAGGAAAGGAACCAACATGAAGCTAACGGAAAACATAATGGTAGTTCACTCGTAATTATCTCCGATCCCGTAGATGAAAGCGGTACGCTTCTATGAAAAGCTGGTAAAATTCTATCATAGTATATGGTGTCACATCACAGAATATAGTACTGTTGTCACCGCCCTCAGAGAAATATCGAATATATGAAATTCATAATCACTTCTTTCTGTTCGTACCCAGATAATCGGCTGAAATAGTCAAAATTTCAAGGAACATGCTGTATAATATTGTTAATTATTGGAGTATGAAGTTTGCAATCGAAATGATCTCATATGAAATGAATTAATCATTTTTAATACCCATAATTCAGTGGGGAATAGCGTAGTCGGTATAGTGACTGGCTACGGGCTGGACCACCGAGGGGTCGAAGTTCGAGTCCCGGTATGGTGAAGAATTTTCTCTTCAATGTGGTTATTTCTTTCTTTTTCTACCTAGGTGACCTGCTGAATAAATGTTAAATTTTCAAGGAACATCCTGAACATCGTAGTTAATTGTAGAAATATAAATTTTGCCATCAAAATATGTTCATATGAAATTAATTCAACATCTTTTCATATCCACTGTTCAGTAGAGGTATTTATATCTTTCTACCCCTACCCATGTATTCGGCTGAAGTACTCTCAGTTTACCAACGAACACCCTGTACCATATTGTTAATTATTGCAGCATAAAGTTTGCCATCAAAATAAGCTTGTATGAAATTAATTCAACTTCTGTTCATATACACTGTTCAGGGGGGGTAGTTAGTTCGATCGTGTATGCCTATAATTCAGAAGTCTGGGAATTAAAAATCTCCCCTATACCTCGTTTTACGCATTGGAGTCATGTGCACTGTGCGGAGCTCCCATGAAAGTTTCCCAGAGGTATCATGTATTCGCCTCGCTTATTATGATTTAAAACAAAAGTTGAACTTGAAACTTACGCCCAACAGAACTCGCCACCGGATGCATTCGACGGAATTTCACTTGGCTTCAAGCCACTTCATATCTGCTGAAGTGGAGTTACCGTTTCGAATCTAGCCCCCCCCCCATAATATAGGCCGTTACCCGACTACTTGATATCGTTGAGTCAGTTCATATGGGATTTGTGGTGCACAAAGTTGTACTTAGGCTGGTTTTCTCCGAGTACTTCTATTTCCCCTGCCAATTTTCATCCCACTGACAGCTCCACATTCATATATCTGACTGGGGCATGTACAGTAGTGGCCGCCGTACATAGTGGACTCACCCCATCCCACAAATAAACATGAAATAACAGCGTACCTCTGATAAGCCATACAGCTAAGACCTGCCAGATGTGTAACACCAATGGTTGTTTTTCTTTGGGGGGGCTATTTTATGATGCTTTATTTAGCTAAACTACGATTATATAGCGTAGAATGAGGGGAACGCGGTAGCGTAGTTGGTTGAGGCACTATGTTACAAGCCGGAAGGTCGCGGGTTCAATTCCCGATGAGGCTCTTTTCAATTGGCCTAATCCTTCCAGCCGCACTATGGCCCTGGGGTCAATTAGCCTCTAACAGAAATCCGTATGGGGTAAAAGGCGGCCGGCGAGTAAGGCTGACAACCGTACCGACATCTGTTAGCCGATTTTCTAGAAAATGTGGGGGCCTCGACGTCTCACAACCCTATGAACCTCCACGGCCTGTTACAGGGATAGGTTTTCTTTGTATAGCGTAGGAGTATAAAATGAATGTTGAATTGGAAGGATTTGGAAAGAATCGGCCGTGTTTTGATCCGATATTTTACTAGAGTGTCTGAGGAAAATCCCGAATGTTGTCTGTCAGAATAGGCTGAATACGAGCCAAGACAGTTACCGCTACAGAAATCTACCTGACTCACTGCTCTGTTTCTCTGTGTGCTACTTTACGGTGCGTCCACTAGCTGGAATATATACGTGCAGAATCTGCAGGAAGAATGGCTGGACACAGTGGCCATGCGGTCTGAGGCATGAACTGTTTTCGTTCTCTTGAACACTGAGATCGTCGGTTCGCTTCCCACTCAAGGCATGAATGCCTGTCTGCTATTATTCTATGTTTGCGTTAGGTAGCGGCCTTGCAACGGGCTGATACCTCATTCGAAGGAATTCTAGCATCTGTCTAAAATTAAGAAACTGAAGTGAAGCGAAGCGTTTCACTGACAGCCTATGCTCCAAGTGGAAGCATCAGGAATAGATAGGTAGGTAGGTACATAGTCGTTGGCTTTCCACCGCGGCGGCCCGGGTTCGAGGCCGTGTCTGGTCAAGTGGGATTTGTGGTGGAGAAAGTGGCGCTGGGGCAGGCTTTCTCCGCGTACTTCGGTTTCCCCTGGCAATCTTCATTCCTCAAAATTCTCTATCATCATAATCACCCGGGGCAGGTACAACAGGCCAATCAGTGGCCCTCGTGCCGAGTGGACCCAGCTGGACTCCCCCCCCCCCACTATGCAGATTAAAAAGAGATAGATTTTTAAATAACATAGTTTATTTAACAAAAAGTAGTTAACAATATCTTAGATTTTTACAACACAGCATATAAATGAAAGAAAATATCATATACGTATTGGTCATATTGGATTGGAATGGATCGGTCATATCTTACGCAGTAACTGCCTTCTAAAAGAAGTTATTGAAGGAAAGATAGAGGGGCGGATAGAAGTGACCAGAAGACGAGGAAAAAGACGTAAGAAGATGCTGGATGACCTTGGGGACAGAATAGGATATTCTCATTTGAAGGAGAAAGCTCTAGATCGCATTAAGTGGAGGAACTGTTTTGGAAGAGACTGTGGACCTGTCGTCTGACAGATTACTGATGAATGAATGAATACGTATTGAAAATGTATACTGCATTTTATATTCAGTTAATGTGTACAGCAATATCTAGATCTGATCGTTGAGTATGATTCGTCCGTCTTCTTCCTAGTTTGTTTCTTATGTCGCCGGTCACGGTAGCCGAGCGGTCTAAGGCATATACTGTCTTCGCTTGCTTGGAAACCGGGATCGTGGGTTCGAATCCCATTCAGGGCATGGATGTTTAGTTTGTGTGTTTTTCTGTGTTTGTGTACGAGCTGATCGCCCGCCCAAGGAGTCCTACCGAATGTGTATGATCTAGAAAAACCGAAGTGAACGGAGAAGTTCATGGAGGTAGGCCTAGACCCACTGGGGCTGTAGTGCCAAGGAAAAAAAATGTTTCTTATGTAGCCAGTTCCTCTCGAACGTCTCGACGTCATCTTGCTATATGCTATAGTGCAATTCTAGATTCAGTCGGAAATGCAGCCTTATGCGGTACATGCGTTGGTAGTCTGGTGGTTTTCGTGGGTGCTCTTCGTTGCTAGGTATGTCTTGTATATAGTGGTCTTGGCTAGGACTATTAGGTAGTTGGCGAGTTGTTGGGGTATGCTATCTAGTGTGGGGTATCCGTATAGTATTTGCTTCCTTTGCAGTGGGTGGGGGCCCAGCAGGTCATGGAGCTTCGTGGTTAGACGCCCCCAGAAGGCTGTGACTGTGGAGCAGTCGAAGAGCATAGATAGATAGATAGGCAGGTAGGTAGGTGGATAGGTGGGTAGGTGGATAGATAGATAGATAGATAGGTAGATAGATAGATAGATAGAAGAATCGAGGGATGAGTAATTATGAACTGTAATGGATTTCGATACGTACTTAGAAAAGAAGCGTTTTCAATGGGCTCGAGTTAAGCACAGAAACGCCTGTTCAACTTTTGTGAAATCTTCTTACTTTTGTCTGACATTGTTCCGAATTTGACTGTGAGTTCTCGTATGGAAGAGCAGACGGGCAGACGAAGCTAATAGAATTACTTCAGCCCAAAGTCGGAACCAAAGCGCTGTATTCTGTCGCAAGGAAAATAAGGCAAACTTTATGAGCCTCATGACATGAGGTCTTGATGTCGGCGACTGCGAAGGTCATTGTATTACCAGATGTGACGCCGTGCAAACTGTTAGATATTTGTCGATTATTCGGAGTAATGTGCTGACTTCTTCATGGTAGAATCGTGAAGGTTGAAAATCCTTCCGTAATGATCATCACTATTTAAAGGGCTACTGCTTGTCACATCCCGGATGTATGTCTGATCATCCGTTGTCTTTTATTTGGTCCCAGATTTTCTTTCTTAGTTTTATCTATCATTCATTCTTTTTCTGTATTTTTTGTTTCCTTACTCTTTCCCTCATTTCTCTGTCTTATCCCTGTTTTTATTTCTCCCTTTTCCAATCTTTCTTTTGATCTGGGTAGATACGATTGGGTTTAAAAGAGAAATTTATTTAGAATAAAAATGATTTATAAATGAACTTAAAAGTCATAGATGTCAAGACAGGATGAAGATGGAGCATAAGGGAATGAAGGTTATTAAACATTCTCTATGTCTTCTCCTGTATCTCTGTTGGGGTTTAGAAGGGCGACGCGCTGAGTAGAATTTAAAACACTTTCGTCCCTACGTAATATACGAATAACATTTTTTTCGCCTTAGGTTTTCTATAGACTGGAGATGTTTAAGAAAAGTGAGGGTAAAATTTACACCCCATTTATTAAACTATAGTTGAAACGTTAAAATGTCGCCAGGAGCCACTCCTACAGAAAGTTTGGAAGCAAGGAACGCAGGCTGTTCTGTACAACTTGTTCATTATAAAGTTTCATTTGTAATTATAATGAAGTTCCGTGCACTTGTTCCTTCTCTACTTACGTAAAGTGCAGTCTGTAATGAAGAGCAGTATATTTAAGGGCATGACACCGTGCAGTCCGGTAGAAGTACATCAGCATGTTCGAATAAATAAATTTCCCTTTCCTCAGGGTCGAGAAGCAAGCAAGCAAGCAAGCAGCAAGTACCTCTGGCTTAATTATGCTTAGACCCTGAAAACTAAAGAAGTACGTTCCTCCGAAACGTCTGTGAACTATTGTCTGACTATACGGCGTCAAATCCAAGAAAATATTCTTCACAGTCATAACTGCGCGAGATTATTTCATATAACGACGGTTCTGTAACTTCTTACATTATTAAACAGCGTGTAAAATAATTCTGTGAATGATAATTCGGAAAGAATTTGGATAGAGGAGGTCGTAGAATTTTTTAGGGTACTATCCCAGCTATTTCCAATAGGAACACTGAGGAAAACCTTTGAATCTGTGAATGTTTGTCGAGATCATAAAGAAGGGTCTCCAGAGCAGAACCGAAAAGTGCTTTGTTGATTTCTGAATTCACATTACAGTTTCTTTGAATGGGATACCGTGTAGTTTGGTATGACAGTACCGTTTCGCAGACACCTGCTGGCTACAGCCTCAGTGTAGACCATTTTATATTGAAGATGGAAGTTACAGATTCCTTCAGAACTTTTTTTTTAATTCGCTTAGTGGGGGATGGAGTCCAACTGGGTCCACTCGGCACGGCTGCCACTGATTGGCCTATTGTAGCCTGCCCTGGGTGATTATGATGTTGGAGAATTTGGTGGAATGAAGATTGGTAGGTGAAACCGAAGTACTCAGAGAAAACCCGCCCCAGTGCCACTCTGTCCACCACAAATCCCACTTGACCAGAACCGGGATCGAATCCGGGCCGTCACGGTGGGAAGCCAGCGACTAACAGCTTGAGCTATGGCGGGGCCCCTTCAGAACTTTGGTATCTATTCACAGAATGGCATGACGTCACGTCCTAAAAGGCCACAGTATGAGACCGATTGCCGTGAGAACGTCATATATCGTAGGTTCTTTACGTTATTTGACGATGCTGGTTCAGTTGCGAAAGTTACAAAGCTTGTAGCGTATGCTGAACTGCTAACGCTTCACAGAGCAAAGCCATTTGAGTACGTAATATTTTAAAAGTCAGTTCATACCTCCCAGGAAACACACCGCAACTCCAGTACAGATTGTATTGAGATAAATATGTTCAGGGAAACAGTCGGTGTTACACATAAATTCTGTGAAGAAAGGGTCGTGTTATTTAATGGTATATATAATTACCGCTACCCTGTAATAATAATAATATGTATAGGACTGTCGTCTGGGATATGACGCAGTGTAGTATGGTAGAAACTTATTGATCCTTCTGCGTCCACCCTGAGGATGGAAGAGTAAGCCAAGTAGGTAACCATCAAAAGCAAGAAGAGTTGTCTCCTCTACACTTGGCATACTTTTCCATCATGAAGATTGAGGCAGTATGATTACTCGAAACTTTGTTGAACTTGTACCACACTACACGACGTCACATACCAGATGATGGTACTCTTCATAGTACAGCTGTGACTGAGGGTGTTTGAGGACAGGGTGCAGAGGAGAATATTTGGACCGAAGAGGGATGAAGTGACGGGAGGTTGGAGAAAACTGCATAATGAGGAGCTTCATAACTTGTACTCTTCTCCAGGTATAATTAGAATGATCAAGTCAAGGAGGATGAGGTGGGCAGGGCATGTAGTACGAATGAGGGAGGAGAGGAATGCATATAGGATATTGGTGGGAAAGCCAGAAGGAAAGAGACCACTGGGAAGACCAAGACATAGATAGGTGGATAATATTGAAATTGATCTTAGAGATATAGAATGGGATGGTGTGGACTGGATCGATCTGGCTCAGGATAAGGACCAATGGAGGGCTCTTGCGAACACGGTAATGAACCTTCGGGTTCCATAAAATGTTTGGAAATTCTTGGGTAGTTGCAAAATTGACGGCTTCTCGTGATGGGCTCAGTTCCATGAAGTTTGTTAATTAGTGAGAGCCTTAAATCCAACATTTTTAATGTGTGCATTTTTGATGGTAAGGCTTTTGGGATTTGTGAGGTATATTCACTTGTACGTATATTTCCACTCACATTTGTCGGAAGTAATGCCCATTATGAAAACAAGAGGACATGGTTCACAATTATCTCACGCTCATTCCGCGGAATTCTATGCATTTCGAACTAAGTTGTTCCTCTGGGAGTATCCTTCAATTTTAGTAGAAGTGACCCACGTCTTTCCACTGTTAAAATTGTTAATTTAAAAGTCTATAGTGTGAAACGAGGACATGTGTGGTAAATCGTTGAAAAACAGGCAACAGCAACAGGCCGTGAAGGGCCATAGGGTTGTCGAGGCTCCCACGTTCTCTCTAGATGTCGGTGATGTTGTCAGTCTTACGCGCTGGTCGGCCGCCGTTTACCCCCCAGGAAGATTCCTGGTACTCATTTCTGTCAAGTCGACTCCAGGGCTATAATGCGTCTTGTGCCCGCTGTATTGCGGGCCACAAACACACACAGGACATCATTAAAGAATACTCTTGTCGAGAACGACGAGGGGGCACACATACGGCCCCCGTTTTGTTTACGAATTCCAATAGAATCTTATCAAACTAACTATAAATATTTTAAAGTATTGGAACAGCCGCTGTAGTTGTAAAAGACTTCAAATTCTACAGCCAATTGTATATTGTTTATATTGTGTGTATATATTTTGACTTTTAGAACATGTACTGTAATAGTGGCTTCTAACAGTATTGATGTAAAGGTGACGCTCTGAAGATGGTCTCAGAAGACCGAAACATGTAAGGGCATGAATAATTGAAATAAGAAAATCTTAACCAGTCACACTGGACGGAACTATTTAACTTTTTCTTTTGTTTTAAATGTTTTTATTTTTATGAATGTTATGCCTGAGCGTACGGAACATTCAAAATTCACAACTCAATCGCGCGGAACAAATTAATTCGCGAATAAAGTTTGAGCAGTGTTTACGACGGCGGTTTAGAGCAGCTTAATTTAGCCATACGTTACGTAGTTCCCTGAGCAAATTGTGTAATTTGGTTTAGGCCCAGTCTGCTCATACCACATACTGCAATTCCCGTTGAACAACCCCTAACCCCTTATCCATCTCATCCTGAAGTTCACCTTGTTGCTTCCCCCTTATAACCTTTCCTCCCTCTTCCCCTACCCCCCAAACACATACATTCTCCCATCAACCATATTCCTGTGGTAATTCCTACGCGTGAACAAGTCCTTAGTGCCTGCTGCCTATGCTAACCCGTTAAACTTACCTGTTCAGTTGGTTGCATCTTCATGGATGTTTTGCTGGGAACTGGAAGAACGCAATCGCTGAAACCTGAATTTGTCTTTGTCTCCTGTTCTTATACTTCAGTTACGAAATCAGGTAACTGTTTCATAATCAGCGCAGTATCTTAATAGCACAGCAAAGCATAGTTAAACAAATGCAAATTAAACCTTGGAATTCTAGATAAAGTCCGCGATGTGAAATATGGATATCAGTTGTATTGGCGTTGCATCGTGTGACTGGGCGATATTACCGACGTTTCGGAGGTCATATACTGCCTCCATCGTCAGTGTCTTACTTGCTCACGGAGCTGGGCCCTTCTTGAAGAGCCGCCAGTTATGCAGCTACTCAAGAACTTCCCAGCATTTTATGGAACCCGAAGGTTCATTACCGTGTTCACAAGAGCCCTCCACTGGCCCCTATCCTGAGCCAGATCAGTCCATACCATCCCATCCTATCTCTCTAAGATCCGTTTTAATATTGTCCACCCACCTACTCCTTGGTATTCCCAGTGGTCTCTTTCCTTCTGACTTTCCCAGCAATATCCTATATGCATTCCTCTTCTTCGCCATTCGTGCTACATGACCTGCCCACCTCATCCTCCATGACTTGCTCATTCTAATTATACTTGGAGAAGAACACAAGTTATGGAGCTCCACATTATGCAGTTTTCTCCAACCTCCTGTCACTTCATCCCTCTTCGGTCCAAATATTCTCCTCAGCACCCTGTTCTCAAACACCCCATCGTCAGTTTCTAAGCGAATAAAGTGAACGAGTGAACATTTATACATGGAATTCAATCCAACAGATGCACGGGAATGATGAAGATGGAGATGTTACCAGATATAGAGGCATGTGCCTCCGAAACGTCTCAAACAGCTCACATCCACACAGCAAAAATGCAAGATCAGAATGAACATGAAAGCCTCAATGAGAAATTTATGCCCCATTTGGCCGCCTAATGTAGCAAGGGAAATACTGACCTTTACCTTACCAATGCCAGTTGTACAGTTGTAATTCGCAGAGCACCAGGCCACATGTTTCAGGCTGTCAGAGCTCATCTCCTTTCAAGAGAGTGTACCTTATAGGTGGAGCATATAAAATCCCCTAAGAAAACCGAACTTTGGAAGTATTATGTAGGATTTGAGGTTTTCAAAGAACTATCACGCTGATTTCTTGCGATATTTTCCTACGAAACGTCCGTTGACTTTCAACGGACTGTACGCTGTACTCGTCATCGAAAATAATTGTACTTAACTGTATAGACTTGAGATAGGGTAAGGTTTCCGTAAACACAACAAATCTGGTCATACCGCTACATGTTTCGGTCCTCATGGGACCATCATCAGGCAGTAATTATGATCTAACGACTAAAGTTCTTTGAACTCCCAAATATGGATGCATATTTAATGCAACACGTTCATATTGTCACGTATCGGGCGTATATCGCGACAAATAAGTTCTCGATGTATTCGATGTAGCGAATTTTATTTCACATTCGCACTTACAATCACCCAAATTACAGATTTACGGTTACTGCTATCTGCAGTATCACAATTAGTACACTCCAAATGCCAGAATACAACTGACTAGTTGCTGGCTAACTCGGCGGTAGCTCCAGGACTCACTGACTGACTCAGTACAACTGACTGTGAATAGCCTTCGCTGCTCCCTATGTAGCCTCGATCGGACAATACGGCCACGTAATAGGCACCCTTGTTGCCTGGCGCTGTGTTGCTAGCAACGCTAGCGGTAGTAACCGCTGTTACTACTTCGTGACGTCACCGCTGTTGACTCGCGTTGCCTAGCGACCAGGATGCTAGGACTCGGCAAACATCGGCTCGCTTCGGCTTCGCTCGGCGCATCACGGCTGGCGGGGGGTGGGTGAGGGGCGTCATCCATAGCTCAGCATGTCACAATATTATAAAATTAGATCTAGATTGGGATATAGGAAGTTACATATTAACCTTCTCAATAAAGAATTATATTATAATTGAATTGAAAAACTGTCACATGTCACAGTGGCTAAAGACGGAGTTCGGATTGTAATTGAATTTATTAACCACCTACAGATCATAACAAATAATTATTACACTATTACTGATTTTCATACTACAAAGCACTCCTCGCTACTCTTCTCAGTCTATCTGCATTAGTCTTGACGGATTTATAGCACAGGAACTATAAAAGTCTCACTAAAAATCACACATTCCCAATATCACTGTGCTACAGCACACAGTCGTCATGAAGTCTTCAAAGCGCACGTGAAGACTTCATAGGCTGACTTCTTGTACTCTTCTGTACTCCTAGTTCCAATTAGCTCTGAACTTACAGCTCAAGGCTCTCGTTATATAGCAACGGAACTAACGTGGACCTACAGTAAACACATATCACGTGATCGTTATCCAACCAGTCTATTGGCGCGTCGATCGGATCTACAGAAAACGCAGCTTCCTCTATTGTTGCGTGTTTACCGTGTTTACAGAGCTGTTGCCTGGCAACTTGTTGATCAAATCTGTTACTATTTAACATATTAACATTATTTTTTTTTTGCATGTGATTTTTATCGAAGGCGAACGTATGTTGGTAAGATGTTATATTGCGAAATAAGGCCTTGCCACTTGCTTCTTGTAGCTTACTAATGAGGATGTCTGAACAAGGTTAGAAAACATTATCTGCACATGCGTAGAGACATGTTACCTCAGCATAGAACATCCTATTTAGCTTCTCCTCTCTTTTGCTGTTGTCACAACTTCCTGCTGCGCTTGTTAGGACGTGCCTCGCGGGTGTATGTTATTTGATTCTTTTCTGCTTTCCGTCTATCAGGCCTTTCTCTCTTTCATCTTTATTCTTGCTTCATATCTCCCACCCTTTGTACCCTTGTCAATGCCAGCTGGACCCATAACATTGACATCTTCAGTTTGTTAACTGACATCACTCTTCTTCTCCCCCCCACCCCCTGCCAAATGTCGTCAGAAAGAGAAACTGATAGTGTGAAAGGGGGGGGGGTCCCTGGATGTAACACTTGGCATCCGCATCTAAGACGGTTCTGTAACAATGAACTTAAAGCGACGATGGATCAATATTCTATTGTTATGTCCCACAACTGATAAGCTCGTAACTTGTTCCGCTGGTCTTCGGCACGGACCGCGAAGAAAACGTCGCTTCTCATTTTTGTATTTTAATCATTGCTGTGAGAATATGTTTGTTTGCGAAGCAGTTACTCAGCAACGGGTGTCATATATTTTTTTATTTCAGGTTCGTTGCTTAGCAGCAGGCGTTTTTATACAGCCATTAATTAGCAACTGGTCTAAATGCTCCAATGCTTAAATTTCTTAATTCGATATCATTTCTTAGAAGTATTTGCTACTATATATTTTGATACTTATAAAGAATTGATTTATGTCCAGGCGAAGAGTTGATTTCTAATTTTTACTGCAGTCGACATAAGTTTTGTGCGAATGTTTAAATGTATTTTTTTTCCTTGGCACTATAGCCCCAGTGGGCCTAGGCCTACCTCCACTACCTACGCCCACTTCGTTTTTTTTAGATCTTACACATTCGATAGGACTCCTTGGGCGGGTGATCAGCTCATCGCAAGGCCTCTACCTGTACACAAACACAGAAAAACGCATACACACAAACTAAACATCCATGCCCTGAGTGGGATTAGAAGCCACGATTCCGGTTTCCAAGCGAGCGAAGACAGTATATGCATTAAATGTAATTAGGCATCTTAATTACTTCCCAACTTATATTCTAATTACGTGACCTAATTTTCGTACACCGAATGCAGTGATTTTACGTAAATGTTTCTTCTCTTTACAGGTGAGTCTTCAGATCATGGTGGGTTATGAACGTTGAAGATTAACTAAAGTGAGTAGATCTACATTTTCTTCCGGAAACTGGATCTGCTTCCATCCTCAGGAGAAAAGGTGGGGAAGAACCTACTCTGTTGCGTCCGTTAGAATCACCGAACCTCACATCTTTTCACCTTATTACGGAAGCAAGTCTAGTTTATGAAACTATGAATTTTTTCAGAATAACAAACGATTGAAGAAGCCGAGATAACCCACTAATCCCAAGTGTATTATGCGACGTTTCGGCAGCCGGAGTTGTTTCCTTCATCATGTGAGGGGTTGGGAGGCATAAACTTTTTTGTGTTCGTTAGAAAGGATAACCCCAATCACTGTGTAGGAGCTTTCAGAATTTCTTAACGAAGGACAAAATCCAACAAATCCAACAATACAGTGACTGAGGTTAGCTCTTTCTAAGGGAGACAACTCAGTAGATGTCTTCTTCCCCTCACCTGAGGAAGGAAACAGGTCCGGTTTCCGAAACGCCGTGTTTTATACTTTCTATGATACCGGACGATGTAAAAAGTCCAAAAATCCTGTAATTCTGTTGTACAAATTGTCACGTATCCGGAGTTTGCGTGACTAATAAGACGGGTTTTGGATTTGATGATCGAATTTATTTTACCTTTATACAAGTGGTTACAACAGTTCACAATATTCTGGCTTCCAAATCAACTCTGTTGTACTCCTTAGTACTCCTTCAGTTATTCTGACTGTGCCTTCTCTTCACGGACCACACTAAAAACACCGCCCTCTGATGTAAATAATGCGTGTATATTTTCCGTTACCTATCAGTGGATGTCTAATTGTTCAGAGATATGCTTCGGAAATGTATTTACCGAGCCTTTGCCTAGCAATGGGTATATGCGTCATAATATCGTCATAAGACTTCATAATCTGTTATTTTTGTATACTATATATGTATGAGTCGGTATAGAGACCGCCTATGAGCTTGATGACTGAGGGGTTGGAGTTAGAGTCCCGATAAGGTAAGAATTTTCTCCTCTTTGCGTAGTCCAGTCTCCTATCCAATGGATACCGGAATGTGTTCCCGGGGTGTATGACGACAGTGTCATGAAGGTCACCACTCACTTCCAACTAGTGTCGAGGTCAAGAATACCTGGATCTATTAAGCACTCCCCAATACACCTTCATGGTTTAGTGCCAAATTATTTAAGCAGAGGGATAAATTTACCTTCTAGACATATGTGTTTTTGTGTTGGCGGATATAAAAATAATTACACTTTCCTTACACTGTAGGCCCGTGAATATGTTGCTATATGTGCCGTTACTTGGACACGACAATTATGACGTCTTAGGTTAAGGTAATAATAACTTGCACAAAATGAAAGATACTGGAACTACCCCTCTTCCCTCTTCTAATTGCAGAGCAGACAGACGTTCGTGCTTAAAAATATTGACCGTAATGCAGATATATTTCTTTCTCTCTTTATCCGCCTCTACGCCGCATATTAGCAATTCCTTTACAGAGATTTCACATTCCTAATCTCTAGATCCGCCGTCCTGCAGCTGTCACAGACGTTTGAATGACAGTAGCCGAGGTGCGAGTTTCCTACTTACGTCATCATATTTCCCGTGTCGCACCTTTTTTTTATGTCTGTCGTGTAGCAAATGGCTGACATTTTATGTCGTGACTTTTCAATTTCATGTACCAACCAAAAAAGGCCCTGGTTTTCCACTGAATATCAGCCATTACTGACAGCAAAGATATATGACATTTCTGAAGATTAATATATGTCTTTGACACATAATATGTTGGTATAAAACTCCACCAGTGTTTAATGTCAGCCGAATTACCGGCAGTTCTGAGTAACGTGTTTTGTTGCCTTTTTCAGTTTTTCAAGGCAATTGCCTTCAAATAGACTTCGATAATTTGTCTTCCTACATCGATACAGACTTCTTCACACTACGCTCCAATCTCCAGTGTTATTCTTAGCGTGTCTGTGAACCCCCGCTATCAACTTTTGAATGCCTCAACCAATCTTCATGAAACTTGACACGTATATCATGGCACCTGAACCAATATCCGCGGTGTACTTCATAAATCACTTCCATCCTTCTTTTCTTTGCTGGGCAACGGCTCGCTAAACACGTTCTCGCGGCAATGGATGAACGCAACAATAGAGAAATTCTTGGACGCGTGTGTCTGTGTGTCCGTCTGTGCATCCCCCTATATGAAAGACGTTCTTGCGGCAACAAAAATTATTGGAGGCCCAATTTTCTATGCGGATCGTGTCGTATCAAAGAAAATTAGGCGATTAATTCTTCCCATAACTTCTTGTTAACTTGTTTTTTTTTATATTTGAAACAACGCAATTAAATTACCTAAGATCCAAATAATGCATACATAGACACATTGGCTACATCCACTTATGTATATATGTAGACGTCATAACTTTTCCCATGATACGCACAAGATCTCTCAATTAGAACCACTGGTGTGCCAATTCTTATTTAATTTATTATGTGATAAGGTCACGGAGGGAAATCCGTACTGTACTTTCTCACGAGTTATCGATATGGGTTTACAACAATGTAAATTGTATTACCCTGCAGATGTGCCAACAAACGAATTGTTTTCAACGCCACAAATTATAATGATTTACCATGGAACATATTTCTTTCAGCAGTACAAATTATAACGCGTCATAACTGAAAAGCATTAATAAACGGACTTGTTTTTGTATTTAAAACTCAAATTGGACACGCGGTATCGTGTGGTACTATGCTTCAAGCTTGAAGGTCACGGGTTCGATTAGCGATTATGTAATTAAATTTTTTCAATTGACCTAACCCTTCCAGCCGCACTATGGCTCTTGGGGCCCACTCGGTCTCTAACAGAAATGAGTTCCAGAAATCTTCCTGGGGGGTAAAGTGCGGCTGGAGCTTAAGGCTGACACGCTCACCGCCATCTTTGAGCTGATTGTCTAAATGAAATGTGGGAGCCTCGACGTCTCACAACCCTCAGGGGCTCCACGGCCTGTTACAGGGATATCTTTACCTCTATACTTATAACCCAGCATATAAATGCGCTGTGGTGACGAAAGATATGAAAACAAAATGCTTTTTATGAATAAATTTCATATGATAGAGAGAAATGGAGTGGCATAAAGAAGGGGCATTATCAGTAGAGCCAAAGTTTATGTGTTTTCACGTCATAAAAATCTCAATGTATCTGTTATGTTACTTGAATAAGAGGCCAGAGATATTGAGACTTCCATCAAAATGTCAGGAGGTAACCAATATTGTACTCACTCCAAGAGTTTCCATTTGTTTCTGTGGAGCAGAACACTGGACGAATTCATCATACAATCTGAAAATCTGTTTGCTATGACATTTTTTGTTTTCGTACGTCGCTTATTTTTACGCAGTGTTCTCCTTCTTCTGTTTTTCATCCACGGATCCCCAGATACTATTGTAGTCGACCCAATTCTTTTTTTCTTTCCTCTGGCTTGAAGCCAAATCCGTGACCCATTTCCCCTTTACCCTTCCCTCACTCTTCCGTTCCAGCGATGAAATTTCTTTAAGATATGATCGTAATTGTTTCAAAAAGACGTTGCCAGATCGAAAATAATACTGGAAAGTAGATGGGATTAGAATAAGAACTGAATAATAATAATAATATTAATAATAATAATAAATACCGTCATCAGATTTTCGCTTGTTTATAAGAAAGTTTCAAAAAGAGTGGTATAATTCTTGTCGAGATTATCCTAAATATCTTCGCTTAGAGGAGTTCTTTTGTTCCTAGCATACACAAAAGTTCGGTTCTCAATCGTTTGTCGGTTGTTCTGTTCTGGAAACTTTCTTGTGTAGGCGTTTAACTTTCGTTTCAGTTCTCTCCAGAGATGTCAGATTGATCTTCCAAAAATGCAACACACGCTTTACAAGAAATGAATTTTAGAAATTGTGTTTAATTTTCCGTTGCGTAGTTACTACAACACCGCAGCAACAACAAAATTCTTGTATAATAATATCACGGTAAAAGAGATACTGTCACGCGTAGGAAGGTGCGTGACTTTTAGACGGGTTTTGGATTGGATGATTGTATTTATTGAAACCTTATACACAGTACTCGGAACGGCAGGCAGTTATAGTGCCGTCGCTGATCCACACACTTCACAAGTCACCGTTACACACGCACTCAGTCTTCACTAGTCGTTTCCTGGCAACGGACTCATAGCAGGCTCACTGTAACTTCAAAGCACACATGAAGTCTCCCTTGCACAGTCTATTCACCCTCGATTGCCGACTTCCTCAATTCTCTGCTGCAGCTCTTCTTTATAACCACTTCACACGGACCAAACAGAAAACACCATTTCCAGCAATACCCGTATTGTGTGTTTACCGGTCTGTTAATTAGAAATGAGTTGTTCTATTGTGTTTATTTCCGAGGGAACTCGTTTACCACCGTTGCCTAGCAATGGACTATTCCAACATTCAGGCCTACGCAGAGGAGGTTCAGTAGAAACCCTCCCGATAGCGATTTCAGGATATATGTTAGACTCAATTGTGTAAAGTTATCTTAAACAGCTACATTTTTGTAAGATTTGAGGTTTTCACGGCGGTGACTAATTTTCTGTGGTGTGGCGCCATGTAGATATTGTGTTAACCGACGTTTCGTAGGAACTTATCGCCCCCATATTGAAGGTAGAAGAAAAAAGAAAAAATCCACGGGCGAGGAACCAGCGTGAGCAGATGCTGACAGACTAACAGACATTTCTGTTACCAAGAAATGTATAAAGAAAGGTCTGCGTGCTAACTGATATGAAACAAAAGTGATGCAGTATTAAGAATCGCCTGCCTCCTCCTGGATACGAACCAGAAATCTCTACAACAAAACTTACAGGCGTGACTACTATCTCAATTTTATCAGTAGAAATATAAAAGTATGAAGTCCCATTTCATTTTTTCGTGCCGACGTTCTGAGCGTTAAAAGCTCGTCCCATTGTGCCATATACAGAAATACGCATAATAAAATTATGGAAAATGTTATGCGCCTTTCCTGCTCCCCCCCCCAAATGGAAAGGGTAACATGGATACGAATGTGTGCAGTATATAAAGAGAAGGGAATGCGCTTGAATGGAAGGATAACGTAGTTCCCAAATCGGTTTGTGAAATGGCCGCAGCATGAGCTATGTATTGTAAAGATGATTGAAGATGGGCACTCACAGACGTACAGAGGAACTAGTTCGCCTTGGTTCGTATGTAGATTGTTCGGAATACGTCGTATTGCTATTGTCAATAAGCACATGGGTGTCCAAGACGATTATATTAAATTTTAGAGACATTTTACAGCGTTCTATCAAATATATATCTTCTGTAGCCAACAAGAAGATCACGAAAGTATATATATATATATATCTGGATTTATCCAAATATTTAATTGGTTTCAGAGATGACACTTATAGACCGAGAAAAACGACGTCACCATCGT
This sequence comes from Cryptotermes secundus, assembly GCF_002891405.2. Classification (NCBI taxonomy): domain Eukaryota; kingdom Metazoa; phylum Arthropoda; class Insecta; order Blattodea; family Kalotermitidae; genus Cryptotermes; species Cryptotermes secundus. The sequence goes on along the minus strand of NW_019724601.1, from coordinate 2,583,532 downwards.
GTGTTCACTTTTCAGGCTTGTAATTAACTAAACTAACTTCGTGTAGCTGAGCCCTTCTTGAGAAGCTACCAGTTGTGCAGCTACTCAAGAACTTCACAGTATTTTTATTGAACCCAAAGGCTCATTAGCGTGTTCACAAGAACCCTCCAGTGTTCCCTATGCTGAGCCAGATCAATCCAGTACATACCACCCCAACCTATCTCTCTAAGATCCATTTTAACATTGTCCACCCACCTACGTCTTTGTCTTCCTAGTGGTCTCTTTCCTTCTGGCTTTCCCACCAATATTCTCACTATGCTACAAGCCGGATGGTCGCGGGTTAGAGGCCCCAATGAGGTGAATTTTTTCAATTGATCTAACCCTTCCGGCCTCAATATGGCCCTGAGGTCGATTCAGCCTCTAACAGAAATGAATACTAGGAATCTTCATGGGGGTAAAGGTCGGCCAGCGCTTAAGGCTGACAACCTTACCGCCATCTGCGAGCCGACTGTCTAGAGAATGTGGGAGCCTCGACGTCTCACAACCATATGGGCCTTCACGGCCTGTTACAGAGATAGTTTTGCCTTTTTTTTTTTACATTTTACCACCAATATTCTATATGCATTTAGCTTTTTCCCAATCGTGCTACATGCCCAGCCCATCTTATCCTCCTTAACTTCGTCGTACTAATTATGTTTTGGTGTATCTGCAGTTAAGTTGACCACTCTGTCAGTATAACTTCGAATGATTGGAAGACAGTGAATTGGAAGGATAGAGCAAAACAATGAAATTACTTCAAGGCAGGATATTCGGTGATCCAGTCAAGAATCGAACCAGACACTTTCCGGATATAAACCAGAAGCCACCTTGCTCGGCCAGGAAGACTTTTCTTTTCATATGATGCCCATGTGAGTTTTTCGTTAAAATGTGGAGCGTTGGCCGGTAATTGAAGGGGTTAAGAGGCCTGTGAATTCAAAGCCCACTCACGTCACTACTGAAGGGAAGTCAGTTGGTGTCGAACCGCACCTGGGCCCACGACCAGACAAGCAGCCCCTGTGAAAGACAAGTAGACGTTATTGCACAAGAGTAAAGTGAAAGTGGAGAGTCATTGAGTGAGACACACTTTATTTCCTTGCGGAAGGGGAAGGAGGGGGTTGGACAAAGGGTGTAATTTTATTAGAAAGTTCTCGGGATTCGCCCGGCCGTCCTTCTGAGAAGAGCAGCGTGAAAATGAGGTCGTTAAAATGATTATAAGCGGTTTCATGAGCCGCCGCGGAATTTCGATTTTATGAATTAATGTCGAATTATATAACTATCTAGCTTCTTGGAGCTGAGCCCTTCTTGAGAAGCCGCTAGTCACGCAGGTACTCACTTCCCAGGATTTTGTGGGACCCGAAGTTTTCATTTCCGTGTTCACAAAAGCCTTCCACCGGTCCCTACCCTGAGCCACATCAATCCAGTACATACCACCCCATCCTATCTCTCTGTGATTCATTTTAATATTATCCACCATCTATGTGTTAATCTTCCTAGTGGCATCTATCCTCCTGGCTTTCCCACCAATATCCTATATGCATTCCTCGTCTTCCCCATTCATGCTACATGCACTGCCCATCTCATCTTCCTTGACTTGATCGTTCTAATTATACTTGGAGAACAGTACAAGTCATGCAGCTCTTCATTATGCAGTTTTCTCCAACCTCCCGTCACTTCATCTTTCTTCGGTCTAAATATTCTCCTTAACTGCCTGTTCTAAAACACCCTCAGTCTGTGTTGTTCCTTTATTTCAGAGACCAAGTTTCACATCCATATAGAACCACAGGCAACATTATAGTTTTTGTATTCTAATTCCTCTAGATTTACCTTTTTCTTAGCTCTACCCATTCGTGCTACATGCCTTTCCCATCCCATCCTCCTTCACTTGATGTTTCTAATTATACTTGACGAAGAGTATTTTGTGGCTATGGCAGTAGAGTGACTAAATTTTGACGAATTTAAGTTGGGAGCGCTACATGAGGCTCACGCTATAGGAACTTGAGAAACATCTCAGTAATTTGCTGTAACCAAACCAAGGAAACATGTGTCGAGATGGTCGATCACAGGACCTTCCGCATGCGTGCTGACTTGTGGCAGGCAGATGAATATGGGAGATCTCCGTACTGTTCTCTAACGTGTGATGTTGCCTTGTCGATAGCCTGAACATGTCACGCACAACAACATACTGGTCAAGAAAACAATACACTGGCTACTGGCGACTTGTATTGCGCATGTTCGCCACGCACCAGCTTACATACGCTTCTGTAGCAATTGGAGGTACTGCCATGACGTCAGTTCATGCTATGTTGTGAGTCATCGTGCCGAAGAAATTACTTAAACATGTGTATTTAACAGAACAGGATTCGTGTCCTCCTTCCGTTACGTGACAACACCGCATCATTTCGCAACATTTCTGTGTTGCCGTGTTGGCATACAGCCAGCAGCACACGAGAGGCAGGGACATCATTAGTATAGTATAGTATAGTAAAGTATAGTATAGTATAGTAAAGTAAAAATGTTTGAGCCGCGCCATAGCTCAAGCGGTTAGTCGCTGGCTTCCCACCTCGGCGGCCCAGGTTCGATCCCCGGGTCTGGTCAAGTGAGATTTGTGGTGGACAAAGTGACGCTGGGGCAGGTTTTCTCAGAGTACTTCGGTTCCCCTGCCAATCTTCATTCCACCAATTGCTCCACAATCACCCTCACCTATCATCTGCGGCTGGTACAATAGGCCAGAAGTGGGGGCAGTACAAGGGACTTAGTCCCACCCCACTAGCATTAAAAAAAGTAAAAAAGTAAAGGTATCCCTGTAACAGGCAGTGGAGGCCTATAGGGTTGTGAGATGTTGATGTTCCCACATTTTCTAGACAATCGGCTCATAGACTGTAGTTAATTTACCGGAATTACGTCAGTGACCAATTGGAATCGCCAGAATCCCATGAGGAAATTGTTGTAAGTGGGCAGGCAAGGTAAAGTTGTCCCTGTGCTTAACTAATTAAGCATTACGCCATGAAGGCGTATTGGGGAGTGGATGTATAGATCCACATTTTCTTGACCTCGGCAATAGTTGGAGGTGAGTGGTCAGTTTTACGCCCCGACACCAATTGGATAGGATGTTGAGCGAACATCAGATACGGTCTGGACGCTGCGGAGAGGAGAAAATTCTTGACCATACCGGGTTTCGAACTCCGAACCCTCGGTCGTCCAGCCCGTAGCCAGTAGCTATACTAACTACGCTGCATCGGCTCGTAAGAGGGCAGGAGAAGACAAAAATAGCTTTCTGCTTCACGGTAGAGACTTCTGAAACCTCTATGTGATAAATTCTCGTCAAAGGTTTTGCTTCTGTCCACCCCCGTTTTCCTATATGTTGGTGGTAGACGAAGATATAACAAAGGGAAAGCCTTGTGTACCTTTTTTTCTCATTCTGTTGTGTCCACTTCAATGTCCTCTTCAGCTTTGTTCGGGAAGAAAATCCTTGACCGTAATGGAGACGCCCACTTTTTATCTTCCATTTCACATCCAACACTTCTACAGCTTATCCTCAATTTACCCTAACATTTCTGTACACCGATGTGCAACGATACACGAACTGTGGACTGTAACCAATAGATTTAATGGCTGAAGGTACTGTGGGACTTGTACATGTGTTGGATCCATTTTACTTAACTGAAATGTGAAAGAAACTGGAGCATTTGCTGCCAAATATTCTCTCGTAGTGTGAGTAGAATGGCACTGAGCGTGTGTTCTGTGTGAGTAAAGTGCTTCCATCTGGCGTTCTTTCCACCTACTGAACTCTTAAACTTTACAGCAAGTGACATGTCTTACACACTTCTTCGTAGATTGACGCTTGGCCCGTCTTTCGTACATCGTAATCCGACGTTCACATCCCAGTACAGCCGAACTGCTTGGAATCAATATTTTTTACGTATTAGACCACAGAATATTTATTTTGATCTAAAAGGATGACGTGTTCGTAGAACTATAGACTTACATCTTGAGGTACTGAATTCGAATCTCAGCCAAGACATCAGTTCTTCTGATTAATGTTTCCCGTTGTTTTTCTCGTTTCATACAGTCACACTTCTGAATATTAGATCGATTATGCCATAACAAATCTTTCCAAATACTTTTTCATAAATCATCAGTCATCCCATCATTCGATGAAATAAGGCGAATACTGGCAGCTTCCTAATGAAATCTCACGTTAAATTTGAAGACATCCTCTTTTGGGACATACTCCCCTACCCTGAAGATGGAGGCAGAATGTTCCTCCTGTATGTAAAACTGAATAAATAATTTATTCTTCTATTTCATTGAAAGATAAATTACTTTCTCCAAGATTATAAGGATTGTCAATAAAATCAATTTCATGTGGGTGGTGTATAGGATGGAAACAATAACTGAGAACTGATTACAAAATTTTGGAGAGAAAACGTAAATTGAGGAGGCTAGTTTGGAGTCACTCACTCACGGAGCTGAGCCCTTCTTGAAGAGCCGCCAATTCTGCAGCTACTGAAGAACATCCTAGCATTTTATGGAACACGAAGTTTCATTACCGTGTTTAAAAGAGCTTCCACTGGTCTCTATCCTGAGCCAGATCAATCCAATGATGCCACCCATCCTGTCTGTTTAAGATGCATTTTAATAATGTCCACCCACCTACGTCTTGATCTTCCCACTGGTCTCTTTCCCGCTAGCTTTCCAACCTGTATCCTATTTGTATTTCTCTTCTCCGCATTCGTGCTACATGTCCTGCCCATCTCATCCTCCTTGACTTGATCATTTTAATTGTACTTGGAGAAGAATACAAGTTATGAAGCTGGAAATAGTTGGAGTGATTATACAGAAATGACCTGAAAGAAATAGGGTGGGAGGATGTGGAATGGATTCAACTGGCTTAGGATAAAAGACAAGTTGAAGGCTGTTGTGAACGCGTTATGGTTATATAAAAATTTGTAACCCCCGTCAGGTTCTGAGGAATTAATGCTTTCAATGGAGTTAGTTACAGAGAGACTACATAAACTTTGAAATAAACATTTATATTAATTACGTCTACTTTTTGTGTTATTAGCAATTTTTTATTTTCATTTGGAAGAGAAAATTTATTAAAATCGTAAAAGTCAAATATTTGCTTTGATTTCCCCATACACAAGGGTTTAAATATGACAGATTCCAAATGCAATTTGAAAAAGTGTTTTTTTAGGGCACATATGAAACATAAACTTCCCCTGCGGCTAACTACGTACCACTCCATTAATGTGTACTCAGGAGTGGGAGCAGTAGTTTCGATGCTAATGGCGGACAGTTTGAACATCTCCGTTTCTGTACCGCTGCTTCCCTTATTATTGTAGTTTTCTAATGTTAATTTATTGTAAATAAAAGATGAAAATATAAAAATGGATGTAACATTATTCAGGGATATTCTTTTTATATGAGTATGTTTGTGTGTGGGAGGCACGCGGTGCGTAGTTTGTTGAGGCACGATGTTACAAACCGGAAGGTCGCGGGTTCGATTCCCGATGATATCAAATTTTACAGTTGAGCTAAACCTTCCAGCCGCACTGTGACCCAGGGGTGTACTCAGCCTCTTAACAGAAATGAGTACCAGGAATCTTTCTGGGGGTAAAAGGCGGCCGGCACGTAAGGCTTACAACCTCAGTACCATATTTGTAATAGTATAAGGTAAAGCTGTTCCGGTGCTTAACTAATTAAGTACTACACCATGAAGACGTATGGGGGGAGTGGATCTATAGACACGTTTTCTTGACCTCGGCAATAGTTGGAGCTGAGTGGTCAGCTTCACGCCCCAGCCACTTTACCCCCGGGATAGAGCACCCGGTACACATTGTATAGGAGGTTGGGTGGACCCCAGAACCGATCTAGATTATATGAAGAACTGAAAATTCTTGACCCTACTGGGACTCGAACTCCGACCTCTCGGTCGCCCAGCCCGTAGACAGTCGCTATACTGACTAAGCTCCCCCGGCTCCTGAGGAAGTCTGTTCAGTACAGAATATTGTGATAGCTTTTTTCGGCGTTTCTCATCAGGTAAAGACTTGGAAATGCGCCTAGAAATGCCCGAATGCCTCTAAGGCTAGGTTTGTTAACGAAGTGGAAAGGAGAATTGAATTCACGGTCGTAGTAACCCCTCTCCACCCTCCGCCGCAACTTCCAACCTCTCTTGTACACAGAATGCTGCAAGGACATGAAATTGGTCCTAACATTTGTCAGCCTGCCGCCGGATGAGGGAAACTGCAGTGCTACCACAACACAATTTTATTTCCCTGCAGCATTTCGGCTACGGTGCTTGCTTTTGTTAGGTAATGAACACAGACGAGGTACAGAAGAGAGCTTCTGGCGAAGTCCTACATAAACTGACGTAATTTCTCGCGTATTCAGTAGCAGGAGTTGAAGAGAATATTTGGACCGAAGAGAGGTGAAGTGACAGGAGGTTGGAGAAAACTGCGTAATGAGGAGCTTCATAACTTGTACTCTTCTGCAGGTATAATTAGAATGATAAAGTCAAGGAGGATGAGGTGGGCAGGGCATGTAGCACGAATGGAGGAGAAGAGGAATGCATGTAGGATATTGGTGGGAAAGCCAGAAGGAAAGAGAGCACTTCGAAGACCAAGGGGTAGGTGGGTGGACAATATTAAAATGGATCTTAAAGTGATAGGATGGGATGATATGGAATTGATTGATCTGGCTCAGGATAGGGACTAATGGAGGGCTCTCGTGAACACGGTAATAAATCTTCGGGTTCCATAAAATGCTGGGAAACTCTTGAGTGGCTGTACAGCTGGCGGATTCTCAAGAAGGGCTCAGCTCCGTGAGTGAGTGATACCACAGATTTTATGGCGAAACCTCTTTCATTTATCCTCAATACGTTTAAAAGACTTGTCTGTCACTAGTCGTAAAGTAACTTTGACTTTGACGCTTGTTAAGAATCTGCTCCCTAACAGTGGCTGTTGTCTTGTGTATTTCGCGATCGTTGCCTAGAAACGGCGTTATTCACGACAATAGTGGCAGCAGCGTAAAACAATCTTCCAAAGAAAACAGAACATTTTATGGAAAAGAAGATTCATTTATAATTCATATTGAAGGAGTTAGGATAATTTAACTACTAATTAAAGTCAAACGTTCCTTTTCCAAGAAAGTTTGAGGCGTACCAATGTTAGTGGCTGGTTTTAATGAACCACTGATTTAAATAGAGCTGTTTCCACATAGCCACACGACCGGCTAATAGTTCGCCGAGAGGCGCCCTGCACGTCCGTGGAAGAGTAGCCTAAAACTTTCTGGTTTCGGCGCTTTGATGCTTGCCATCGATTGACTGTTAGAATACTGTTGCATACATTGTATTAGAAACTACTCTTCTAACAGGGATAGATTCAATTTCACTTCCAATTTTCAATATCTCTGAACCATTAGATATATCAAGCCAGTGACAAATGTTTCTGATCTGGGCTTCTTAGTCCAATCACGTAAGCGGTGTAGGTTAAAGCCCTAGAGTTATTTCCATGAGGATATTGTTTAAACTTCACGCAGTTTCGAAGTTTCTGCGAAGACTTGGAGTGAAACTCTGTTGCTTTAACGAAACTAATTGAAATTAGTTGTGCAGGATTTAGGTAAGAGCAGGAGCGCGCCTTAAGCACCTCTTGTAGCCAGGAAAGTTAGGCGGGAGGCTATCTGAAGTAGACAGGGGCTCTTCAGGCAATGGAGGTCAAGTCGCCCCTCTGACTAAGCACCATGACACAAAGGCGAATAGAGGGAGTGGAGGTAGGCTGCAGAGTACGTGTTCCTGTGACTAAGCATAGTCTCATAAAGATGAATGGAGGGAGTGGAGGCACAGTGGTAGATATTCTTTCCCTTGCAAGTAAGCAGCACGCTGTAATTATGTGCTGAAGAGGCACAACGTTTAACAGCTTACTCCTGTAAGACGGTATTAACATTATTCTTCCCTCTACAACTTGGTCTCCAGCGTAACTTCTTTCCTTTGAATTTTCTCGCCATATGCCACGTTATGTCTCACACACATATCACTAGAGTCTTACCTGCCGAGATGTGCAGACATTGAAGTTGTAAAATTATATGAGATTTGAAATCCTGTTTGCCCTGAGTTTAAACGTAATGAGTTGCGTGACAAAGTAGTTTTCTAGGAATCTACTGCCTCCATCTTCAGGGTGGAATAATACACGGAAGACGGATTCGGGACGTTCTTCCAAATCGTTGGTACCTTTCTGATTACTACATAACATCACACCTTGAAGAAGCTGAATTTAGATATATGTTTTGATTTTTGGTTTTATGGATACGAGGTAGGAAAATATTTGCTCTATCCGAATCTAGTAGTATCGGTTCCTGAAAAGTAATTTAGAAAAGTTTCCAGATATTTCTGTTTTCTTTGGTGTCAATATTAATTTATGTGACTTAAGTTTATGAATAAGCAGACAGGTAAGTTATATAGGAAAAACTGGCTTCCCACTGCGGCGGCCCGGGTTCAAATCCGGGTCTTGTCTAGTGGGATTTGTGGTGCACAAAGTGTCGCTGGGGTAGGTTTTCTCCGAGTACTTCGGTTTACCCTGCCAATCAGTGGCCGCCGTGCCGAGTGGACCCAACTGGACTCCAACCCCCACTATGCGAATTAAAGAAAAATTAAGTATGTAGGAAAAAACGATTAAAAAAGTATCGAAAGAGTGCAAGAGAAAGATGCATTTATACGCTGAAGGGAAGAAACCAGATTCAGATATTACTAATAAATACTCATTCATATCAGAGATACCACATATACCAATGGACAGCCCATCTTCCAAATTCCTCTTATAACAACAACCAACACAGATATGATTCTCTTTCCGCCCACTAGAGGCGCGTGTGTTGTGAAAATTGTGTCTATGTGGAAGTCACACCGCTGCGACTTGCGAGAGTGTCCGAACAAAGCGTTGTCATGGTGATGGCTGGGACACGGAGACTTTGGCCTCCCAAGTCGCCGGACTTGACACCATTAGGTATGCCAATAATTACGACAGACATGCTGGTAAATGTCTTAGAACAACTGTAATAAGTGAAGAGTATTCTATTTGAGTGACGGGACCTACACTTAGTATCCGTGGAGTCTGTTAATAAATTTGGAGACACTGACGGACGAGCGGTTCGTATCTGCTACAGAAAGATTATGTGGGTAGTTCGGGGTTAAAAATAATGGAGAACAGAATCTTTAGGAAAAAAAAGCGACGTAACAAGAATGGAGCCCCGGTTCCCGGGACGGACTCACAATGACCCGTACTGACTTACCAACATCTCCATAAATTAAATTTTCTTATATGTTTTACTTCCCTGCAGTAAAATGAATTACCGTGAAACGTGATGTTATGTGTTAATGGACCTGCCCCTCTCTGAGCGGAGAGAGATATAACCCGGTTGTCACTTGCCCCAAGCCCTGCGTGTAGTCGAAATCCCGCGGGATCCGGCCGTTGTTTTTATATAAAATATACATATACCTCTCTTGAACAAATAATTTTACTAACATATTAGGAATTTTTATTTTTAATCCAGTTATCCGATATATTCGACCGCCTCTGTGGTCAAGTGGTCAGAGTTCTTGGCTACAGATCCAGAGGTCCCTGGTTCGTTTCCCGGCGCTGCCAGATTTCTGAGAATTAGTGGGTCTGGAACGCGGTTCACTCAGCCTCATGAGGATAATTGAGGAGGTTTTTCAAGGAAATATCGGCTCCGGTCTAGAAAACCGAGATTAACGGCCGTGGGGATTCGTTGCACTGACCACGCGACACCCTCTATCCACTAAAGTTGGCACTAACTTCACCGACAAGCAGCGGTTGCTCGGTCGGTATAGTTCGCTTGCGGAGAGAAACTAAAGATTTTTTGTTTTGTTTTGTAATCCGTTATATTCGATGGTCCGAACAGTGCTTTAATTAAGACTATGGAGGCACCGTTGAATATAGAAGGATAATAAATTGCGTAAACAAAACGCACGTAAGGAATATATGAAAATACTGAAACAGAATCAAGCCTAAATCGGATAACAGGGTGAGATAATGTAGTAAATTCCTCCACGAAGACTCCCGCTTTCACGTTGAGAGGAGGTTTTCGCGTTCCAGTGACTCGGACAGCTATGCTGGCGGGAACCTAAGCTTCTGATAGAACCACCCGTATCAGACAGGTCAAAGGGTAGGCGCCAGATGAAGTGTAGTCCCTGGGCCTTCAGGTAGGGGGTTGGGCGTGGGGCTAATTACCACAGTCCAAAAAAAATACTGTTACGAAACCACGGATGAGGCTAATACCCACACAGGGTTGTAGCGGAAGTAAAGAAAAAGAAGATAATAAAGGAAATATAAAAATAATTGGCGTGATGAAGATTTTTATCTCATGAAACTGTTTAAATGTGTTCACATATAAATTCAATTTTAAATATGGATTTTTTTATAAAATTTTAAAGAGTTTATAATATTTTGATGTAGAGTCGGTTTCCATATTTTTTATATATATCATTCTGTGCTCATCATGAAGAAGTTGAGAGAGAATAAGATAAGAAATGAGCCCCCCCCCACCAGCCGAAGCTGGCTTTAAAGAGAGAACAACGACGGAATTATGAAGCAGCATTTGGTAATGAGGAGAGACCACGATGTAATTCACTGCACACTGGGCACGGAGACTGAAGCACCCGCTGCCAACATAAACACAAGACTACAAAATTAATGCATACCATTAAAGAAGGAAGTGCTGCATTATATTTTTTATTATATAAAATATTCTCTGTTATCATTCATTTTAGAACAAACTGACACAATTTCGACAAGATAAGAATGTCCCTCCATTTACATAATCTACCCGTAAAAATTTCTGTGACCCCCCCCTACTACCCTCCTAAGATATTATGATGAGAGATTGTTGTGATGTACTTTCTAAACATAAAAATACGAACACAAAAGGTGTTGGGTTAGAACACGTTCTGTGTGCGCATATCAGGCATGTACTAAAGAAGCAAATGAGAGTTGTACAGTCACAAAAAAAAATATAAACAAGAATTTACTGGAAGAACCAGATCAGTGAAATGTTGACGGTTTCGCCAGCGCAGTTCTTGTTTTCGGGCCCTGTAAAAACCTGTGATATAATTTGTGTTCGTTACAAGACCGTTTATATCCCCTCTCCGATGATAGGGAGCACATAGAAAACGACGCTACTATCAATTCGTGTATTCGTTGCCGCGGGAACGTCTTTAACGAGCCGTTGCGTAGCAACTGTATTAGGATACACATACAGATATTATGGTATCTTAATTAACTGTTAGTATGTCTGTTATGCACCAATCAGTCTGTCGTATAAACCAAATGTTGTAATGGCTGGTATTGACCTTGGAAGCTTATGTATGAATTTAGCTTGTTTCGATAGATGATTTCGAAGTAATCACTGATGATCCTGATTGCCCGTTCTCAGATTCTGTCCCTCTTCTTTCGGCACGAAATTCTTTCTCGTGCAAAAATATAACACTTCCCTTCTCTGTAAGATTTGAGGCTTTCACGGCGGTGACTATGAAGAAAGCAGTCTTCCACATATACACGGTGCCAAATCCCAGAAGACTGCTTTCTTCTCTTCCCTTCTCGTGTGCGATTGGCTTTGAATGTGTTACCTTGGAAACGAAATCCATTGTTGCTTCGTAGATTACTATTGGTTATTGAATACCGAACAAAAATGGAATCCGTGTAGCCGTAGAAGAACGATATTTTTACTTTTGGGCCCCTAGTGCATGTATCGTTACTGGTACAGAGATACCACTTACGTAGCTTTATTTATGGATCTTGTATCCAAAACTTACTGGAATTTAACTAAAATCGTTTGAAGCTGTTTCAGAGAAAGGAGGAAGTCTCTTTATGGAGCCCATCTAAAGGGCTCATATCTTCGGAACTGCAATGTTCATATTCATCGAACCCCGACCTGTGATAGATACACTCCTAAATACCGAAAAAAATTAAATCCATCTAACTGCTCAGGCACACCCGTCCTTCAGTGCGAAGTTAGTGCCAACTTTAGCGGATTGAGGGTGTCACGTGGTCAGCTCAGCGAATCCCCATAGCCGTTAATCTCGGTTTTCTAGACCGGAGCCGCTATTTCCTTGATATAGCTCTTCAGTCATCCTGACGAGTCTGACTGAACCCCGTTCCAGACCCACTAATTCTCAGAAAATCTGGTAGCGCCGGGAATCGAACCCGGACCTCTGGCTCTGTAGCCAGGAACTCTGCCCACTAGACTACAGAGGCGGTCATGTTACAAGAAAGTAGAAAGTTCAGGGAAGCATTATTTTAATTATTATTATTATTATTATTAGGTCGCATTATGTCGTGTTTGTTCTCATTCATTTAGGTTCAGTGTAATATCGCCTTGCCGTGGTGTCCAAGTTTCAATTTATTTTTGGTTACTTCCCCCTTTTTTTTTCGTAATTTAGTGCGCAAGATATGAATTAACCTCCCCGTCTCTTTGACCTTAATTCCGTTGCTTAGTAACGCCAGATCGCAAAAGAGGACTGTAGATCACTAATTAAAACACGGTAGAAACAAGCAGTGGAGTGGGGAGGAGTAATGGGAAGTGAAAAGTGGAAAATGAAGAGCGATACAGCGAGAGGTCGCTATAAGAGACACGTGATTCCTGTAACTCATTCATCTCCCTCTCAAAAGATGGCAGTGATGCTTGTATGGGCAAACTGCGGCCATCACGAATTGTATTAATTGTATTGAAGTAGTGGTTTGAAACTTGATACTGTTAAGACTTATACTGAATTATTGTTTGAAATTATGAATGAAGCCGGTGCGGTTAGTTTAGCAACTTGATAATACGAGAGTAGATATGATTTACATAAGCCATATACGTATATTGTTGTTTGCGGGAGAAGGGCAATTCATGAAGGGTTTCGGTGGGAAAGACACCACTAGGTAGGCCTGGAAGTAGGTAAAACGTAAAGTTATCCCCATGCTTAATTAAGCGCTACGCCACAAAGACGTATGGGGGCGTGGATGTACAGACCCACGTATTCATAACATCTATGCTAGTAGGAGGACAGTGGTCAGCTTCGCGCACCGGCTGCTTTACCCACGGGAAAGGAACATCAGGTAACCATTAGCTAGGAGGTTGTGTCAACCCCAGAGTCGGTCTGGACGACATGAAGAAGAAATCTTGACCCTACCGGAACTTGAACTCCGTCCTCTCGGCCGTGCAGCACGTAGCCAGTCGATATACCGACTCCGTTAACACGGCTCCTTATTTTCTGTTACTACTAATATTTTAAGCATTCGGTATGGATTATTTGGCCGGTTCGAGTCCAGATAGTGATAAAAGTAAAAGGTAAAGCTATCCCTGTGACAGGGCGTGGAGGCCCATGGGGTTGTGAGACGTCGAGGCTTCCACATTTTCTAGAAGACTCGCAGATGGCGCTGAGGTTTTCATCCTTACCCGCTCGCCGTCCTTTACCCCCCAGAAAACTCCTGGTACTCATTTCTGTTAGAGACTGGGTCGACCCCAGGGCCACAGTGCGGCTCGAAGGATTAGGTCAGTTGAAAAATCCAATGACCTGATCGGGAATAGAACCCCTCAACTTTTCTGCAAAGTGCCTGCACCAACTACACTACCGCAAGTTTACGTCTAAAATCTGGCATAGAAGGGACAGCATTTTACAATCCAAGTTTCTTTTTCAGTAGTCACGGTTTATATTCACTGAATATGTTCCGTCACTGCTACGCAACGGTATATCCTTGCTTTTTGGTGTCAGATACAGTGTACAAAATTATCATTTCCCATATTAGATTAGGATTTCAATTTATCATAGTGAATTGGATTAGCTACGCGTAGTGTCACGTGCATTTCAGAAGAAACAATGCGATACAATTACTTGGGTTTCACTGTGTGCGCACTTTCTGAAATTACATGTGGAGTCTAAAATTCTAACTCTTGTTTTATGCAAGCATACGCAGCGCACATTGGCCCCCAGGACGGCTGCTTTTCCAGTCAGTATCACGAAGTGTAGCAGCTACAACTTTACACGAGTAACACTCATGTTAAGGTAAAGTTTTCCCTTTGCTTAACTAATTAACACCACGTAATGAAGACAGGTGGGGAGCGGAGGTATAGCTCCATTACTCTTGACCTCGCCACTAGGGGTGAGTGGTTAGCTTCACGCCCTGGCCACTTTACTCCCGTTGAAAGCACCGCCAGTTCCCATAGAACAGGAGGCTGTGTGGGCTCCAGTGGTGGTCTAGTCGCTATGGTGTAGAGAAGAATGTTTTGCCCTGCCGGGAGTAGAACTCCAGCCGGTCAGCCTGTAGCCCGACTACGCTATCTCAGATTATATATAACAGACACGTGAAGAAAATTAAATACATTCGTATAATTTAAATTAATTGAGAATGGGAATTTCATTGTGATCCAAAGATTCGCCGAGTTATAAGAACTGGGCGTCTCACTGCCGAGGCTATGAGCTAATGTGGTAGAAGTTTGTCGACGTTTCGGAGAAATATACTGCCTCCACCTTAAGTGTACAAATGCAAGCGAAAAGAGCAGCCGGTAATCGTTTTATATGTTGAATATTGTTGGTTGCTTGCGTAGTTTACTCTTGGACCTTGAAGATGGAGGTAGTACTCTCCTCCGAAACGTCGCTGAACTTCTACCGGACTACAGGGAGTCACATCCCAGTCGGTAGGAATCTTCATGATTTTAGTTTCTTTAGGTACGTGGTAGCGTAGTGGTTGAGGTACTATGATACAAGCCGGAAGGTCGCGGGTTCAAGTCCCGATGAGGTCATTGGATTTTTTCAGTTGACCTAATCCTTCCAGTCGCACTATGTCCCTGGGGTCGACTCA
>NW_019724601.1:2555524-2568640 GCF_002891405.2 Cryptotermes secundus | reverse complement strand
CAGTAATTAATTAAATAATTTTGCTGGGGAGTAAAGCGCGGCCGGCGCGTAAGGCTGACAACCTTACCGCCATTTTTGAGCCGATTGTCTAGATAATGTGGGACCCTCAACGTCTCATAACCCTATGGACCTTCACGGCCTGTTACAGGGATAGCTTACTTTTACTTTATAATTAGAATTCTGCCTTAAATACCGCTGTGCTTTCTTACTCATGGAGCTGAGCCCTTCTTGAGGAGCCGACAATTCTGCAGCTACTCAAGAATTTCCCAGCATTTTATGGAACCCGAAGGTTAATTACCGCGTTCACAAGAGCCCTCCACTGGTCCATGTCCTGAACCAGATCAATCCAATCCATCCCATCCTAATAATTATATTAACACATATTAATCACTTTGCAAAAACAATTTGCGTGTCATGTAGTGGGCGTGCCCTAACTCAGGCGGTTAGACACCGGTCTTTCACAGCGGTGACTTTTGTTCGATTCCAGGACAGTTCATGTGGAATTTTCTTTGGACGAAAGGTCACTAATGTGAATACTTCCGTTTCCCCTGCCAATTCTCATTCCAGCAACCGCCCTATATTTGTTAATCATCCTGCTGCAGTGGCTGTACAGTCTTTATACTCTCAGCGTTGTTAAATAACCGACGTAAGGAAATTATGTTGAGTTTGTTTCCCCGTGCCGCTGAAGATTTCTTACCAACTTAAAAAAAAGGGGGGAAAAACCTTTTGCTTCCTTGTTTCGCCTGCTGTTTTCATCCAATCCAGCAACCCCTGCCTCCTGCTGCGTATCCTGGCTTTGAGCGAGGGAGGGTACAGACAAATAATAGAATTTGCTCAGCTGTGAAACATCCCCTCTGCCCCCTGGTAACAGTCTCCGAGTTCGTCGTCTTTTCAACATGGAAGTCTTTACAAAGGCAAATGTTCCGTTTGCCCTCCGGCGCGTTTAAAAATATTTCCCTTATTTCTCTTTAACTTATTTCATCTCCTCCCTTTCAACTCTTTTTTGTTCATTTATATCGTCTGTATATTTTTGTTATTGATTTTTTTCGGGGTCTATTTTGCAACGTTCTCAGTTTTTACACTATTTAGCGTCTAATGCTAGCATCATAGGGATATGAAAGGAAACGATTGTGGTATATTCGAGGTACTATCCCAACATTTGCGTGGAATGTTAAAAAAGTAAGATATTATAATTTCCCGTGCTTAATTAAGTACCGTCTTGAATGCGAATTCGGTAGCGGAGGCTTGACCTCGGCACTATATGTAGGCGAGTGCTTAGCTTCACGCCCCGGCCGCTTTACCCCATTCAAAAGAGCTGTATATACGCTGTTTGGGCCCCAGGGGCGGTCTGGACGCTGTGGAGAAGAGACAGATCGCTGCCTAGACTGGTATTCGAACAGCCAATCTGCGGGCAGTGAACCCATTATCTAGGTTATTGTGCTGACTGAGCTAATCATTATGTAAATGGAGAAGGAACAGAAAGAAAGAAGGCAGATACCAGCAGCTGGGTAACGTTAGAGCCTTAACGATAACAATCGGAAGAGGATAGACAATTGCAACTAAGTTTTATATTTGCTAACGTTTCATTTTCTTTATTTCTAGTTTAACGGCGCTGTCAGCCTATATAGCCTCCACTGAGATTTTATTTTGGATGTTCCACAGTAGCACAGTGCGTTACAAACGAGTTTACTGACCATTGTTTCAATAAAATAGACATTTAGAACATGTCTTAAGGAAGTTATAGCCCCCTTATGTCCATGAACGTCTGTCCTTACAACAGCAGGAGCAGCAGTAACGCGCCTTGTTAAGCGTTGATGCGTTCACGGTACTGAGTGCTCAGATTTTGATGTGTGTGACTATAGACGGGGTTTTGGATTGTCGCATGGGTTTATTTGCCACTTATGCACTCATGACTCGGAACTACAAGCAATTACAGCGCCACTGCTTATCTCTATAATCCACAAATCACCACAGCACCCGCTGAGCCTTTTTTTTAGTTGGATATATTACCTGCCGTTCCCTGGCAACGGCTTATAACAATGGAGATTCTTCAGTTTCACTCGGTCAGGTTCTACATTCAAAGCCTACCCTCCTAGTCCAAGTCACATTGCGACTGACGGTCAGTCAGTAAGTCCTGGGGCTCATGACCATATATTTATTACTGTTTGATAGTTACGGTCTTGCTTTTGTGGGCACCCTCTCTGACGAGAGGACGGGTCTGTGTTTTGTATCTGCTGCTGCTCCTCGCCAGCGAAATATTTCTCTGGTCCGAGTCCCTAGGGACTCACGACCATATTTTACTGTCTCAGATTCCAGACTCACTTTTCGTCGTCTCCTACGACTCACAGGGTCACGGTGGAGGTATTCGACCCGGCCTCCACACGGGCATGCAGAACTCTTCTTCTTATAACATCTCGGCAAGGACCACATAGAAAACACCGTTCTTTTATTTTTGCGTTGGTGTCCGTTGCCGCGGGAATGTGGTTACCGAACTGTTTCCCAAAAACGGGTTGCGTAACACTGTTTATTAAGAATCCGCTGCCCTCAGCAACGTGCGTTGTTTCGTGACCGTTACCCAGAAACGGATCTACACCCTGTGAAAACGTTTATTATTCTATGTGGACGCCGACGTTTCAGAAGGCTATGCTACTTCAAGTTTTAGGGTTTAAGTGAATAAGATGAAGATGGCGTTAGGTTATATGGGCAGATGTGGTACCGTGTAGTCTTGTATGTGTTTACCAACGTCACAACACTCAAGATGTGTTTATCAACTCTCCCCCAAAAGCGAGCTGATGATACTTCAGTTCCTAGATGTCAGTACTGGACTAGTCAGGACAAGGTCGTTCTGTGACCTCGTCACTTCATTCTATTTACATTTCGAACTTATCGGCTATGGCTCCATACCAACATGGCCGTTATTGAAAACAAAAAAGAAGCAATTTATGTTTTTACAGGAAATAAATATTTGTAAAGATGTGATTACTGAGGGAGCAGCTGTGTTACTGTCTGAACGTAAGAAAGTATTTACGTAATTAGAGTTGCTTATTTAACAACGTTCTCAGTATCGGAAACATATTGGTTTACGAACGCCAAATGGCGACCAACTCTGAGAGTGGAAAACGGAACCAAATTACATTCAGTTATTCATAGTGTACAAGAATCAAAATGCAAAGAAGACTAAAGGCTGAAGCAGAATATTTCCCCGAAACGTTGATATCCATAATCTCGCAAACAGTACCTCATAATGTCCTTTATGAAGCGTTCTTATTTGACAATGTTTCTCGTAAACTCTCCGCATAAACACTTCCCTGTTTACACGTATTCCATTTTCCCACATAAACAAACCTTATTTTTCAACATAGGATGCACACAACTTTCTTAGTAAGCCTCTTCCTCCAGAAAAAAAAATATTTTCCATGTTTTTAATGTTATTACCTTACACAAAGCCCCTGTAACCTGTTTTCAGCGGTAGTCAACCCATCTCCCTTATTTTCAGTGAGAGTGACTTTTTTGGAAACTCTGGGGGGGTGTGGGTTGAAGGGGCTTATGGTGGCTTTAACAGGCAGACGCTCCTAAAGTAGTGACCTCATAACTCTTCTGACATTTAATCTATATTCATGAAATGGGGGTTGGTTTCGGTGCTAAGGGATGGGGTAGTTGTGACAGATAGGGGTTGCTCTGTATTGCGTGGGCTCGTAAGGTATACGGGGTACCAAAATGATTTTATATTCTGGAAGGGGTAGTTGAGAACACTGGTCTCGCAATTTTGACTGCTTCCATTTTGACTTGCGAAAGATCGTGGGCGTAGACACGACCTGAAGTTGCTTGCGTACCCATTTTGTGCCCGTTGGTCATCTGCAGAGAAAGTTGTGGAAATTGTAACCCTTTTGATACTATTCACGAGATATCTAGATAACAAGAAATAACGCTTTGTCGCTCTAATCCCTTAACAGTAGAAGTAATTAACTGCTTCAGGACAGAAGAAAAAAGAAGAAAATCCACAAGCGAGGAACCAGCGTGAGCAAGTGCAAATAGTCTATAGTCTTATTAGTCTATTTGCACTTGCTCACGCTGGTTCTTCGCTTGCGGATTTTCTTCTTTTTTCTTCTACCCTGAAGATGGAGGCGATACGTTCCTCCAAAACGTCGGTTAACACAACATCTACACGGCGCCATATCCTAGAAGGCTGCTTTCTTAAAATAGAAAGGTTCCCCACGTAAAATAATTATTGAAAAAATCAATTTTCAAATCCTGTTTCCTCATTTATATTTATTTAAAATATTTTCTAGAAAATTCGGTGCCTGTCAGATAATACTTGTCTACTTTCTTTTCATCTACTAATTGTCGTAATAATATAAGCTTTTGATGTTTCTGTCATGAGCTTTTTTCGATATGAATGTGAGACATTATACGTTTTCAGTGTAAAAATCTTAAAATTTCTCAGCGTTGCTTCAATATTAAGTGAAATCGTGATTTTGAAGTGCCTCTCAAGGGCTGTAATGTTCAACAGTGAATCGATGTAAGGGTTACCTATTTAAACTGTAGCTACAAATGGAAATTGTAAAATTTCCCCATTTAATTGTCAACGGGCGCTTCAATAGTTCCACAGGAATGGATATTGCACGCATTATATTACACTGTAATAGAGAAAATCCTTTCCACGATGAAAAAGAACCACTAAAATGTCTCAAAGTGATCGCTAACATCGCTAACAGGCAGATAAAATTAGTGTCGCAATTTGTTTTTGTACCCCAACAAAAACATTTAATTGGAAAACAGTATAATTTCAATATCACAAGCTCCACATTAAGGCACATAGAGAAAAATGCAAATGAGCCAGCAACATCATTCAACTAATTGAGTTTCGGACGTATCCGCCGTGACTGTGCCTCGCGTTCGAGGTTATCAGCGTTTCACAGGAAAATAAACCATGATTTGGGATTTTGTAGAGGGTAAAAACATAGGCTTCTCTGTCCTTAAAAATTATCTTAAAAAGAAAATAATTTACAGTATTTATCGAATAGCATTAAAACGATCAACTAAAGAATTATTAGGTTTTATTTACTTTTTTTTTATTTATCTGCACTGTCTGCATCTCATGTTACACAGTGTCCAATGATGGATTGTGAAAGGATGTAGCAAGAAACAGTACAAAAAAATTATCTCTGTAACAGGCCGTGGAGGCCCATAACGCTGTGAGACGTCGAGGCTCCCACATTGACTAGACACTCGGCTCACAGATGGCCGTGACGTTAACCTTACGCTCCGGCCGCGCTTTATCCCCCAGGAAGATTTCTGGTAGTCATTTCTGTTAGAGGCTGACTCGAAACCAAAATATCAATTATACAGTACTACTGTACACTAGCGTAGTTGGTTGAGGCACTATGATACTAGCCGAAAGGTCGCGAGTTCGATTCCGGATTACATCATTGGAATTCTATAATTGACCTAATTCTTCTAGTCACAGTATGGCCCTGGGGTCGATTCGGCCTCTATCAGAAATGAGTACCAGGAATTTTCATATAGGTATTTTTCTATTGCCAGTGGGGTGGAACTAAGTCCCTTCTACCGCGGCCACTTCTGGCCTATTGTACCAGCCCCAGATGATAGGTGAGTGTGATTGTGGAGCAATTGGTGGAATGAAGATTGGCAAGGGAAACCGAAGTACTCGGAGAAAACCTTCCCCAGCACCACTTTGTCCACCACAAATCCCACTTTACCAGACCCGGGGTCAAACCCGGGCCGCCGTGGTGGCTTGAGCTGTGGCGCGGCCCTTCCTAGGGGTAAAGGGCAGTCGGTGTATAAGGCTAACAACGTCACCTCCATCGGTGAACCGATTCTTCTAGAAAATGTGGGAACCTCGACGTCTCAGTCCTACAGGCCTCCAGGCCTGTTACAAAGATACACGTATTTTTACCTTTTATCATGGAAATACAGAGCAGTATACAATATTATGTCTTCGAATAAAACTAGCCACGGGAAGGGCTGAAACAGGAAATAACTACAGTAGTTGATGCGTAAGGAGCGGTGTATGAAGTGTAATTCCACAGATATTGATGTCGGTACATCGTTCACAATGCGTGCATGTAGAATAGGAAACATCAGCAGTGTTCATTGAAACGTGGCACTGCCCCATTGATGTAACTAGTTAATTAGTGGCAAAAAGAATAATGGGTTTCAGTTACGAATTTATTTGCTTTCTGTACACACAATTCTTGAATGATCCGTTGCGGTTAGAATGTTTCCAGTACCTCGTCATTGTAAACATCAATAACCAGGATTAACCATTAATTTTATCAGATTCGCTTTTGTTTCCGCATTATTCTGCGACGCTTTTGTTATCTAGAATCCATAGCTTTACATACTAATATGAGTGACGAACAGAGAATTGGAACAGATGGAAAAAATAAATTTAGAGGTAATAATTTTGTCTGTGGTTCTGTATGGGTATGGATTTCGTATAGTGGGGGGTGGAGTCCAACTGGGTTCACTCGGCACGTCGGCCACTGATTGGCGTATTGTACCTACCCCGGGTGATTATTATGATGGAGAATTTGGTGGAATGAAGATTGGCAAGGGAAACCGAAGTACTCGGAGAAAACCTGCCCCAGTGCCATTTTGTCCACTACAAATCCCGCTTGACCAGACCCGGCATCGAACATGGGCCGCCGCGGTGGGAAGCCAGCGACTAACCGCTTGAGCTATGGCGGGACTTAAGCAACCAGTAAGGAGTAAGCAGCTTCGATGTTTCGATGGAAAATGCTCGCTCTATCTTCGGGGTCACAGAGTAAGTCAGGCAACCAGCCAGCAAGAGAAACGCACATCATGTGTTTAGGGGAAAAATAATCACTCCATCTCCAGCGTCGAAAAATAGGCCAACCAATCAGCAAGAAGCAATCACCTTATCGATCTTGAATGTGGAGGCAGTTCGTTCCTTCGAAAAGTGAATGAACTAGTACCGGACTACATAGCGTTACATTTAATTAGTAGTTAATTACTTGTTTAATTAATGGACATATTAACAGACCCACTAACTAATTAAGTAACTAACTTAATGGAGCAGAGTCCTTCAAAAGCTAACAGTTGCTCAGTTACTCAAGAAATTACTTGTTTTTATGGAACCCGAAGGTTCATTACCGTATTCACAAGAGCCAGCCACTGGTCCCTATCCTGAGCCAGATGAATCCAGGCCACACATTTCCACCCTCTTTCTCTAAGATCTGATTTAATATTATCCCGCATTCGTTTCTGACTTCGATGTTATGTTACCATTCATATTCTCAAATATAACTTTTGTACATATTTCTTATATCTGTCCCATGCGTGCTATATTCCCCGCCAACCTTGTCCTCCATCAGATCATCCCAGTAATAATTGAGAAAAAGTACATAAGTAGTACAAATTAGGAAGTTCCTCATTATGTAATTTTCTCATATTTCTAGTTACTTCCTCATTGTTAGACCCACGTATTCCACCATCACGCCATGATGACGTATGGAGGTATAAGCGCATCATTCTCAACATCGACATTGGACGGAGATGACTGGCAGCTTCACGCCCCTGCCGCTTTACTCCGATGAAGATCATCCTAGTTTCACTGGATAGGAGACCGGGTGGGTCCCAGGGCCGGTCTGGACGTTGTGGGGAAAAGAAAAATATCTTGCCTTTACCGGGAATCGAAACTCGATTCCTCCGACATCGAGGTCGTAGCGTAGTCATTGGACTGACTGAGCTATGAGTTCCCAGTGTCTCCCTTAGTCTGTTTCCTTGGATTCACATGGGAGATCGCGTTTCGGTGCTTACATTTGAGACAGGAAACGGGACGCCAAATTATTCTGAACTGAATGATTGCAAATATTTCCCGACTTTAAATTGCTCTGAAGACCCACTTATGTACTAATTAAATGACTGATTGTCTGATTATATAATTAGCTGTAGACTGAAAGAGCAGTCTACCTCCTAATTGGCTCATCATTTAAGCTACTTGGCTTTATGCAGACCGTAAATTGATTTCCAGTTTTTACAGGAGTCATCTACTGCAATATGCAATAATCCACTTGAATCCAATCCACAACTTGGCGCTTAAGTCCATCACATTAATTTGAATGTTACCAACTTATCAATACCATTTTTTTCCATGGCACTACAGCCCCAGTGGGCCTAGGCCTACCTCCATGAACTTCTCCGTTCACTTCGGTTTTTCTTGATCTTACACATTCGGTGGGCCTCTTTGGGCGGGTGATCATCTCGTCGCAAGGCCTCTGCCTGTTCACGAACACAGAAAAACGCACACACACAAACTAAACATCCATGCCCCGAGTGGGATTCGAACCCACGACCCCAGTTTCCAAGCGAGCGAAGACAGTACATGCCCTTATCAATACCTACATCCCGGAAATTCCTTTTTTTCCCCTCTCCAGACTCTCTTATCTAAATTCTATACACATCTCCTTTATGCTACATGTCTCGCCCATCATATTCACCTTGAATTATAAACCCTGGTATTGTAGGTAGAAGACAGTTTTTATGACAGTGCATGAACGAAATTAACGGCCGTGGGCGACAGCCTCTAGCCGCTAAAGTTCGCACTAACTTCGCCGACAAGCGGCGGTCGCTCGGTCGGTATAGTTCGTTTGCGGACTAAAACCACGAAGTTTGTTTGTTTTTTGTGCATGAGCCGACAACTGAGCAAGGGATTTCCGGGATCAGAACCAACTAAAAACATAGAACATTATTTGAAACCCTTGATCTAGAAGTAGATATAAAAAGGGTTTGGGCATGTGATCAGAATGGATCAATAAGAGAGACTGAGATTTTTTTAGAAGTGGGACATAAGGTAGAGAAAAGTGACAATGATGGGAAGTTCTAAAGGATGACTGAGGAGAGATAAAGACGAAGAGATGGAGGTGAAAGGCAAAACAGCAGGGAAGAATGGGCATTGTAAAGATTACCAAAGTTCTTCGTGTAGAGAAGATCCAAGGGCTAAGTTAAGTATATTTGTCAAGATATCAGTCAATATAGTGACTAAGCTACAAGGTACAAAATTTGAACAAATTTGGTTCGATTCCCAGCAGAGACAAAATGCTGTTTCCCATTCTTGCAATGTCCAATCATTTGTAACCCTCTTTTAGTTTAAGTAAGTAAACTTGACGTATAAATGAATGTACTGATCATTGTGCAACACCTTGTTACAGCCTATTTATGCCGAATACAGTGGCCACGTGGTCTAAGGCATTAACTGTCTTCGCTGGGATCGTTGGTTCGAATCCCACTCGAAACATCGATGTCTCTATGTGTTTATTCTGTGTTTGTGTTGTTCTGTGTGTAGGTAGCGGCCTTTTGGCGGGCTGATCCCCCGTCCAAGGAGTCCTACCGACTGTGTATAGGATTAAGAAACTGAATAAGCGACCAAGGCCCAACAAAGAGCTGTAGAGCCATATATAGTTATTTTTATATTGACGAGGAAATGAACTAAAAACGGTAAAAAAAATTGTACTTCTGCTAATAAGGTAAAGGTAAAGGTAAAGGCGTCCCTGTGTTTAATTACCCGTAATTACGCACCATTCCATGGAGACTTATGCGGAATTGGAGGTGTCCCATCACCTTTCTTGACCTCTGCATTACGTAGAGGTGAGCGGTGAGCTTCGCACTCCTACCGCTTTAATTTCAGGGAAAGAAATCCCGGTAGGGGTAAAGTTGTCCCTATGCTTAACTAATTAATCACTATGCTATGAAGACGTAAGGGGGAGTGGATGAATAGATCCACAATTCCTTGACCTCCGCACTAGTTTGAGGCGCGTGGTCAGCATCAAGCTTCCACCGCTATACTTTCAGGGAAAGAGGCTCCGGTAAAATTAAAGTTACCCCTGTGCTTAACTAATTAAGCACTACGCCATGAAGACGTAAGGGGGAGTGGATGTATAGATCCAGGTTCTCTTAAGTTCGGCACTAGTTGCAGGTGAGTGGTCGGCTTTACTCCCGAGGAAAGAGCCCTCGGTACCAATTGGATAGGAGGCTGGGTGGGCCCAAGAGCCGGTCTGTACGACATGGAGAAGTGGAAAATTTTTGTCTCCATCGGGACTCGAACTGGGACCCCTTGTCCAGTCCGTAGCCAGTCGCTGTAACGACTAAGCTACCCCAAGAGATCCCAGCACCCAATAGGTATGAGTGTGGGTGGCCCACAGATCCGGTCTGGACACTTAGGATCAGAGAAATATCTGTCCCATGCCGGGAATCGAACCCTCCACCGTCTGTAGCCCGTGCTTCTGTTAGCATGCAATGAAATGCAACGTGCTGTCACGCAGCGAGTCATTCATTCAGGCGCGTCTGTAGTCATATTGTCACGCCATGATGTTCTCTATCGGACAAACCAGGCTCGTGGTACACTACATCGATTTTATATCCAGCTCGTGAACAAATATTGTATATATATATATATATGTTTGCCTGTAAGAGACAGTTGGCCAATAGGGGAGGAATTGGGTGTTAACTGGATCCGGGCCACAGTTTTCAGACCTCATACCCTTTTATAAATCCGCCCGTTCTCTCAACACGTCACAGTGTTGCAGTGTGACAGCGACAAAGGTTTCACACGCCAGCCCGCCACTACAATAGAAACTATAATAGGTTTATGGGTAACACGGAGATGTCCGGCCATGCTTCGATGTAGTCTATGGATAGAATTAAAAAAGGATAATCCTCATTCACTCGGAAACCTGTAACAGAAAATAATATAGCTTAATATAGAAAAGTGATTAGGCTGGGTAGTCCTCTCCCTGTTGGTCATTAATCAAAACACCGTGACTTTAATGATGAGAATTTTCTTACGTAACAGAACCTAATTAGCGATTACAAAGAAGTCTATCTTGATCCACTCAAAATCAGCCAACGTATGCGCTTCATCAACTTTTTTTTTCTATGACTCTACAGCCCTTTGTACTTCGGCCGATTTTTCAGTTTCATAATCCTATACACAGTCGGTAGGACTCCTTGGACAAGGGATCAGCCCGTCGCAAGGCCGCTACTACACATAGAACAACACAAACACAGAATGAACACTCGCAGATATCCATGACTTCAGTGGGATTCGAACCCACGACCTCAGTGTTCGAGCGGGCGAAGACAGTTCATGCCTTAGACAGCGCCGCCATTGTGATCGGCAAAATTTTCAGTTAAAAGGTAAAGCTGTCCCTGTAACAGACCGTGAAGGCCAATAAGGTTATGAGACGTCGAGGCTCCCACATTTTCTCTAGACACTCGGCTCACAGATGGCGGTGAGGTTGTCAGCCTTACGCACTGGCCGCATTGTACCTCCAGGAAGATTCCTGGTACTCATTTCTGTTAGAGGCTGAGTCGACGCCAGGGCCATAGTGAGGCTGGAAGGATTATATAAATTGACAAAAAGGCACCTCATCGGGATTCGAACCCGCGACATTCCGGCTTGCAGCTCAGTGTCTCAACCAAATACGCTACCGCGTGCCCCCAAAACTTTCAGTCACCCATGTTAACCTGTATGGATGAGTATTAGTATATATCAAGTGTAAGAGATTTAATGTGAGAATACAGAAATTTGCTTTTACATGTTTCGGCCAGTGCTGGCCAACTTCCCAACTCTTTATATGTATGCTGAACATAGGTTGTCATAAGGGGATTTATAAAAATATTATAAATCAAGACTAGTACTGGTCGAAACATGTAAAGGCAAACTTTTTGTTCCCATATTAAACTTGTAGCACTTGATAAAATTCTGTTACTTACGGGGCAGAATCGGTAAACAGGTCACAAATGGATATAAAACGTAAAGCATGCGATATTCGAACCTCAACAAAATATTTATTTCTCGACATGACCTCCACCGACTTTGATACACTTGTCGAAACCCACAGCACAGAAGTGCTTTCACTCCTGTCTCTGCCACTTACACACTCGGTCGGGCATTATCTGAGTCTTCCGGACGTTCCTGAGAGAACTTCTCGACTCAGTTATGAACCGCTTTACACGACAAACGCTTCCCACTGTAAACAGGAAACGTTTCTTTGTGAATATCCTTTGCATTGAGCCCTTTTACCCACAAAAACACAAAACAGAACGTTGCTATTCAGTGTAACACTCCTCAAAGACGATCGCCATTTAACTACTAAAACCAGCTACCGAACACGCGCATGCGCGTCTACTACCTAGACTGTCATGAAGCCGAACTCTGCTGCTACCTAGTGATACACACAGAAAACCTGTTACATCCATTACAACTGTTTTACTTCCATTTGTGACCTATTTACTGACTCTCCCTCGTATTAATGTAATGAACTTAGTGTTGTTTAATGTATTACATAATCTAGCAAGCATTTCTTTGTACGCATGGAAGGAAAGGACTCAGTTCAGTTACAGTCTGACGTATAAAAGAAATGTAATACGTCATCATCCGGGATTTGAGAGAGGCTTTAACATTTTATCAAAGTGACAGAATTTAAATTGGATAATCGAGTCAAAAAAGGGTAAAGGATCCGCCATATTAATTCAATTACACACATTTTTATATCATTTTCAAATCTGTGAGCGAAGAATGTTACACATACATGGGGCAAAAAGTAATCTGCCCCCCCCCCCAAAACCATTCTGAAAGCAGACGTTGGAATGAAAGTGGAGGTTGAGGCGTTGCAAAAAAAGTATAAGAGTGTGAAAGGGGTTGGTTGATGTTTGAAACAAAAAGTTGAATTCTATGATTCACCTTCCTGCTTCACGAAAACCGCAACTGAGAGGGATAATTCCACCCCCGACGCCTCCCTTTCTCTTGCTTCAGTAGACCGTGTTTAAGCTGCTACGTTTCATGTACGTTGGATTTCAATTTACTTCAGCGTAATCAATTGTAGCAGCTAGGAGCGGGGTCTTGCCTAAGAAATGTGTTGCCATAGCGATCAACAGAGGGAAGCATCAGATAATTCACTTGAATTCTTTTCTATTTACATCCTTTCTTAACAGCCCAAGAGCCCAAATAAAAAGTGAGTACGAGTTAAAAAACAAAACACGAAAACAAGTTATTTTATATAATTTTAATAACTAATAATACTAATAATAATAATGTTACTACTACTACTAGTACTACTACTACTACTACTA
>NW_019724601.1:2473946-2554931 GCF_002891405.2 Cryptotermes secundus | reverse complement strand
TGGTCCCTATCCTGAGCCAGATAAATCCCATCCTATCGCTCTAAGATCCATTTTAATATTGTCCACCCACCTACGCCTTGGCCTTCGCAGTGGTCTATTTCCTTCTGGCTTTCCCAATAATATCCTATATGCATTCCTTTTCTCCCCAATTCGTGCTACATGCCCTGCCTACCTCATCCTCCTTGACTTGATCATTCTAATTATACTTGGAGAAGAGTACAAGTTAATAACGCTCTAACAACTGAAAATGTGTATAACGGCGAACAGGGAACAAACGTATTTTCATCCCACGCAACATGCCTCGAGCAGTATCGCTTCTGACTTGTAATCGGGAAGTTTCCGGCTCGAATCTCAGCCCGAACGCCCTACAGGCATATTCCTGAATAACGTATTCAGTTACATCATGAAAACTTCCATTTGTCTCCTTTCCGATTCATTACCCACTGTTATCCTAGGAATAAAATTCGAAAAGCACCGGTTATAGCGCAGTCGGTATAGCGATTCTCTACGGGCCGGACGACCGAGAAGTCGGAGTTCGAGTCCCGGTAGGGTCAAGAATTTTCACTTCTCCACGTCTCCCAGACCGGCTTTGAGGCTCACCCAGCCTCCTATGTAATGGGTACGGGGGATTCTTTCCCGAGGTTAAAGCGGCCAGGGCGTGAAGCTGACCACTTCCCACTAGTGCCGATGTCAAGAAAATATGGATCTATACATCAACTCCCCCATACGCCTTCAAGGCATAGCGCTTAATTACTTAAGCACAGTTATTGATAGCGGCCGTACGTAAATTGTAAATATGTAAAAACGTAAAAGGGGACGTGTGTTTCTCCGAAACTTCTGGATGTCTCCGACCTACACGGCGTCACAACTCATATTCAGATCCATGGGAACCTTAAATGAAAATTATAAAGCTGGTTTATTATGTCTTGTTTCATCGTAAATTGTGACGTTATTCTATATGAATTCGCATAATTATTTCGTACCGTTGACAGATGGCAACAGATGAGGTTAGAATGTCTGAGCTGAAGACACCGGCCTTTTGTTGTGTTGTGTCTTTTAGGGAGGGAATGTTTAAAGACACTGTCAGTATCTTAGGATGGTAGAATGATTGATGAATTGGAAAGGAACCGAAAGGAAACAATCGCGCAATATGCATGGAATGACTGAGGAAAAAATACAAAAACATTTGATCATAATAATCAGTGTCCCGTCCGAAATACGAACCAAACTCCTCCAGAACACAAGCATAGAACTTTATACTTCTAGGCTAATCTTGCTTCTGACGTGGAAGAGATTAGAAATCGTATAGAAATGTTATACTAAACCGTAGACAAAAGTAAGGGCAGAACATTGTGCAAGAAAGAAATACTTAGTGACTAATGTAAGGCCGTGCCATAGCTCAAGCGGTTAGTCGCTGGCTTCCCCCCGTGGCGGCCCGGGTTCGATCCCGGGTCTGGTCAAGTGGAATTTGTGGTGGACAAAGTGGCGCTGGGGCAGGTTTTCTACGAGAACTTCGGTTTCCCCTGCCAATCTTCATTCCACCAATTGCTCCACAATCACCCTCACCTAAATTCTGGGGTTGGTACAATAGGCCAGAAGTGGCCGCAATACAAGGGACTTAGTCCCACCCCACTAGCAATAAAAAATAGTGAGTAATGTTTTCTATTTCGTTGAGTTTTAATTAAAACTGGTCTGAGTGTAATTTATTTTACGACACATAGTTGAATGGTAAATGCGGCCGGAATGTTATATTACGAAATGAGAATTACCTTCTGTTTGCGTCCGCTTTTAAATTTAAGCGCAATTCTCTAGTTGCAAGGGTTTACCACTTGTTGTGATGTTGCAGGGAATACACACAGTGCTACCAACCGCTCCTTGATAACCCGGTATTTATTATTATATACAGAACTTGTCTCAGTTCCTAGCCTGTTGCGTCACTTCCTCCTTTCTAGCAGTGTCTGCGGCGAATCGTTTTCCATTAGCTCCAATTCAGTTGTAGCAAAACTTTTTCCCCCATCTCTCTTCTCTATTCTTCTTCTCTTTTTTTGTACGTACTTTTCTCTTGTCTGGGCCAATTCCATCTCTCTCTAACTCATCCCAGGTTTCCACTTGCTTCTGCCCAACTCTGCATTGCTTGCAGGAAAATCTTGCCAATACATTGCCAAGTGTATCGAGCTCTCCCTGACAGTATGACTGAGTGGGCTGCTGTGCGAATGGATTGGATCTATTCACCGGTTTGCTGCGACTGATTGCTTGTGTAAACAATTGACTGACTTAATGACTTAAAGAACTATTGGAACAAAATTCCAGACTGCGTATGTGACTTGAAAAATCTATGTATCTATCTGCATGTCTGCCTGCCTGTCTCTCTATCTGTCTATCTATCTGCCTGTCTGTCTATCTATCTGCCTGTCTCTCTATCTGCCTATCTATCTATCGCTCTATCTATCTGCCTGTCTCTCTATCTGTCTATCTGCATGTCTGCCTCCCTGTCTATCTATCTATCTATCTATCTATTTGCATGTCTGCCTTTCTGTCTATCTATCTATCTGCATGTCTGCCTTCCTGTCTATCTGCATGTCTGCCTCCCTGTCTATCTATCTATCTGTATGTCTGCCTGCCTGTCTTTCTATCTATCTATTACACAGACATCCATGCCTCGAGTGGTTTCGAACCCACGATCCCAGTGTTTGAGCGAGCGAAGACGGTTCATTCCTTAGACTGTGCGGCCACTGTGATCGGCTGGAATATTGTCTGAGGTGCTAAATTCGCTATTTGAATGTGAGAGGTCGTCTTCATGACTTAATGGACGATTCTAGCTACAAATTAATATCCAGTTTTTGTATTCTCATGGACTTAAAATTTACGAATGTACGCTCGCCACTGACCTCACAAAGTCTAGGTTTTTACCGACAATCGGTTCGTCTTGGCGCCAAGCCCCTTCAGACCCACGATCAGAATTTTTATTTCCCAATTGAACACTTCCGGTTATTGTCCTTACGTAATATCATCTCTGACAAGAGGGCGGGTCTGTCGTTTACAACGGCTGCTGGACCTCGCCAGCGCAGTCATTCTCAGATCCGAGTCACGTGGGACCCATTAGCATATTTTACTTCCTCAAATTCGAGAGACCCCCAACCTGGAGGGTCAGCTCCCCGTATTTATATCTTCCAGAAACAGGGTGACCCAGTTATGCCCTCAGGCATTGGGTTCCCTTTTCATAGCCCTCTACGCCTCGTAGAGCCACGGTGGAGGTACTCGAACCCCCCTTCTCGTTACATTACCTTGTGTCAGATCAGAGAGAAAACACCGCTTTCAACAGTTCCTGCATGTTTGTAGGCTTGTTACCGATCCGTTGCCTATAGACGGCCGTTTGTTGATTCACTTATTGCATAGCAACGGCTGTACAAGTTACAATACGTTTGGACACCGCTACTGTTTTCTCCAATTGGAAGGCAACCAGACTACCTGCTTACATAACTACGTTTATGTTGTTTGTGGATATTTATGCTGATAGCCCTAGTATTTTTTATTGCTAGTGGGGTGGGACTAAGTCCCTTGTACTGCGGCCACTTCTGGCCTATTGTACCAACCCCAGATGATAGGTGAGGGTGATTGTGGAGCAATTGGTGGAATGAAGATTGGCAGGGGAAACCGAAGTACTCGGAGAAAACCTGCCCCAGCGCCACTTTGTCCACCACAAATCCCACTTGACCAGACCCGGAATCGAACCCGGGCCGCCGCGGTGGGAAGCCAGCGACTAACCGCTTGAGCTCTGGCGCGGTCTAGCCCCAGTATATTCAGATTTAAACATGGTTTTCTATATTTTTTAATTTTAATTTTAATATGTGTTATGTTTTTTATGTTTCCGAAGAACCAAGGGACAGAGAAGAGGTCTTACGTTTTCCCCTAGCAGTCGTCTGACGGCCATGAATATGTAAATTGTCACAACGTAAACATTTACATCTGCGCTTTACTTATGAACGAATACCGTCTCCTTTGATATGTATCCTTGAGGAACTGCAGGATTTTAGATAGTTAAATGGCTGTAATATGCAGCTAAACGGCAAAATAATTAAACTTCACGAAATATATTTAAAATTAAATATTATGAATGTACGTTCTCAGTAATTTTTAAACGAAATATCTCGTTAGTAGCCCAGAAATAGTTAAAAAGATTGAGTGAGAGTTCCATAAGATTTCTGAATAACAGATTGACTGGATGTGTAGTTTGAATGATTGATTAACGTTTGAGGTCAGTAGATTATTTAGCGCTGAATGCTGGTGTATGTTGAGGACATAAGCATTTTCAGTCGAACAATGCAGCTATCCTGTCATACGTCTATTGGAACTGAGGAAAACGACAGAAATTACTGAGGATAAATGAGCGATAATCGAATCGGATATTTCTAGAATAGATTTACATGTAAACACGAAATTGCTTGATGCATAGGCAAATGAAAACTGGTTTCATATCCATCTTGATTGAATTTTCAGGTATGTTTACCATTTAGGGGGACCGCCTCTGTGTGTCTAGTGGTCAGAGTTCCTGCCTACAGATCCAGAGGTCCCGGGTAATATTCCCGGCGCTACAAGATTTTCTGAGAAATGTTGGGTCTGGAACGGGGTCCACTCAGCCTGCTGAGGATAATTGAAGAGCTATTTCAATGGAAAAGTAGCGGTTCCGGTCTAGAAAACCGATATTAACGGTCGTGGCGATTCGTTGGGCTGATCACGTGACACCCTCTATCTGCAAAATTTCGCGCTAACTTCGCCGACAGGCGGCGGTCACTCTGTCGGTATAGTTCGCTTGCGGACTTTAGGCCACGGAGTTTGTTTGTTCACCATTTAGGGCTGTGCCTGGTGTAGCAATAAGTGGGTTTAAGACTGGCCGAAATGATCACTGGTTCTCTTCGCAGTTTTTAATAAAATTTCGCTTTGTTATTCTTCACATTTTACTATAACGCTTCGTACATGGAGTATCGTGTCTGGGTACGGAAATCGAATCTTGACAGAATCACTGAGCTGGATGCTATAGTGGCAACGCTGTAGAATTTGATTTTAAATGAGCTCTAATCAAATCTCATCCCGGATGCCAAATATCCTCTCTGATGTCTCCCGCAGTTTTCCTCAGTCCCACTATGACAATCCTGCCGTAGAATCCGGTGTCTCTTCATCTGAATTCTCTCCAATTATTGGTTCATCAGTGATACTACCGGAGGCACGCGGTAACGTAGTTGCTTGAGGCACTATACTACAAAAAGGAAGGTCGTGGGTTCGATTCCTGATGAGTTCATTGGATTTCTCAGTTGACCTAACCCTTCCAGCCGCGCTATGGCCCTGTGGTCGACACAGCCTCTAACAGAAATGAGTACCAGGAATCTTCCTGGGGGCAACGGGCAGTTGGCGCGTAAGGCTGACAACCTTACCGCCATCTGTGAGCCGACTGTCTGGAAAATGTGTAAGCCTCGACGTCTTATAACACTATGGGCTTCCACGGCCTGTTAAAAAAGGTAAAGCTATTCCTGTAACAGGCCGTGGAGGCCCATAGTGTTGTGAGACGTTGAGGGTCCCACATTTTCTAGACAATCTGCTCACAGATGACGGTAAGGTTGTCACACCTACGCGCCGGCCGCCCTTCACCCCCCAGGGCTATAATGCGGCTGGAAGGATTAGGTAAATTTAAAAATTCCACTTCATCGCGACTCGAACTGGCTTCCGGTTTCTAGCATAATGCCTCAAACAACTACGCTACCGCGTGCCTGTTACAGGGATAAATTAATGATACTAACGTTTAAAGCTTTTTCTCTCTATACACTAACATGGTATTCAAATTAACGACAAAGACACTTGGTATGGATTCGGAGATCAGTTTAGCATCTTATAAAGGTAAAAGTTGCCTCTGTGCTTAACGAATTAAGCACTACACCCAGAAGGCGTATGGGAGTGTGGACGTACAGATCCACAGTTTCTCGACCTCGGAACTAGCTGGAGGTGAGTCGTCAGCTTCACGCCCCGGCCGCTTTATCCCCGGGAAAAGAGCCCCCGGTACCCATTGGATATGAGGCTGGGTGGTTCCATGGGTCGTCCAGCCAGTAACCGGTCGCTATCCCGACTCCCTTTAGTATCTTGTAGAATTGCCAAATTAGGGCTCATTAATAGGCCGGAGCTTCAAGCTATCCAGTGACCGGGATTAGAAAGTGTCATCCATATCTTTACACTTTGACACGTCGACTACCCCTGCCTTTGCCGTTTACGTCCCAAATGTTTGTATTTAATTTTCTTCCAACGTCGGTAGAACTTGGTTTCCCTTTACGTACTTAGCAATGCTTCAGATGGCCTGAAAGGAGAGGCTGTGTGGTCTGTGTCCTTGGCCACTTTGCGTCGTGCTGTAGCTCGGGTTGGGACTCGTACTTATCGAGAGTTCTATATCCAGATGCTCAGTATCGATAAGATGATCGATTTCGGATACTCCGTTCCAAACGGCACCATTTTCTTTTCTTCTCCTCTGCTTATCCTCCCTGGAACCCTCACACTCCTTTGTCATTTAGTAGTACAAGATTTTTTTTTCTGTTAAAAGTAGGATAAATCCCAGTGTCTGCGAAGGTATTGATGATTTTTTTAAAGACACATCTGCAGCCCTCTCTGAACCAACATCTCATTTACCAAAGTGTTGTAGAGACAGTGTTGCCAACTGCACGTGTTTTGAGATTTGAAATGTGTACTCGTTATAGTTGGAGTACTGTTCTTTGTAGAGACGTGTTTTGTTTGCTTCAAGACAATCTCGGTAATGATAGAGGGTCAAATGAGTCCATTTCATCAGGGAACTGATTCATCTGGTGAAAGCTAAGGTAGGATGAATGGCTGAACGGGAAACAAAAGAAGTGTCTGTGATAACCCTATATGAAAGATGAGGGGGTGTAAAAAAGGACAAAGAAAGCGACAAGTTGAAACAAAGACATTTCCTGATAGATATGTTCTATGATCACAGATGAATGAGTGTAAAGAAGCCATACGTGCCCTCCTATCCCTAAAATTAATCTCCGGAATTAAACAACGTATATGAGGAGATTGGGCTAGGGCAATGCTCGCTGCGTTTCAGTCCAGAACCTTTTGTCTTCTCGTCTGCTGTCCAAAAACATACAAATTAGAATATACAAAATTATAATTTTGCCTGTGGTTCTATATGAGTGTGAAACTTGGTCTCTGACATTAAGACAGGAACATAGAATGAGAGTGTTTGAGAACAGGGTGTTGAGGAGAATATTTGGACCGAAGAGAGATGAAGTGACGGGAGGTTGGAGAAAACTGCATAATGAGGAGCTTCATAACTTGTACTCTTCTCCAAGTATAATTAGAATGATCAAGTCAAGGAGGATGAGGTGGGCAGGGCATGTAGCACGAATGGGAAGAAGAGGAATGCATATAGGATGTTGGTGGAAGATTGGACCCAACTGACTAGGTTTTATCTCCGGACGGAGACAGAATCCAGTCTGCGAAACTTTGTGTTTTAGACAAAACAGGACGATGGTAATGTCCAGGAACATAATATTTGAAATAACGTCACGCACTTGACAGAGTGGCGCTGGGGCACGTTTTCTCCGAGTACTTGGGTTTCCCCTGCCAATCTTCATTCCACCAGTTGCCCCACAATCACCCTCACCTATCATCTAGGGCTGGTACAATAGGCCAGAAGTGGCCGTAGTACAAGGGACTTAGTCCCACGCCACTAGCAATAAAAATACTCTTTGACTCTGAAGATGGAGTCAGTACATTCCTCCGAAAAGTCCGTGAACTGCTGTAAGAATACACGGCGTCATATTTCAGAGGATATTACTTTTCATAGTCATCCTTTTGGAATATCGTGTAGAGTGCAACAGGATGCTTAAATATAATATCCTTTTGGAAACTTTATACCCAGAGAACATAGTGTCTAATTCACAATAATTTCGAATCGAAATTTATTATTTCTCCCTGAAGTTTTCGGAGTTATTTCCTTATTTCTTTCTTTTCTTTTTTAACATTTTTATTTCTTTTCCTACTTCGTTGGTTCATTTTCTTCTTTCGTATATTTAATTCTTTTCGTCTCTCTCTCTCTCTTTTTTTTATTCCGTTCCTTATATTGGACACTTCGCTTCCTCTGTTCTATCCTTGTCGTCATGGCAACGTGCCGTTGTGAATTGTGGGAATGCAGTCACTCAGACTACACAATCTTTTATAACTTCGACCTCCATCTACAACGTACAGTCAGTCTGTTACCTTTCACGTTTCTTTTCCCTTAACCAAAGAAAGAAGTACTCTCATTTGTGAGAAAACCTCGCACGAAATTCACATGATGTTCTCCTTTTGTTAACTTCGGCAGTGCCTTCAGACTTGTACGTCTAATATGTAACAAAGTATCAGTCTTTTCTTTTGTCTGTATGACTGTCCTCTCTCCATTAAGAAAGGCAGTTTTCTTCAAATGGTCACACAAACAAATATTCACTTTAGCCAACTGGATTTTGTTGATTTTGTTCCTGTGGCCCAAATTTTTGTTTAATCTTTGCAAAATATTCTAAATACTTAAAAACAATAAACTCCTCACATCTGTTGTTATAAGGAGTTCCGTGTTCTAGGATATAACGCCGTCTACTCCTCTGAAACTTAACAGACGTTTCGGAGGAACATGAAGCAGAGAGCTTTGCTTCCCACCTACTTCACACTGGTTACTTTCTTGGTTTATTCTTTGATCTTGAAGATTATGGCAACCTTTTCATCCGAACCTGGGGTCTGTGGCAGTTTTCCTCAGTCTCTCCAGCCGAATTCCAAAATAGTACTGCGATTACCCAACTACCGTTTCCTTCCAAGTCCTTACCAGTTTATCATTCATCAGTCACCCTACATTTCGACGCTATGTAGTGGTAAATTAACGGAAAGAATAGCTGAAGGAGACACAGCACGTCTTTCGTAAAAATCACTCTATAAGTTTAATCCTAGTAAAGAGTTATGTCATCTTGTATATATCACTATATAAAGTCATTCGACGTTTCGGAGGATCATATTGCCTCCATCTTCAGGATTGAAAAGTAAGCCAGGGAAGAAACCAGCATGAAAAAGGCAGAAAGCTACGAGATACAAATCTTTATAACCACCGCTGTGACAGTGTGGAATGCTGAAAGTGAAGTTGTGCTTGTATCAGGCCGTGGAGGCCCGTAAGGTTGTGAGACGTCGAGGCTCCCACATTTTTGTAGACAGTCGGCTCACAGATGGCGATAAGGTCAGCATTACGCCCCGGCCGGCCTTTACCCGCAGAAAGATGCCTGGTACTCATTTCTGTTAGAGGCTTAATCGACCCCAGGCCCATAGTTCGATGCCCTCATCGGGAATCGAATGCTCGACCTTCGGCTTGTATCATAGTGCCTCAACCAAGTACGCTACCTCGTGCCTCACTCCCGAAATATCACATAATCCTAATTAGAGTAGAGCTTGAGCTGTCTTAAAAGTAAGCCACTTTAGTATAAAAGAAGAGGAAATGCAAGAGGCCAGGATTCACAGTCAGCGTTCATCTCGTTTTGTTCTCTGCTTCTCTTTCTCTTCTTGTTCGTAAGAAAGATTTCTTTGCGCTCCTTATTCCCTAGGGCTCATATCTTAGCACCAGTTCCGCTCCTGTGGTCATGGTAAGAATTCCAATTAAGCCTTCATTTCTTTTGCTGTTCTCGCTCAGTTTCTGTGCCGTTCCTTGGGTTACTGCTTCACTTTCCAGCAGTTAGGTTTCGCCTTGACCTGTCTTCGCGTCCTGCACTGAGATTCCATACATATGTATCTGTGTCCCTGTAGCTGCTTCGTATCTATTTAACGACGCTGTTGGTGGCTTAAAATGCTACTGTTCAGTCCAGAAGCTTTTGTCTTCTCGTCTGCTGTCTACAAATACACAAATTACAATACACAAAACTAAAATTTTGCCTGCGGTTCTGTATTGATGTGAAACTTGGTCTCTGTCATTAATGAAGGAACACAGACTGAGGGTGTTTGAGAACAGACCGCTGAGGAGAATATTTGGACCAAAGAGAGATGAAGTGATAGGAGTTTAGAGAAAACTGCATAATGAGGAGCTTCATAACTTGTACTTTTCTCCAAGTATAATTATAACGACCAAGTCAAGGAGGATGAGATTGACAGGGCATGTAGCAGGAATGGGGACGAAGAGGATATTGGTTGGAAAGGCAGAAGGAAAGAGACCACTAAGAAAACCAAGACGTAGGTGTTTCAACAATATTATTGATCTTAGGTAGATAGGATGTGGTGGCATGGACTGTATTGATCTGGCTGAAGATGGGGACAAATGGAGGGCTCTTGTGAACACGGCAATGAAACTTCGTGTTCCATAAAACCCTGGGAATTTGTTGAGTAGCTGCGTGACTGGCAGCTCCACAGCTGAACACTCAACTATTGAGCTGCCTTCTCAATTATCTTACGACTGAATCACAAATGAAGTTCTCCCTTCTACAGCGACTGCCTTCAACGATGAATGTCTTAAGTATGCCACCGTTCAGAGTCAAAGTCAAAGTTACTTTACGAATGGCGGTTTACTGCCAATGACTTCATCTTGGCGCCAACCTCCTTGTGACTCACGACCAGAGTTTTTTCAACTGAACCCTTGCGGTCATAGTCCTTATGTAATATCCTCTCTGACGAGAGGATGAGTTTGTCTCTTATGAATACGTTTGGCTTTGCATCAAGTGTACGTATCGCACACACGGCGTGTTACTGAAAATCCTTTCTTTTGCACTATATACAAATCCTCTATCAGTGTAGGCTTTGCAAAGCAGATCGTGTTTATATTACATATCCTATGCTGCAACGGCAGCTTAGCGAGTTGAACGGTCGTAAGCTTGACCACCGTCAAGTTTAAGCTTCTGATATTTTCATTGGGTTCCCTTTTCATCGCTTTCTCGTTATATAACCCCAGAACGGACCGCACAGTAAACGTTTCTTCCATTATCATGTGTTCTGTCGTCGGGAAAGTGTCCACGGAGCTGTTCCGTTATACCGTCGCCTGTTTACGCAGCTGGTACTTGGCAATGTCACAGTATAGCCCCCTTTTGAATTACGGGGACATTTGAGACCGTAACTTTGAATGCGAAGCAGTTTGCCCGGCATTATTCTTCCGTCTTAACGGCGTCCATTTACCAAAACCTGACACTTCTTGTATATACATGTATATATTCATATGACAGGTACATGATTTATAGTCTCTTGCTGTGTCTTCTTTCCTGGGTTTTTCCGTTTAAATTCTGAAGATGTGTTTCTGTAGACAACCAAACTTGTTTGGTCAACAAGATGTAACAAGTGTTCCATCTTCGTAAATATGAAATCATGTATCAAATAAATTTAAGTGTATGAAACAGCATCTCACCAAGTGGGTTTGTGTAGCTGTAATATTCTGTACTCGTGATCGTGAGGTGCTTGTTTCGAATCTCGGTAGAGACACCGACTACAGTGATGGAGCAGCCTCCAGGCGTATTGCAGGATGGTGCTTTGAAATAGGCCGCGACCACTTATTCTGCATCTTTCCCAATTCATCATGCATCGGCCATCTTGGCATTCAGCGCTGTATACTCGTATTGTGACCTAGTGAAGCCCGGCAACATGAATATGGGATGTGACACCGTTCAGTCTGGTAGATTTTTACCAACTTTTGAGAGGATCGTGTTCTCTCGATTATCAAGGCAACTCTTGGCAGGAATATCAAAAGTCCTGAAACTCTGTGGTTTCAGTGTACTGACTGAGTCTTTCTGTGGTTTTATTTAGTCTCACCAAGCAGATGTCGGAATAAAATCAAGGTAAAAATTCTCCCCGCTACTTTTTCATATAATTATTGGGTACTAGTTGGAGGTGAGTGGTCAGCTTCACGCCTCTNTATGTGGGGGGGTGTGTCGCCCCCCCCCCCCCTCCGCCCCCCCCCCCCCCCCCCTGAAAGAGCTCCCAGTGCCCATTGGATGGGGAGACTTGGCGGGCCGCAGGGCCTGCTGGACGCTGTGGAGAAAAGTCTCTTATACCTACCGGGAATCGATGCCCGGCCTTCCAGCCCGTAGCCTTTTAGGCACAATGGATCACTGTGGTCGCGGTGCAAGGGCCAAGAAGGCCCACCCCTTATACATTCATTATAATCCAGCCCGTAGCCTAATCGATACACCAAGTACGTCAAATTAGTTACATTGTAACATTCGCCACTATATCCCGGCAGACAGCAGCTTCTTCAGGCCGGCACTGCCGGAAGTCCTAAGTATTTGGTCAGTGCCAAGTGTCCATCACGATCCGTGAACTGAACTCACATCAGAAATCCGAAAGAAAAACTTCCTGTACATTTTGAGATTTATTAGTGGGACTGTACCCCTTCCAGACGCCAGGTCTACTTTTTACGTTAACTGTTGCTCACTATTTTCTCCTTCTATTCCATATTATCTTTTACCTCTTCCATTTTCTCCCCATTTATCTTTACTTCCCTTTACATTTCATTTTCTTCTCCGTACCTCGTTTTCTAATTCGTCTCCATCTTCTATCCTTCATTTCCCCTTCACATCTCTTCCTACCGGGGCACGCGTGAGGCACTATGCTACAAGCAGGAAGGTCGCGGGTTCGAGTTCCGATGAGGTAATTACATTTTTCAATTGACCTAATCCTTCCAGCCGCACTATGGCCCTGGGTTCGACTCAGCCTCTAACAGAAATGAGTACCACGAATCTTCCTGGGGATTAAAGCGTGTCCGTCGCGTAAGGCTGAGAACCTCACCGCCATCTGTGAGCCGATTGTCTAGAAAATGTGGGAGCCTCGACGTCTCACAGCCCTGTGGGCCTCCACGGCCTGTTACAGGGATAGCTTTTAGCTTTACATCTCTTCCTACCTCATTTTCTCTTTGTCCCTTCTTTCTCTTCTCATATTCTTCTGCTCTACTTCTAACCTTAACTTCTTCCTCTTTATTCATGATCTTCTTATACTCTTATTTTCTTTCTCTTTCCCTTTCTTCCTTCATTTATTTTCTCTCATGTGTTCTTGTTTGTCCCCGTTTACTCCCCTTATACTATTAATTTCCTTTCCCCCATATTTTATTCCCCCCTACCATTGTTCCCCTAATTCTCTTCCAGTTCCCCCATTACCATCCTTCTCCTTTTTATTATGTTTTTCCTCCTCAACTAATTTCTTCATCCTGTCCTGTTCCCTTCATATATTTTCCTGCCCGTCCCGAGCCTCAGGTTCTGTACCGGATAAAGACAGCCGGAGAAGCAGATAATTGGTATTTCTGTTAATCTGTCGGCGAGAGATCGTTGCGGGGTGCGTCTCTCAGTATTACAGATGGACCTAGTGCTGCCCTGAATGTATGCAACCTGCACTTAGCATTGATCGCTTGCCCAGAGCTACACAGTCTTCTCTGTGTTCACGTGGCACTGAAACCCTAGCTCGAAATCCACTTTACTTTTTTATGGTTTATTTAACGGTCCTGTCACTGCCTGGGGTCATGTGACGTGGAACAGTGGAGTGAATGCTGAGGAATGGATTGGAAAGGACACGGCCTAAGTTGACGTTCTCACAGCGTTCTCACAGTTCTGTCTTCTAGGCTATAACGCCGTGTAGTACGCCGAAAATCAATCGACGTTTCTAAAGAAATTGTCGCTTGCTGCCTGCTTCAGGTTTCTTTCGTCTTTGGCCTACTCTTCAACTCAGAAGATAGAGGCGACATTCTATCGAAACGTCGGTTGACTTCCCACGAACTACACGGAGTTACACATCAGAAGATAGAAGACATTTGTATATATTGTCACGTGATTGAGTGACTAAAGACGGGTTTCGGACTGGTACGCAGATTTTTTGGACTCTTCAATACAGCGCATGACTGCACTTTACAGTTCACTTTTACGCATATACATTAGTATCCACAGTCACGTGTTCACTAGCCGTTGCTCGGTAGCGGCTATCAGCGGTGGACGTTACCCTTCCTCCGGGTTCCCGAATTATGCCCGGCCTCAGCTATTAGCTTCTAACAGCAACAACTCACAGTGACTGAATTGCAACAGTTCTTTGACTAATTCAGTCACTCACAAAACCAACTCTCTTCACTAAGTCCACTCGAATAACTGTCCCACTTATAACATCTCGGCGAGGACCGCACAGAAAACACCGCTACTCTGTTGCAATTTATTGACCGTTACCTAGTAACAGCTGTTGTATAGTTTATTTCGCGGTCGTTGCTTAGCAACAGGTCTGCAATATCTTGACTTCTTCTCTTGTGGCTTTGTTCCGCTCTTCACATCCCTCTCTTTCTTCATACTGTTTCTCATTCTTTCCTTTTTTCATCCTCTCTCCACTCCTTATCTCCCTCCACTTCAGCTTTTCATTCTCCTTGTTATTGCACCTAATTCTCCCAACTCTGCTTGGTTTTCTTTCATTTCAAGTACATTACGCGCAATACTGGACCTCAACGGTTCCTGGGTTATGAGTGTAAAATCTTGGGCTTGATCATCTGTTCAAAACCTCACAGATACTCTTCAAGACCTTCATACTAAAGATTATAAAACTTCTATCTTCTGGTTTGTAACGTGATGTAGTCTGTACAAGTTCAAAAGTGTTTCGGAGGAATATATTGCTTCCATCTTCAGGGTTTGAGAGTAAGCCAGACAAGTATCCAACAAGAAACTGACAGCAAACAAAGCCCTATTGTTGCTGGCTTGCCTGTAGCAGGATCAGGTATTGCCTATACAACCTATTGATGTTCTGTGCAGTGCTTTCAACTTCAGTTCTCTTGTTCCAAATACGGTATCCTAGCAACGCCAACATGCTGAGAGTTGAACAACGATATTTCCGTGTGAGGACACGACATGGAGGCAGCATCAAGGGAGCCTGTGTGAAGTACATGAAGGGTAATGTGTGGGAAGGAAAAGAAGAAAACTTGAAAATATGAAAATTCAAAGTGATGTTTCAAATTTTATGCTCCTTTGGAACTCTGTATTATCTCGCAACTACATCAAACTAACGTCTCTATAAGGACGTTGCAGATACAATAGGCTTCCCGTCTGAATACGCTATTCTACAGGGTGATCCTAGTTGTTGTCGGAGTTTCAGTGACCCATCATTTTCAAACCAAATATAATAAAAATATAACTGCTTACGGAATATAAAAGTGTAACTCAGAAATTTTTGTTTGGCAACGCTAATACTTTCTGGGATACACTTTCATATTTCGTAAGCGGTTTTATATATTTTTTTCCGGTTTTAAAATTATAGGCCATGGAAACCCCGACAATAATTTATAAACACTCTGTATTTCTGTTAGATTTGTTTTGAATTATGTCGATGAGTCGTTGCCTAGCAA
The DNA here is from genome assembly GCF_002891405.2 of Cryptotermes secundus. NCBI lineage: Eukaryota > Metazoa > Arthropoda > Insecta > Blattodea > Kalotermitidae > Cryptotermes > Cryptotermes secundus. The sequence goes on along the minus strand of NW_019724601.1, from coordinate 2,539,585 downwards.
TTAACATCTACTCTAACTCCACTATTCCGGCTTGCAGACTTCATGTCGCAGTATGAAACTGGCAGCTTGCCAGAACAGTTCTGGACGCAGTGGAGTACAATAAATTTCTTGCCTCTACCAGAATTCGAACCTCGACCCTTCAGTCCATATCCCGTCCCTATACAGTCTGAGCTATCTTGATTCTCATCGTTACTTTACTTCTGAGATTTATGTCTCTGTGAGGTAAGAACTTTGCCAACTGTTTGTACTGGAAGGAGGAAACAGGGATCCAGACTCTAACAACAGGCCTGTAGGGGTTAGACAGGTCAGGCGCAGATGTGAGAGGGTAGAGTGTGACCCAGCTGTAACTAGGGTGAGATAACACCCCGTAAACATCTCAGCCCTTCTGCATTGTTGCCGTAAAGAGAGTCATCTGAATGGGGTCAGTCGCTCTGCGTGAAATTGCGAGTTTTGTTTTCAACTGCAGTATCGTCCTGCTCACTTAGTGTAGACAACGCTAATGTAACACCCGTTGACAATTCAACGGGAAATCTAATCATTTAATACACAAACTTTCTCACTTCCTCTTCTTTCTCCCATATTCCTTTCAAGTCCTATATGTTATTGAGTAACGCGTCGGAGCCGACCTTTAACGCTACTTCCCATGAATAACACTCATAAATAGTACATCATAAACCGTCCCTCTGTATATAGTATACTACGCTTCACGTATCCACATCGAAATATTACTAACCCTTACCGAATAAGCACGATACACTGAAACAAAAGACTACTCGCTCGTTCGTGAAGTACATATGAGCTAGTATATTCATTCAGTGAATTAACCCTTGACAGTTCAATGCGGTGGTAGACCGAAATTACATTGTTTCAATGATTTCAGCTGACCGTTACATTATATTATATACTGTCACATTTAGTGGGGTGCGTGACTTATAGACGGGGTTTGGATTGATAATTGGATTTATTGAACGCTTGTAACCCGTAACTACAGGTTACTAGAACAGTCTCACTAATTTACACACTCTGAACCACTATAACTACAGCATACGTAAATTATTCCTATTTTGCTCTGTCTGCACTAGTCGTTGCTAGGTAAAAGCTGATAACAATGGAGTTCAAGACATAACAGCCGACTCCGATCTAAGACTGACTGACTCGCTTCGGTCGGTCAGTTAAATTGCTGCTGGTCCTCGCCAGCACTAATTCTTTGTTTCAGATCTCCTCAAGATCCATGACCAAGGTTCTTCTTCTCTTGTCTATTTGTGACCTCTTCAGCGAGAGGGTGTGACTAATTCTCGTCGCTCCCCCTCTACTGGGGAGTGAATCTGCTGATCGGTCAATGATCAATACCCGTCTGTTAATTTGCTACTGGTCCTCGCCAGCACAATTTTCTTGGTTTCGAGTCCCACGGAACTCATGACCATGTTTTACTGTCTGACGGCTCTGGGAGACTTCCATTCTCCCCACCACATTCACTTGGTCCTCGCTATATAACCTCTGCACGGACCATTACGAAAACACCGCTTCGAAGAATTCATGTATTCTTGCTTGTTTATTCGTTGCCGTAACAATGTCTTCACCACCACGTTGCCTAGCAATAGCGATATCCATTCGTTAAAATATTCAGGCCTTCAGCCGTCATCTCACACAGTACATTGAAATATGTTTACGTACATATTTTGTGAAAACAAAGATAAACAGTCGTGGAAGTGGTTGCAAGTCATGTTTCAGCTTCATTTCAGTTGTTCAGAGAAAAAGACCGTAATGGGACTAGAAGTTCCGGTGAATCCCCAGTGCTCACATGTTTCAGAGGTGTAACTCCTGTCGACACACACAACAAGACAGTCAGTATATCACTGCTAAGCATGCATTACAATGCCGCCACCACTTTTTAAATAAAACAACTTTTTCTTACTGCTGTGTTTTTTTTCTCCCTACGTCCTCTCATAACTCACCAGCCCCTACTGTCCTACCCCCATTAAATATTCACGCAGATGGTCCTGCGATAAGGCTTCTAGTGATTCCGTCAGGACTTTGCAGGATTCTAAAATTGTTTGTGAAAGTTTTGTACGTACCTCTTCATGTTTATTCCCAAGGCTTGTTAAAAGAGTAGCCATATTTTTATGTCTCTTTAGATGTTTTCTTAAGACCGAAGTAATTTCACGAAACAGGAGATTATATTCGGAATATACTCGCGTCGAATCCCGTTCGGGACGCCGTATATCTTGAGTTTTCCATAGTTTTCCTCACTTGGCACAGTTATCGTATCTGTTGGTTGAGAACTACATATTAGGAATCTAGATCACCGTTAAAATGATAGTTTAGTGAAAAATAGAAATTTATCGGAAAGGACGTTGTCGTGGGTTATCATAAGAAATAGTTAAGTGGCTGTCGCTACTAGAGAGGGCATGCACTCAGGTGTATCTCGGTAGCCTTTGAACTGGCGTAAATAATACACCCTTATTCTTACGCCAAGTCACAGAAATATACTCATTGAAACATTAGAAAGCAAAAAAAAAAAAAGACAACAAACTCCGTTGCCTTCAGTTCCCAAGCGAACTATACCGACGGAGCGACCGAGCGCCGCTTGTCGGCGAATTTAGTGCCAACTTTGGCGGATAGAAGGTGTCGCGTGGTCAGCGCAACGAATTCCCACCGCCGTTAATCTCGGTTTTTCTAGACCGGAGCCGCTATTTCCTTGAAATAGCTCCTCAGTTATCCTCACGAGGCTGAGTGAACCCCGTTCCAGACCCACTACTTCTCAGAAAAAATCTGGTAGCACCGGGAATTTAACCCCGGGACCTCTGGATCTGTAGCCAGGAACTCTTGACCACTAGACCACAGAGGCGTTCTAGTCACTCATACACGTGAGTGCGAAACACTCGGCCAGCAGGAAATAAGCTTTCTGTTCATTTGGATCAAATTTGTGTCGATACCTGTAGAGATTAGGCAGTCGCAGGGACGCTTTCACTCTAGTATACTGTACTTGTATTGTTCTTGTTTCGTAAGAGCCAAGTTCCGCTAGTACCCTTCAGTAGTTACATGTAAACCATTTTCCCCACGGTAATTAGTGGATACGGCCCCCCAAACCAACCCCTGCCTCCATCTTACTGCTGAGACTGAAGGCATTTTTGTAACTAGAATCTAGTATCTGTCTGGTAAATTCACTGTTTTGATTTGATTAATATTGCGACGTGTATATCCATTGCTAGGCAACGACTCTGTAAACACATTCCCGCGAAGCATACGCATACAACAGAAGGAAATCCATTACTAAGTAACGGATCAGTAAGCAAGCATCATTACCAATAGAAGACGGCGTTTTCCATGGATACCAGACAGCTCGCCTTATTATTCTGAAAGACAGTACTTTCCAAAAACTTGTTTATGATCCCAAGTTGTTTGCTACTATTTAATAAGATATGGATCCTATACACAGCAGGTATATCTCAGTCGGTATAGTGACACGATGCGGGAATAAACGGCTGAGGGTTCGATCCACGGCAAGGGTAAAATTTATCCCTCTTTCCAGAACGTCCAGAATGGCTCATACAAAAATGAGTCGGCGCTTCTTTCACCTGGGGTAAAGCAGACCGGGGCGTGAAACTGAACACTTATCTCCATCTAGTGTCGAGGTTAAGAATGCGAGGATTGATGCCTCCACTCCCCCATACGTCTTTATGTAGCGGTGCTTAATTAATTAAACACAGGGATAACTTTACCAGGAGTCGGGATAGCTCAGTCGGTATAGGACTGGCTAGGGGCTGAAGGGCTGAGGTTCGACTCCCGGCAAGGGAAAGATTTTTCTCTTCTCTACAGAGTCTAGACCCGCTCTGGAGCCCATCGTAGGCTCTTTCCCCGGAGGGTGTCACATGGTCAGCGCAATGAATCCCCACGGGCGTTATTCCCCGTTTTCTAGACCGGAGCCGCTATTTCCTTGAAATAGTTCCTCAGTTATCCTCACGAGGCTGAGTTGACCCCGTTCCAGACCCACTACTTCTCAAAAACTGATGGCACCAGGAATGTAACCCCGGGACCTCTGGATCTGTAGCCAGGAACTCTGACCACTAGACCGCAGAGGCGGCCTGAAATATTGCAAGACTCCATATTGTTTAAAATGTTTTAACATCGCAGCTTTTGAGATTTAAATTTCTCGCGGACCGCCTCCGATCTGCGGGACATATTTAGTTATCCATCATCTATTTCGTGAACGTAGATGTACCTAGGATTTCGGTTCTTGCGTACATTGGACACCTTCACCCCCCCCCCACAGGGTTCTGCAGAACCTAATTAGTGAAATGTAACGCACGCTTATTGTGTTTGACTTCAGTCACTGGTACTGGCATTATGTCTTGTTGCCCAACTTTCCCCTAAAATTATTTACACGAGATCCTGTGGGATTTACATCGCTGTCATCGGACCCCGGCGATGGAACATCATTGCGGTGGCGCTGCGAGTTGTAAAGCATGGTTAACTATGCAACAAACCACTGACTACCTGCCACAGGGTGGTTAAGAAATTTTGTTTCAAATTTATTAACTGCGATAATAACAAATTGAAATGATCAGGAATCCGTTGCGCTGACCACGCGACATCCTCTATCCACAAAATTTAGCACTAACTTCGTCGACAAGCGGCGGTCGCTCGGTCGGTATAGTTCGCTTGCGGACTAAAAGCCATGGAGTTCTATGACCAATTTAGCATCTCGACACAGTTCTTCACTGACAGATGAAACGTTTTCCGTATTGTTTCAGCGTCCTGCAGCCGAGATAAATATAGATATATCGGCTATTGGTCCAGAGTCAGAAGATTTCGCATTGCGAACTTCCTTTGTTTTGTCAGAAGAAATTTCATGGATAAAGGAATGAAAAGTGGGGGGAGGGCCAGCAACAGGTTATTCTTCTATGTTGTATTCGTATAGCATCAGTTCAGAACTTACTGGCCACTAATATATATATATATATATATATTATTTATTATACTGCAATTGGGTTTTAGCCCGGTGGCAGTAGTACACAATAGGACACAACAGACAAGTAACACACATTACACTAAGTGACAACACGTTCAAACAAAACACAATACACAAAACACAACAATAAGGACATCCTACCACAATGAATACAAACCAAAAACGATTAACAACTACAACAATTACAGAGAAATACAAACAACTGTAACAAATACAACAACAACAAGGACATCCTACCACAATGAATACAAACCAAGTACGATTAACAACTACAACAATTACAGAGAAATACAAACAACTGCAACAAATACAACAACAATTACAGTTGCTTTCACAAGCACTGTACACGAAATAGTAAATGTTTTTGTTAAGGTAGTACTCGCTGATCCAACTGTATACCGAGCTTCGGAATTTCTGCATTCCTCGCAAGTGTTAGGATTTGATTACTTTGGATTCATCGAGTCCTTTCAGTTCTTTGAAGCTGGACAACGCTAATGTAGGCAAAGCTCCACTTGTTTATACCCGCGACACTAACAGTAGTTCAGCTTCACACCGTTTAACACCGTCGAAGAATTCTTGGTGCCCATTAAACAGGGTTCCAGGGGTAGTTTAGATACAGTGGTGAAAATAAAATGAATATAACCCCCATCCTTTAGTCCCCATAAACAGCACTGTACTCACTGAGCTACTACGGCCCACTCTATGTTTGGAGAGCTCTTTGAATTATGTGAAATTTTCCCACGGATGGTGACTATGGATATTTCCATCTTCTGGGGTAATAAATAATAAAAAACAAAATAAAGCCAGACAGGCATGCCACGGGCGGGGTCCGAAACCACGATCCCTGTGCCTGAGCGGGCGAAGACAGTGATACTCGTTGAATTAAATTAGATTACACACGATGCATGTCGGTTTTCTGTTAAAGGTTCTAACACTAACACAGTCCCCACTTAGAAATTTATATCTCGGTGTTGTTTCAACTGACCATAAACCAGGTTCTTGTGAGTTCCTTTATAATCCTTGCGCGCTCTGTGTCTTGGGTCTTTGGAGAAGCACGTTTGCTTTTCTGAGCCGTTAAATTGTACAGACCCGCCGTCGCTAATTTCATCTGAAGATGTGTTGACTGTCGGCGCTAGGAATGCTATGCATGCAGTTTGTTGTAACGAGGCTTGTACAAAGGTTTCAAATTTAAACACTCGGTGTGTATGTCTCCTTTCCCCCTCCACCTCTTTCTCCCCCCCCCCCATACAACTAAACCCTGTAGATCTTTTGTTTTCGTTTGCGCAGCAATTCGTTATGAAACAATACAACGTTTAATGGGAGCGTTTTATACAAATAAATGATTGCTTACACAGATGGGCAAGCCACAGACAGGCATTCAGACAGACAGACAGACATACGGTGAATACATATACACAGATGCAGACAGACGCATCTGCCATCTTCGTGTTCCCACTTCCCGGTACTAAATATCCATAGCTAGGACCACGTAGATTTGCCGCGAAGTTGAAGGGACGGGTAAAGGGCAGGGAAGTGCAGGACTCGCAATCATAAACAAATTAACCTCCTGTTGTATGTCTAAACTTTCTTTAACCTTCAGGACGCGATGCGCAGACTAATCTGGCTCGGGATGAAAAATAAAAGGTAAAACTATCCCTGTAACAAACCGTGAAGGCCCATAGGGTTGTGAGACATATAGGCTCCCACATTTTCTAGACGGTTGACTCACAGATGGCAGTAAGGTTGTCAGCCTTACGCGCCGGCCAGCCCTTACTCACCATGAAGATTCCTGTTACTCATTTCTGTTAGAGGCTGAGTTTTTTTATTGCTAATGGGGTGGGACTAAGTCCCTTGTACTGTGGCCACTTCTGGCCTATTGTACCAGCCCCAGATGATAGGTGAGGGTGATTGTGGAACAATTGGAGGAATGAAGATTGGCAGGGGAAACCGAAGTACTCGGAGAAAGCCTGCCCCAGCGCCACTTTGTCCACCACAAATCCCACTTGACCAGACCCGGGATCGAACCCGTGCCGCCGCAGTGTGAAGCTAGCGACTAACCGCGAAGTTGATCCGAGGGCCATAGTGCGGCTGGGAGGATTAGGTAAAATGAGAAAATGCAATGACTTCATCGGGATCGAACCCGCTACCTTACGGCTTGTAGTATAGTTCCTCAACCAACTACGCTACCGTATGTTCCTAGGGAGTCGGGTCAGAATTCCTCCATTATACCCCTGTCAGGAGGCGACGAGAAGGGAACCCGGTGCCTGGGTTTATCTCTGGGCCATCCTGTTCCTGGGGGATATAAATACAGAGCCCTGGCCCTCCAGCTGCCGATCGCAGTGGCTGCGCGCTCTTCGCCCGCTAGAACGCTGGGATCGTGGCATAGATGTCTGCGTTTATTCCGTGCTTGTATTGTTCTGTGCAGATAGCGGCCTTGCGACGGAGTGATCCCCTGTCCAATGAGTCCTACCGACTTTCTAAGGTTATGAAACTGAATTTTCACGAAAAATCTGTGCTCCAAATGGGAGCAAAATGAATAGAAGAAGAAGTATGTCCTCTTCCAGGTTGGGGGTTGGACACAAGGCTGATCAACTAGCTCTGTAAAATAATTAGTCTTCCGAAATCCCAAGAAGTGAAAACCCATGGTCTGAAAGACAAATCTGNGGCGGTGGCGGCGGTGGTGGTGGTAAATTCACCGCAGCCGAAAAAACTGGCCCGCTGTTAATCATTTAGTACAGCATTTCTGTGAGTAGATGGACTCATGTGTCACTCCCATATCCACAGCAGTTCATGAAACAATTATGACTCTATTTAACTGAGTTGTTGAGGAGCTACTAGTTACTCATCTAGTCAGGAAGCACCGAACCTTTTTTGGAACATGAAGATCTACATCTAGTCCACGGTGCCACATTTTTTTTGTTTAATTTTCATTTTAATATCCTAACTTTTACGCTTAGTTGTTCATAGCGGTCTGTTTTCCTTCAGGTTTCTCTACCAACTTCTTAACCTATTAAACTTTTGATGAGTAGGAGACATTGTTCAAATTAAATAACTGTGACGAATAAGTAACTAACTAACTAACTTACTTACTTCGTGGAGCTGAGACCTTCTTGACAAACCGCCAACTGTGCATCCACTCAAGAACTTCCCAATATTTTACGGAACCCGAATGTTCATTACCATGTTCACAAGAGCCCTCCACCGGTCCCTATTCTGAGCGAGATCAATCCACTCCATACCACACCATTCTGTCTAAGATCTATTTTAATATTATCCATCCCCACGCCTTGGTCTTCGTAGTTGTCTCTTTCCTTCTGGCTTTCCCACCAATCTCCTATATGCATTCCTCTTCTCCCCTATTCGTGCTACATGCCCTGTCAATCTCATCATCCTTGGCTTGATCGTTCTAATTATACTTGGCGAAGAGTACAAGTTATGAAACTCTTCAATCAGTGTTACATGAAATTCGTCATCAGTTTATAACAGCAAAAGCATACACCGTTTAGTGATACTTTGTCATTTGCAATGGCTTTGTCCTGGTTTATTCATTAAAACGCAGAATATGACTGTGTCTGTGGTCGCTAGTGCGTATTTGTGTCTGATAGGGCCATACGCTTCTGTGTTTCTCTCACAATTCTAGTTGCTTTGAAAGGCAAGCAAATGGTTTGTTGAACTGTTACATTTAAATTTCTCTTTGAAAACTCGTTCGGTGCTTCCGTTAAGTGAGAACTGGGCGTGTAGACATGCCATGTGTATTCGTATGAAATATTCTATCACAACTGCACACTTTACCATGAAGAACATGGATGCTGTAAAACATTTTTTTTTACTTCAGGCTACAATTTCTTGTTTCTTCCCCTCTAAGATTGCAATGGCTGTGTTTTGAACCATTTCAGACGTGTTTCACGCTGTCAGTGGCTACACTACACAGCCACAGATCAGTGATGATTTGAATGGAAGTGGCCATAATATTGTGACATCCCAAAAGACTGACAACTTCACCGCCATTTGTGAGCTGATTGCGACCAGAAGACGAGGAAAAAGACGTAAGAAGATGCTGGATGACCTTGGGGACAGAAGATATTTTTATTTGAAGGAGAAAGCTCTAGATCGCATTAAGTGGAGGAAATATTTTGGAAGACACTGTGGACCTGTCGTATGACAGATTACTGATGAAATAAATGTCTAGAGGAAATGTGGGAGCCTCGACGTCTCACAACCCTATGGACCTTCACGGCCTGTTACAGGGCTCAACTTAAAAACACGTTAAACATCATCTTATGTTGTCAAGAATGCGTGTGTATTGGTACATTATCTAGCAATGGATGTCCTATTGCTGAGAGTGTAACTTTGGAAACTTGTTTACCGTTGCCTAGCAGTGAACATATGAATCACAATGAAGTAAAATTAGAACTTATCAAGTAATAATTTAGTTTGTTAGTCAGTGTAGTACATTGCCTGCTCGAGTATTGGTCTGTCACGCGCTCCTACAGCACAACTTGGGGAAATCCAGTCGCCTGGAACCATTAACTTTGTGCAATGGAACTGTCCTGTAAACAGCTTCGTTTGCAAAATTGAATTTAAAGCAATTGATTTGCAAAGTTCAGGACAGGTTCTGTGTAGGTGAGTTCGAAGGCCGTAAATTATTACGGGAAATTCCCTGTTACAGTTGCATGGTTATTTCCCCTTAACTTTTAACCCTCTCCGCAATCCATTTCACGCTTCGACACCGCGTCCTGGTAGCGGCTACTGCCCCTGTGATTTATCTTGTCACGTGGTAAGCTCATACAGTTCCAATACTTTGTCTTCAATTTCGTAACGTTCAAGCTGGCTAGATTTTTCTTTTATAAATAAAAAAGTAGATATATGGTAAAATGTAAAATTGCCCCCCTGCTTAATTAATTAAGCACCAACCCATAAATTACGTATGGAATGGAGGTATAGCTCCACCACTCTTGAACTCGGCACTATATAAAGTAGTGGTTAGCTTCACGCCCCGGCCCCTTTACATCCAGTACACGTTAAACAGGAGGCTGGGTGGGTCCCAGAGCATGTATCGACATTGTGTAAAACAGAAAAATCCATCGCTTATACCGGGAATCGAAACACGGTCGTCCAGCCCGTAGCTCATTGCAATACCGACTGAGCTATCGTGTCTCCTCAAGTATACATATGTAAGTTACCAATTACTTAGCTAAGTAACTAAGTATCTTGGTTCTTAGATGATACATACGTGTCTTAGTTGTTGTAGGGGTAGGTAAACTATCCCTGTAACAGGCCATGGAGGCCCATAGGGTTGTGAGACGTTGATGCTCCCACATTTTCTCTAGACAATCGGCTCACAGATGGCGGTGAGGATGTCAGCCTTACGCGCCGCCTGCCCTTTACCCCCAGGAAGATTCCTGGTACTCATTTCTGTTAGAGGCTGAGTCGATCCCAGGGCCATAGTGCGGCTGGAAGGATTAGGTCAATTGCAAAAAATCCATTGACCTCATCGGGACTTGAATCCGCGACCTTCCGCCTTGTAGCATAGCCCCTCAACCAACTACGCTACCGGGTGCCCCTAATTCAGGGTTCAGTTTTTGCAGTTCATAAATTTTCTTTATTTTCAAAGTAACCGCTTTCATCTGTTTATTAAAACTTAAAATGAATAATTTTATCACTCACAGATATGAATTTGAGCCCCTAAAGGAATTCACAACGCTTTATGAGACCCCCAAAATTTTCTTACCGCGTTCACAAGAGCCGCCACTGGTCACTATCATCTAGATAATTCGTTTCCTCCTATCTTACTTCTAAGATCAATTTTAATATTCTCCTTCCGTCTAGACCTAGGTCTTCCAAGTGGGCTCTTTTCTGGAGATATTCCTATCAAAAATTTATATGCATTTCTCATTCATGCGGGTTACGTTCCCTTCCAATCATATCCTTGATCATCCATATACATTACATTCAATATCATTTCGCATTATCGTGTAACAAACTATACATGTATATTTCTCTGCTTCTACTGTATATAAATACGACATTCAGCTCACTCGAATGCTTTGTATTTCTTACTGTTCCTTTTATTTATAAAGAAATAGGAAAGAGTTTGAGACTAACTGAAGTGAACAGAAACTGGATATTGGTTCGTTTTGGTTTTATTTCCACTAAACCTGTAGGTCATGTGGATGCCCCAGGGAGAAGGTTTTCTCTTGTGTGTGTTCCTGTATAACATATACAAGTTTCTGTACTTTTCTATAACCTACAATCCTCCAAGCAATCGAGGAATGAATAAAAAAAGTAGAAATTGAGATGGATTTTTGTATATATATTTTGTGAAGATATGAAATACGTATAAAGGAGATTTAAAACCTCAGGATATTTTTGCAAATCGTGTTTTCTTACGAATTAAGAACCGTTCAGACCTATCCGCACCCGAAATTTATCCTGGGATACCGTTTTCTTTCAACGCAAGTTATTGTCACGTGATAGAGTCACTATAGACGTGTTTTGAATTGATGACCGGATTTCTTTGACTCATCGATACGGCGCATAACTACACTTCACAGTTCTGTTACACATACCCTAGCATCCACAGTCATGTCCTCAATGCCGTTGCTTGGTAGCGGCTTTCAACGGCGGACGTTCCCCTTCTTCTAAATTCCCGAACTATCCCCGGCACCATCTACCAGTCTCTAAGAGTAACAAACATCTCACAATGATCAAGCCACAGAGGTCGGTCAGTTAAATTGCTGCTGGTCTTCGTCAGCACAGTCATTCCTGGCTTCAGTCTCCTCGAGATCCAAGACCACTTCGCAGTTACTTTACGAGTGGCGGTTCACTGTCAGTTTGTTTTTTCAGGAAGTCCCTTGAGGCCCAAGAACATTTTCTTTTCCATGACCACGCTGACTTGTCCTGGTTATAACATCTCAGCACGGACCGCGTAGAAACATCTTTCCGATTATCGCTGTATCCTCTTCTTGCTTTGGAGACGTGCTTGTTTACCGAGCTGGTACTTAGCGGTGGCTGTTGTATATTGCTTATTTCATGGTCGTTGCCTAGCAGCGGATCTACGTACCACAATGTGATGTGTAGGTTATAAAACGTAGTCTGTAGGTATTTAAAGGCTTTTCAAGGAGGGCTCAGTTCCATGGAGTTAGTTTCTTCGTTCTCAACGTCTTTAGATGACCGCAAGGATATAACATTAAAACAAGCAAGGACCGTTTCCTGTCACCTGTTTCCACCGAATGTAATTAATTTAACTTATTCGGTTCTAAATTATATCTGTAATTGATACATTGCAGTTAAATAAACGAACAGCCATTAGCGACTGCCTGAATGAATATTCAATTAACTAATTTCATTACAGATGACATTTACATGAAAATCTCGTTTATTACGAGTTCTTATTATTGTAATTTAAGTTTTTGCTGCTAAATCCACGCGTTCTGCTTTACTCGTCTGGCTTTACTTTCCCTTGGGACCGATTTCCTTTTTGTCATGTCAGAACTAGAAGCGTCTGGGGTCTAGGTTCAACTTAGTGCATGCAGCTGACAACACCAGACATTACAAGTTTACGGTTCTAACGTTTTATACTGCAGAAACCCTTAATGCTGAACAAACACAGTTCTGTAATTTAATTAAAAATCTCTTTATCGTTTACATCCTGTTGTATATCATGATTTGTGATTCTCTTGCCGTCAACACAATACAAGAACAGACATCCACATGATAAGCAGTACACAGCACACTCTAAAGAGAATAAAACTCAATCAAAACGTCACATGCAAGAATATAAGAAGAAACACATACAGAAACAAAAAAAAAACAACTAATAATATCACATACGAATAGTATCAAAAACACGAAAACACAACAACGTACGCCAGAAGACAAACACCACCTATAATACGCGACAAATAACAGCATATTGGATATTGGTGAAAAAACTAGAAAGAAACCGACCACTAGGAAAACCAAGACGTGGGCGGGTGGATAACATGAAAATAGATCTTAGAGAGATAGGATGGGGTGGTATGGACTGGATTGATCTGGCTCACGATGAGGACCACTGGAGGGCTCTTGTGAACGTGATAATAAACCTTTTGGGTTTTTTTATTGCTATTGGAGTGGGACTAAGTCCCTTGTACTGCGGCCACTCCTGGCCTATTGTACCAGCCCCAGATGATAAGTGAGGGAGACTGTGAAGCAATTGGTAGAATGTAGATTGGCAGGGGAAACCGAAGTACTAGGAGACAACCTGCCCCAGCATCACTTTGTCCACCACAAATCCCACTTGACCATACCCGGGATCGAACCCGGACCGCCGCGGTGGGAAGCCAGTGACTAACGGCTTGAGCTATGGCGCGGCTCTGCCTTTTGAGTTACATAAATTTCTGGGAAGTTCTTGAGTAGCTGCTTCTGAAGAAGGGCTTAGTTCCATGAAGTCAGTTAGTTAGTTAGTTAGTTAGTTAGTTGTTTGACTGAGCCAGTGAAGCAGTTTGGGGAAGACTGCGTAATGAGGAATTTCATAATTTATTAATTTGATTAAGGTAAAGTTGTCCCTGTCCTTAATTAATTAAGTACCACACCATGAAGATATATGGGGGATTGGAGGTATAGCTCCAACATTCTTTACCTCGGCATTAGTTGGGGTTGAAATGAGAAATATTTGCGGAATTTGAGTCCAAAATCCTGAAGAGAAACGATTTACTAGAAGTCGCATTTGTAGATGGAGTGCAGTATTAAAATAGGTTTTAAAGAGACTTGATATAAGAGAGTGGATTGGATTCATATGGCACGGGATAGAGACCACTTGCGAGCTCTGGTGAACGTAATAATGAAGCTTGAGGACGCGTGAAAGGAGGGAAATTTCTTTACGAACCGAGCGAATGTCAGCTTCTCAGGAAGAACTCGCATGAAAGGAGGGAAATTTCTTTATGAGCCGAGCGAATGTCGGTTTCTAAGGAAGAACTCGCATGAAAGAAGGGAAATTTCTTTACGAGCCGAGCATGTCGGCTTCTCAGGAAGAACTCGCATGAAAGGAGGGAAATTTCTTTACGAGCCAAGCGAATGTCGGCTTCTAAGGAAGAACTCGCATGAAAGAAGGGAAATTTCTTTACGAGCCGAGCGAATGTCTGCTTCTCAGGAAGAACTCGCATGAAAGGAGGGAAATTTCTTTACGAGCCGAGCATGTCGGCTTCTCAGGAAGAACTCGCATGAAAGGAGGGAAATTTCTTTACGAGCCGAGCATGTCGGCTTCTCAGGAAGAACTCCGATCGCTGGAGGATGGGAGAGCCCGTATATGTAAACAAGAACAGTTGTTTTTGTGTGACGATTTTTCTAATGAGTTATTGTCCAGATCATGTCTGAATTCAGCGATATGAATGCCAACAGCGGGGTGATAAATTTCCCTGCTGGGGTCACCAGTATACAGTTGTGGCGACGATGTACAGTGTTTGATGTGGTTTCGTGTGTAGGGATCGGAACCTTGTGATAATGGGCGGTGTAATTTAGCGCCAAAACATCCTGATAGCGCAAATGGCTGACAGGGTGACAAGTTGTCCGATGCAGAGCCAAATGCAATTATATACGTTACAAAGAAGTTCTGTCGTAGTCATGGAAACTATCAGTATGTTCTGGAGCATGCGCATAGCTTAGATTTTGTTTCACTGAATTCAGTTTTGAGGCTACATTACTTAGTTTGAAAAGAAAAAAAAATTACACTTATGATATAATCTTGCTACCTGTGTATTTGTTTTTCCGTCTGTGTCTCTCTGTGTGTCCCCCTCTTAACTTTAGTTAGTGAGCTAATAACATGGGCCGCACCATAGCTCAAGCGGTTAGTCGCTGGCTTCCCGGGTTCGATCAAGTGGGATTTGTGGTGGATGTAGTGGTGCTGGAACGGGTTTTCTCCGCGTACTTCGGCTTTCCCTGCCAATCTTCATTCCACCAAATTCTCCATCATCATAATCAACCGGGGCAGGCTACAATAGGCCAATCAGTGGCCGCCGTGCCGAGTTGACCCAGTTCAATTTTAAGCTTAAGGCATCACCATGTCTGTGTATTCGTCTCTGTCTGTGTGTCTGTGTTCCCCCCCCCCCAATTTTTATCAGGAGGCTTATGAGATCACCTTATTTTCTGTGTGTCTGTGTTTCCCCATTAATGCTTGTTAGGAGGCTTATGAGAGCATTTTTTTTTAATTCGCTTAGTGGGGAGTGGAGTCCAACTGGGTCCACTGGGCACGGCGGCCACTGATTGGCCTATTGTAGCCTGTCCCGGTACATTATGATGATGGAGAATTTGGCGGAATGAAGATTGGCAGGGAAAACCGAAGTACTCGGAGAAAACCCGCCCCAGCGCCACTTTTCTCACCACAAATCCCACTTGACTAGACCCGGGATCGAACCCGAGCCGCCGCGGTGGGAAGCCAGCGATTAACTGCTTTGAGCTGTGGCGCGGCCCTGTGAAAGCACTTTACTGTCTGTGAGTCTGTGTTTCCCCCATAGTTTTTGTTAGGAGGCTTATGAGATGTCCTTTCTTGTCGCTGTGTCTTCGTTTTCTGTGTGGTCCGTGCCGTATGAAACGAAATTAAGTAGTTCCTGTAATTTCTTCTTTATTTACAAATACTTTGAATTAGTAGACCTAGTAAGTTAGTTCAAGTCGTAACTCATCATTAATCATATTCGGAGCTGCATTATTTAGCTGCTGATTATGCTATGACATATTCACAAAGAATCATCATTAATACGATCTGTCATAGTAAAATACAGCGAGTTTAATGCGTGGGAATATGCAGTGTTATATCTGCACTGTAATCAGCGTTCGAACAATGAATATATATATATATATATATATCGGAAATAAACGAAAACAAACGACAACCAGATGCTTGGAGCAAGAACCACTCAAACGACACATATTCTAAAAAAATATTTATATAGTGTTTTGATGTTCAAACAGATGCTCTGCGTTGGCTGGCGTAAGAATGGTTTACCTGTGGCCAGTGTATGCTGAACATTCACTTCATGAATTTCATTTTAGCAGCTTCGAGCATGCTTTATCGTGCAGTCCTTGAAATTATATTTCCTCAGTGCAACCGGTTGCCGTACTAGAGTCTTCAGTTCTATGTTTCCCCTAAATGGAGTAAGAAATTGTATTTACTCAACACTGCCGGGATAGCTCAGTAGATATAACGACGGGCTACAGGCTAGACGCCTGAGGTTTCATTCCCGGCGGGAACAGGAGGTTTTCCCGTTCTCCGCAACGTCCACACCGGTTTAGGGCCCAACCCGCCTCCTTACCGATGGCCACCGCAAACTCTTTCCTCGGCGTAAAGCGATCGGAGCCTGAAGCTGACCACTCACCACAATCTAGTGTCTAGGTCAATAATGGTGGAGCTATACCTCCACTTCCCGATGCAAGTTCATGGAGTAGAAATTAATTAATGAAGCACATGAACAATTCTATCTTTACTCAGAATTAACATGTCATATGACGTGAGGTTAGAGGTTCTCACAACGATGTCTATGGAGATTAAATTGTAGGCCTGAAGGTGGAGTCAGCAGGTTCATCCGAAACGTCAGTAATTTTTTGCAAGACTACACGGCACTACATCCCACATTACATCAATATCCCTGCCAATTAACTTCAGTGACAATGTAATGCTTTCATCTCGTTAAATTTATTTCGGTTTCTTCACTGTAACAGAATATAAGTGCACACACACTTCTAGTAAGAAGGTCTGAAGGAAAGAAACAACTGTAAAGACCTAGACATAGAGGGAGGATACGTATATTGAAATGGATATTAAAGGAATGGGATGGGAAGATGAAGGCTGGATTTTTCTGGTTCAGGTTAGGGACCTCTGGAGGTCATGATAGTGAACTTTCGGGGTTCTATAGAATTCTGCGATATTCGTGAGTAGCAAATACCGTATTTACGCATGTATAGGCCGCACATTTTTTGCCAAAAATTCAAGAGGAAAACTGAGGTCTGGCTTATATTCGAAATATTCGAAATCACACTTCATTAAAAAAATATATATTCATAATTAGTAATACAGGGTGTTCTGCTCCTGAAATAATATTAAAAGAAAATTATTTTTCCTATAATTTGTCTGAAAATTGTGCTGCGGCCTATACACGCACGCGGCCTATACATGCGTGAATACGGTAAGTAATACGTTCTAAAGAAGGGCTCAAATCCTTTATTTCTTGTAGCAGGTCTCTGACATTAAGCTTCATAACTTGTACTCTTCTCCAAGTGCAATTAGAATGATCAAGTCAAGGAGGATGAGGTGGGCAGGGCATGTAGAACGAATGGGGGAGAATAGAAATGCATATAAGACTTTGGTTGGAAAGCCAGAAGGAAAGACACCGCTGGGAAAACCAAGGCGTAGGTGGGTGGACAATATTAAAATGGATCTTAGAGAGATAGGATGGGATGGTATGGATTGAATCTATCTGGCTCAGGATAGGGACAAGTAGAGAGCTCTTGTGAACACGGTGATGAACCTTCGGGTTCCATAAAATGCTGGGAAATTCTTAAGTAGCTGCAGAATTGCGGCTCCTCAAGAAGGGCTCAGCTCTATGAGTAAGTAAGCAGTAGATCCTTTGTCGGTTTGTGCACACTTAATGTGTTTATGTATCCAATCTAGAAATGACGAGCCCCTCTCATAATAAGTTCTTATGTTAAGTACATACATGGTATCTTCAGATTTTCAGATCTTTATATTTCCTCGGCTTTGTGGCAAATTGTGAAGACTCAGCCAGTTTTAATAAGAATGAAAACGTTTTAAAGGATGGAGGGAACTAATTAGAAGGCCTTGATAACTTTTGTAGAGAGTAAGTGTAAGCCTGTAAATGCATAAATTCCGGTCTGGTTCACAAATGTTTGTGAACTTTCTGAGTCTGCATCAAGATACATATCTTAATAGTAGCATCTTGGGGTTGAGGTTTATCTATCGTAAGCTTAAAGTAAGATAATTATACTCACCAAATTGTTACGAAGGAGATACGAAGTTGGTAAAGGTTTCGTTCCTCGGAGACTTGGTAACGTGAGCATTTCTACGCTAAGAGATTTCGTGAGAGAGGGTGAAAGGAAGGATAGGATAAAGAAAGGAAGAATAAGACAGAGAAACAGAGGAAGTTAGCAGAAAATAAGCAAATGAGGGAAGAAATAAAGCACAAGACAAGTAGAGAAGTAAGGAAGCGGAGATGAAAGAAAAGAAAAATGTGAAATATACTTAGAGAAATGAAGTATGGATGGAAATAAATTGTTGATAAAGATGAAACTATAAAGCAAAGAAAAGGGGAGAAAATTGGAGTTACAGACAAGTAAAAATGCCAAGAAAGGAAGTAAAAAGGAGAAGCAAGAAAGCGAAGAAAGTAGGGGATTAGGAAGGAAGTAGAGGAGATAAGAAAGCAAAAAGAAAAGGAAGAAGAGAGAAACGAAGAATGAGAGAAGCTAGGAAGCCAAGAAGGAAGAAGAATATAAGGAAGGAATCAAAGAACGAAAGAAAATATGTACAAGTTAGGATGAAAAGAGAGACGTGTAGGAGAATAAAAAAAAAAAAGAACAGACGGAAAATGCGAAAAAAATAGACGAAGTGGGGGAGAAAAAAAGAACAAATGACTAACTGGAGAAGGAATAAAATGGAGAAACGAAGAAGGAAATAGCAAGGGAGAGAGGAACGAAGAGTAGGATGTAAGAAAAAAGAAGGAATTAACAGATAAGGACGAAGTAACTGAAGGGAGAAGACGGAGAGTAAGTAGGAAAGAAGTACGCAGATTCGGGAACTCACTTGACACTTACTGAACTCCTTCCTCCTTATACACACCTTGACAATGTCGTCAACCTCATGTAAGTTATATTCAGATATATTGGTACGTGTATGACTGACTACAGACGGGGTTTGAACTGGGAATTACATTTATTGGACCTTACACTTACTCTTCGCCAGCAGCGAACTGAACTGGCTCCCCCTCATACCTGCTGTAGGAGAATATGGACTCATCCGTTGCGCTCATACACGAATGTGCCATCACATTGTAATCGAGTTTTACATTTGGACAAGAGGCTGGGTGGGTTGGTTTGGGCGCTATGCAGACTAGTAGACTCCCTTGCCTCTGCTGGAAATCGAACCCTGATTCCTTGATCACCTGTCCCTTAGCTTAGTGAATGACTGAGCTACTCCGGCTCTATCAAACAAGAATTGTTAAGAATATTTTCGGAAGTAAATCTGAAATTAGAAAAAAGTGGTAATATCAGATTGAGATCGCTGGAAGATGAAGAGAGTGATTTACTGGAACTGGAAGTGAAGAGATGGAGTCAAAAGGCGTGTAAGAGAGAATATGGGGCATTTGTTGTTGTGAAGACGCCAAGATTCTTAGAGGACTACACAGCCAAGCAGAGAGAGTCAGTAACATCGTAAACTAGACGTGCAGTTATACCAAATCAAGTTGAATTTTAAGGACATCCAAGATTAAAGGAAAGTTTAGGAATGGGGAGGGGGGCATAAAGTGGCTTGTTTTAAGGATCAGGCACAGGAAAAAGGATTTGTAGGAAATTGGACGAGGATGAAATAAGAGGCAGTCTGTTTAATTGATGGTCCTGGCATAAAAAGCTAATCTGTAAGGATGGGCGTTGGAAGGAAATTGGAAAAGGAGTATAAAAAGCAGAGAACTTGTGCTTCCGGTGAGAGTTCGCTACTCGTGGTTCTCGATACATCATAGAAACTAATTCATTTTTCGTTGCTTATAATCGTAATACGACTACCTGACTGATTGACTGCTAAATTGCTGCGGGCCCTCGCCAGCACAGTGGTTCTTAGTTTATTTTACTCTCTGACGACTCTGGGAACCTTCAGACCACTACACAACGGGACTCGTAACTAAGAATGAATGTACTGACGAGGTCCAGGAAAAATTTACTCTACAGACCGGCAACAGGCTGAGTACCTTTGATGAGGACACACCTATGAACATAGAGGAACCTGAGGAACATAGACTGAGGGTGTTTGAGAACAGGGTGTTAAGAATATTTGGACCGAAGGGATATGCAGTGACAGGAGGTTGCAGAATAATGCATAAAGAGGAGCTTCATAACTTGTACTCTTGTGGTCCCTATCCTGAACCAGATCTATCCAGTCTCATACCACCACATCATATCTGTCTAAGATACATTTTAATATTATCCACCCACCTACGTCTTGGTCTTCCTATTGGTCTCTTTACTTCTGGTTTCCCATCAATATCCTATATGCACGCATATCTCTTCTATTCGTGCTGCATGCCCTACTAATCTCATACTCCTTGACTTGATCATTAGCCTCGGTATTAAACCGTCTTTAAGCAGCCTTACGAGGAAACGTTACAGTTTATACGAAACAATGCAGTTTCCGCAGGTACAGACAAATCAACTGTGTCAGAGCTTTGAAATCTACGAAATAACGCAGTTTCCCAAAAGCCCTCTGTCGGTTTCCCCCCCTTTTCGTTCTTCAGAGCAGCTGTATTTTAAGCACGGTGTCATTTTGATTGTTTAAAAAACTGTTCTTCCTTGACGTGTATATGGGGAGTTCATAAGAAGAGGACACGCTCAGCGGCCATAGCAGTGCGGCGTTCAGCGATCTGGTCTCCAAGGAATCACTTCCCCACCTCCCACGTCTAGTTCTTGTTGTGCCTTATGAACTACAGCAGATTGTTGTGATGAGAGCAGCGAAGCATTGTGAACACAGTCGCTGGAGGACCACCAGGCAAATGTTCACCTCGTATTGATTTAGAAACTACAACCTTTGCAGGCGTCATAAACACTGAGTTTGTTTCTGGGTCAAATGCTTGCCCCTGATCTGGTTACAGAGAGCACGAGCCTTAATTTTAGGGTCAGAATAGCACAGTCTGTATAGCGACTGGCTATGGGCTGGAAGCTGGATGAGTCGGAGTTCGAGTCACGATGGGGTAAGAATTTTCATTTCTGCATGGCGTCCACCTCACCTACTATACAATGGGTACCGCGGGGCTCTTTCCTCGGGGGTAAAGCGGCCGGGGTGTGAAGCTGACCACCTCCAACTACTTCCGAGGTTAAGAAAATGTGGATCTAATCATTCGTTCCCCAATACGCCTGGGCAACCTTACCTTACCATCCTTATTGAGGCCCAGCTGACACTATCTCAGTTCTGTTCCTGCCAAATGTGGGCGCTAAAAAAAAAGCGTTTGTAAAGTCTGTCTGCTTTACAAACGACGTTACCTCATAACTCGTTAATTCAAACTTTTTGTTTATTGCTAGTGGGGTGGGACTAAGTCCCTTGTACTGCGGCCACTTCTGGCCTATTGTACCAGCCCCCAGATGATAGGTAAGGATGATTGTGGAGCATTTGGTGGAGTGAAGATTGGCAGGGGAAACCGAAGTCCTCGTAGAAAACCTGCCCCAACGCCACTTTGTCCACCACAAATCCCACTTGACCAGACCCGGGATCGAACCCGGACCGGCGCGGTTGGAAGCCAGCGACTAACCGCTTGAGCTATGGCGCGGCCCAATTCAAACTTACCGAAGAAAAGTAATGCATACGTAAGTTAGAATTTCCTTCCGTCTCTGCGAATACCCCGGAATTTCAAAACCGATTCCAGTAATTTTATGATGATTACGCAGGGGTTTGTGAGGCGCTTCACAACTTGTACTCTTCTCCAAGTACAATTGGAGTGATCAAGTCAAGGAGGATTAAATGGGCAGGGCATGTAGCACGAATAGTAAGACGAAGAATGCATATAGGATATTGGTGGGAAAGCCAGAAGGAAAGAGACCACTAGGAAGACCAAGACGTAGGTGTGTGGACAATATTAAAATGGATCTTAGATAGGATGGGATGGTATGGGAGCAGTGGAGGGCTCTTGTGAATACGGTAATGAATCTTCAGCTTGCATAAAATTTTGGGAAGTTTTTGAGTAGTTGCACAATTGGCGGCTCCTCAAGAAGGGTTCAGCTCCGTGAGTGACGTAGACGTCTGTGTCACTGAGTCATGATGACGCATGTTCGTTCTCATGGCGGATGAAGTATAAGAGGATTCTGCCTACTTTCCGTATTTCCTGCGCATGGCCATGATAATCCTGGAGCTAAGTAGAGTAGGGTCTTCCTGAATAGTTAATAGTCACTCAGTGAGGGAAAACTTCGCCTCTTGTAAAACTCAGAAATTCATTATCGTGTTTGCAGGACCCCGCCACTTAGCTGTCTCATCTTGTGCCAATGAGTCTGTTTCTTTAAACCTATCAATTTAAAACAAGATGCAGCGATGTTTGTGCTGCCTTTCCATGTGTCACGTGATTGTATCTGCTAAGATTTATAATGACTGCCACTTCTTCCGGTCATGATAGGAACCAGTGGAGGGTTTTTGTGAACACGGTGATGAAATGTAAGATTTGAGGTGTGATGAAACTTCGGATTCCATAAGATGTTGGAAAATTTTTGATTAGCTGAGTGACTGGCGGTTTCTTAAGAATGGCTAAGGTCCAGGTAGTTAGTTCGTTAGTTAGTTAAAGGTATTTTTTTTCTGTGGCGCCACAGCCCCAATTTTGGGCCTAGGCCTACCTCCATGAAACTCTCCCGTTTCACTTCGGTTTACTAGATCTTACACATTCGGTAGGACTCCTTGGGCGAGTGATCAGCTCGTCGCAAGGCCTCTACCTGTAGACAAACACAAATGCACACAAACATCCATGCCCTGAGTGGGATTCGAACCAATGATCCGGCTTCCGAGCGAGCGAAGACAGTGCATGCCTTAGACCGCTCGGCTATCGTGACCGGCAGTTAAAGATATATAGTGTCGAATTGTAGGATTATTAACGAATGATGAATTGGAAGTGATGCAGTTAAGGCCTGTTTCGAAGAATTGTACCTGCATTTGCTTGGACTCGAACCAGACACCTCAAGAATGCAAGTTGGAGGCGTAACCACTTGAGTCAGCTTGCGCGGTAATTTGCTTGTTTGGTTTGAGCGTGATAAATGATGAAACCATCTTGTGTTGTCTTGATGAGGCTGACGGCTCTTGTACAAGTCGCGACACAACGTACAAGTTGCGAACACAGCGACTGGTACACAAACCTGCCTGCTGGCTCTTGTCTCTTATACATTCCACAGATCCGAGAGTGACTTGTCACATTCTGAGCCTGTTCTCATGAAATTCGTTAGTCTCGCTGTTGTTTTCTTTTCTTAGTTTCTTGGGGTGGGGTGAGAGTGAAGTCCACTTGGTACTTCGGCCACTAACTGACCTATTTTACCAGCCCCGGATGATAAATGATGAGTGTGGAGCAGTTGGTGGAATGAGAATTGGCAGGGGAAACAGAAGTATTCGAGAAAACTAGGCCCAGTGCCACGTAGTGTTTGCTTATGCACAGAGA
Organism: Cryptotermes secundus; assembly: GCF_002891405.2. Classification (NCBI taxonomy): domain Eukaryota; kingdom Metazoa; phylum Arthropoda; class Insecta; order Blattodea; family Kalotermitidae; genus Cryptotermes; species Cryptotermes secundus. The sequence goes on along the minus strand of NW_019724601.1, from coordinate 2,516,239 downwards.
CTGTTTTCACTCACATTTATGCAGCGTCCTTTCCATATATGCTATAAACCGGTCATCACGCTTGGATATTATACGAAACGAAGCCGCGACCTTCCGACACGTAGCATAGAGCCTCAACCAACTACGCCCCCGCGTGCCCCCTCCACAGAGACGTAAATAAATTCTTAAGAAGTTCAGATGAAATGGTTTTCTTTAGATAAAAGTGGGCGAGCTCGGAAGATTTTCCATTAATTTCTTTCGATTAGTCCCCCCTTCTCCTTTTTTTTTTTCACAGCCCCCGCTTCTGTCACTCTTGAGGCACAAATTGGAAACCTGTCGATGATGAATGGCGCTATCGATTGGTCCCTGGGGTCCAGGAATGTCTTCCCTCAACAGTAACATTTGAAAGAATATTTTTACTGGGGTTTCGACAGAAAACTTTTCGTATTCCAGTTTATTCACTCTTGTCAGCCAGAACACAGACTGTATATAGATTTACGCTTTCATAATCTGGTTAAAGGTAAAAGGTAAAGCTATGCCCGTCACAGGCTGTGGAGGCCCATAGGGTTGAGACATCGAAGCTCCTACATTTTCTAGACAGTCGGCTCACAGATGGCGGTAAGGTTGTCAGCCTTACGCGCCGGCCGCCCTTTACCCCCAAGAATATTCCTGGTACTCATTTCTGTTAGAGGTTGAGTCGACCCCAGGGCCGTAATGCGGTTTGAAGGATTAGGTCAATTGAAAAATTCAGTGACTTTATCGGTATTCGAATCCTTAAACTTCCGACTTTTATCATAGTGTTTCAACAAACTACGCCACCACATGCCTCCATCTATAGGTAGTAAGGAATGTTAATAACGATGTACAAGGCTATACGGCGTCACATCCAAAAAAGGCAATATTTTTCGTACTTAGAGCTGTGAAAACCTCATATCTGACAGAATAATGGTTTAAATACTGGCAATATAAGAATTAAGCAATCCATCATTTAAATTAAGAAGACGTGAGGGAACAAATAAATGGAATACTAAAAAGAACGCAAACGAAGATAGAAATCACATTAATGCATAAAGGGAGCAGCCGGGCGTAGGAAATTTGCCATCGAAATGAGCTCATATGAAATAAATTAATCATTTTTCGTACCCATAGTTCAGTGGGGGGTTAGCGTAGTCGGTATAGCGACTGGCTACGGACTGGACGACCGAGGGATCGGAGTTCGAGTCCTGGTAGGGTCAATAATTCTCTTTTCTCCACATCGTCCAGACCGGCTCTTGGGTCCACCCAACCTCCTATCCAATGGGTACCGGGTGCGCTTTCCCTGGGGGTAAAGCAGCCGAGCCGTTAAGCTAACCACTCACATCCAACAAGTGCCGAGGTAAAGTAAATGTGGATCTATACATCCACCCCCCCCATACGCCTTCATGGCCTAGTACTTAATTGGTTACGCGGAGTCAAGGACAGCTTTACCTTTACTTTACATGAGTGAGCGATTAGGCAGTTCAGGTTAACCGTTCACTTGTCTTGGATGAAGCGTTTTCCAGCTTGGTAATAATTTTCAGACAGATCACTTGTCAGCGTCACTATATCATGGGATCAATGCCAACATGTTGATTAAACACCGCTGCACTGACCCCCCCCCCCCCCNGTTCCCCGACATCAGTTTCCCATCCTGAGTTACCGTACCAGTGTAGCTGAACATCAATATACAGATACTGCATCAGCGTTTAAAAAATTGGCATGGAAATGACGTCAAATTCATTAACCCACTAATTCATGGTTTTGGAGTTATTTATATTTTAATCTTCCATGAGTCGTTTTATATGATTGAAATTCCAATATATGTCAATAATTTGAGTATCGCCTTGTATCTGATGCAGCCAATATGACTCAGTAATTTGCTTAATCAAATCGATTTAGTGATGTACAGAGCGTTCCTTTTATGTTCCGAGAACGAGCGTAGCGATGCGGGCGGTCCCCTTGTCGCACAGCGAGGAACGATACCTTCCTACAGCGTTCAGTCTCACGGTAATAACAGAACACCCTGTATTTAATATTCGTTAATCAACAGTTAAGTTGCGTCGACGACGAATCTCAACAAACGTGACGGTTTGTTAAGTATAATTCCATTATATTGAGAACATTTACTTACATACTTCATCCGTTTCTCTTGTACTTTTAAGGTGTCGGTTTTTTCTTTTTTTCATTTTGGTCATTTCACATACGGTAGGACTCCTTGGACGAGTGTTCAGCTGGTCACAAGGCCTCTATCTAAACACAGGACAACACGTACACAGAATAAACACATGCCAAACATCCATGCCTTGTGTGGGATTCGAACCAATAACCCCGGCTTTTGAGCGAGCGAAGACAGTGAATGCCCTAGACCGCTCGGCTACCGTGACCGGCGTAATCAGAACATACAGGGTTCAGTTCTCAGTCTGTATACCGGTATATGCGTGCCGACTTATGTTTCCAGTGTTCTGCGTCTTCTGTTTAGTACCGCCTCCTTCCAAACCCTGGTCTATTCATCTCTCATAACCAGTTTGCCATTTCCGTAAACACCACAGTCCCTGAGTCTGAACAGCATCGTTACTTAAACAGAGAAACATGCAGCAACAAGGACACATTTGGACACAAATTCGGTTTCTGATATGTTAAAGCTCTATTTATATATAGGGACTCTGTGAACTTATGGTGCTGCCACACGCAAAGGTAATTCATAACTTTATGTGACTCCCCCCTCCCCTAGTCTCTGCCGGTAAGCGAAAACTGCAGGTCCCTAACAGGATGTACGGTGCCAGCAGGAACCTAAACTGCTTTACAGCCTCTGTACACCTACAGTAAGCTATAAAATGTTCCTGTACAGTCACGAAAAGTGCAGTTCTGCACACTGTTGCAGGTCTCTTATCACACTGTACGGTGACAGCAGGACCTAAGTAGCTTTACAGCCTCTCTGCACCTACAGCAAGCTATAAAATGTTCCTGTACAGTCACGGAAAGTGCAGTTCTGCACACTGTTGCAGGTCCCTATCAGGCTGTACGGTGACAGCAGGGACCTAAACTGCTTTACAGCCTCTGTACACCTACAGTAAGCTATAAAATGTTCCTGTACAGTCACGGAAAGTGCAGTTCTGCACACTGTTGCAGGTCCCTAAATAGTATATTTACGATCAAATGGTTAGGTAAGGTATCCGTCAACACAACAAAAATGATTTTACAATCAAGTCAATATCTCATAGATTGTATTTTATTGTTTACCGCTGCGTGTTTCGGTACTCATGGAACCATCATCAGGCAGTATTATGTAACAGGACAGGGTTAATTGAGCTCGCAATGCGGATCCATATTTTGCCGCGACGCGTCCATATTGTAAAGATTATAACGTTGAAATTAGGGTGCGATTCCCAGGGTTTCACTACCCACAGTTTGAGAAACCATAGTATATGCTCATTTCAACCTTTTAACATTTCCAGTACTGGTTCGAATTGACCTCGATAGTATAATTACTGACAGTATTGTACATAGGAGCTGAAGTAGCGTAGTGAGTGTAGAGTCTGGCTACGGGCTGGACGACTGAGGGGTCGGAGTTCGAGTCATGGTAGGGTCAAGAATTTTCGTTTCTCCAAATCGTCCAGACCGGCTCTGGGGTCCACCCAATCTCCTATCCAATGAGTACCGGGGGCTCTTTCCTCGGGGGTAAAGTGGCCAGGGCGTGAAGCTGACCACTCACCTCCAGCTAGTGCCGAGGTGAAGAAAATGTGGATCTATACATCCACTCCCGCATACGCCTTCATGGCTTAGTGCTTAAATTCGTTGAGAACAGGGATAACGTTATCTTTTGCGTTTTATTTATTATACATACAGAGACTGAAGAGCGTCGTTAATTTAGACGTAACATCCAGGTGTTAGATACTGAAGCTCGTAGTATACATAGATAGTTACTGCAGCAAATAGCCCTTTCAGAATTGGTTTTACTTAGCTAAGCCTTCTGTTATTATTTTCGCTCTTAAAAGCCATGTACACAAAGACTAAACTGCTGAGAGCTAGCGGAGCAGTCTTCGGGATCACAAAATGAATTTCGACCATAAGAACCAGTTTTAAGTGAGCTATGTCATGAAGAGCTTGGAAGGGTATGAAGAGCGAATCAAGTGCACTCCGGAGGGAGAATGTAACAACTATTGCACGAATGAACTCTGTTTTATAATCTCACCGCCGCTGTAAACCCTGTACGATATTTTCAAGGGCCACGTCGAAATCGGACCTGCGCACAATTTATGATGCAAGTCTGGGCATTTTTATGTTTAACTTGCCTCATATAAAATAATTTTTAGAGTATCCCTCAAAAAAGTTCCTAAGGGCATAGAAAAATAAATCTTTGATATATGAAGAACTGCTTACTTTTACCGATATGAAAACTCTATAAGCTGACCATACATATATAGGCTGTACCCCAAATGCGCGTTCGGGACCACTGTAAAGGTTCCTCCAATATTCTTCCATCTTACTTACGCTACTCTTCGACATAGTGTCATAAAATTTTTCAAATAAGAGGCATGTTTTCGATTTATTACTTGCATTTACAGTATTACATCTGTATGTTTCGGAAAAGATTGGAAGAAGATGGAATCACGTGATCCCTGGTTACTGTAGCAGAGCTAGGGGAATAATTCTCAGAGGTCGTCCCCCACTTCGTCCCCCCCTCTCCGTTCCTTCGCCAGCCTTTCACTACCACCCATTCTTCCAATCCTGAGGTAAAGGTAAAGTTGTCCCCATGCTTAACTAATTAAGCTCTACACCGTGAAGGCGTATGGGGAAGTGGATGTATAGATCCACATTTTCTTGACTTCGGCATTAGTTGGAGGTGAGTTATCAGCTTCACGGCCCTGCCGCTTTATCGCCGGAGAAAGAGCCCCCGGTAACCATTGGATAGGAGACTGGGTGGGCCCCAGAGCCGGTGTGGACTACGTGGAGAAGTGAAAATTCTTGCCCCTACCGGGATCTTCCGTAGCCAGTCGCTGTACCAACCGTACCGACTGCGCTTTCCCGCCTATTTCGATTCCTATGGCTAAATTATTCTTTCTACATGCTTGAGCGAGGCGAGTCAGCCCTGCCAATCTTCATTCCACCAATCGCTCCACAGCCATCAACATCTGTCATCTGCGGCTGGTACAATAGGCCAAACAGTGGACGCAGTCTCACCCCACTAAGAATAATGACAATAAAAATAATAGTAGGTATTCTGGTGGCTACTGGGAAGACCAAGGCGTAGGTGAGCGGACAATATTAAAATGGATCTTAGAGAGATACGATGGGTTGGTATGGATTAGATTGATCTGACTCAGGATAGGGACCAGTGGAGGGCTCTTGTGAACACGGTGATAAACCTTCGGGTTCCATTAAATGCTGGGAAATTCTTGAGTAGCTGCAGAATTGGCGGCTCCTCAAGAAGGGCTCATCTCTGTAAGTAAGTAAAGTATTCTGGTGACAATGAATACTTCCGTCGTTCTCATGGTGCACACTGCTACCATCTGGTTATCATTTCTGCACATACTAGAAAATGCGATTACTTTGGGAGGGGCCAATTAAATATTCTCTGTTCAAATAAACAAACCCTGAATACAAGAGTCATGATCACAATCTCGCAAGCAAGGGACGCAATAGAACCTCCTGGCGGTTAAAAGTAAGTCAGTGGCAAGGAAAAACACCCATCACACGAAGAGAATGGGCTATTAAACGGAAAGTTACTGGTGAGTCGGCGGTTTTCTTTATTGCTAGTGGGGTGGGACTAAGTCCCTTATACCGCCGCCACTTCTGGCCTATTNGGTTAGTCGCTGGCTCCCCACCGCGGCGGTCCAGATTCGATCCCGGGTCTGGTCATGTGGGATTTGTGGTGGACAAAGTGGCGCTTAAGCGGGTTTTCTCCGAGTACTTCGGTTTCCTCTGCCAGTCTTCATTCCAACAAATTCTCCGTCATCATAATCACCCGTGGCAGGCTACAATAGGCCAATCAGTGGCCGCCATGCCGAGTGGACCCAGTTGGACTCCACCCCTCACTAAGCAAATAAAAACAAAAACTGGTGAGTTTGCACTATTTGGCATAGCATAATGTGAGTGTATAGTTAGTAGAAGCTTTCTGCAGTTCTGGAGGAATTGCTTCAGTCTTCAGTGTTGAAGGCATTCAAAGCAAGAAACGAGGTAGGAACAAGCTGCAAATTAAGGTAAATATTTGCAGCTGTACACTTTGCTGAATAGGTATATATTTACCAGACTACACGGTACCTCATTCCAGAAGAACGTAATCTTAACTTCAGACATCATATTTGTATTCCCCAATCTTTCTTTCTTTATCTGTCTCCCTCTTCCTTAGTTTTCCTTTTTCCTTTCTATGTCTCTTTACGTCTTTTTCATTTTTTTACCATTCTATTATTTGTTTCTTTCTTCTGTTCTTTATTTACATACTTCCCAAATTCTTTTATATATTCTTTGTTTATTTCCATTATTCTCCAAGTTTCTTTCATTGACCCTTACGTTTTCATCAACCCCCAAGCAAAACAAGAATTTCCGGGAATGAATACGTAAACTCGGTTCTAATGGAACAGAATCCAAAAGTGACGTCACTCTGCAGTGTGTCTCCGTGTCGTTAAAGTTTGGTTATGTCGGCATACTTATCCTTCCTTAGCAAAGGGAATGTTGTAACGTGAACTGGGATGCGATGGACACCATTTTCTCTTACTCGTGAGACGAGATCTTCTGCACAGTTTCCTCCCTTTCAAGTTTCTGCCCTTATTCAGAACCCTTACAAGTTTCTTCAACCGTAACCCTCCTCATCTTACCGTTGCTGACATGTTTCTGTAGTCCGCTGTTGCTCTGAGCAAATGAAATTTCCTCATGCTCTTTGACAAACAATGATCTGGCGTCACCATGGTTACGGGTCATCTTACGCTGTGGCTACCCCGATACGTTCTCATATTAAGTGCAAAAGAAAGTAAAAGTGAACAGACTTTTGAATGTCATAGTCTGTTTCACGTCGCTATGGATTTCACTAACGGCAACAAAATCCTGCGCATGCGCAGAAGTACCAGAGTGTCTAGACAGCCCAGTCCGTGGGGACACGTAGCAATCCATCAGTCTAGCGAAGTAACACGAAATACTGCAAAGAAACAGAACAACAAACACGAGAAACACAGAGCGCTATGTACGCGACGCACGCTACGTACGCTATGTTCGCTATACGAACAGAAAAATATCTCCCTTTATTGCCAATGTGACTGGCCACTCAGACTTCCGTACGCTACGTACGCTACGTACGCTATGTTCCCTATGTTAGCTGCGTCGCAGAGTGTACACAGCGTACGTAGCGAACATAGCGTAGCGATCTGTGTGGCCGAATCTTAACAGGTGAGATTAACATACGGACTCTTCTAATAGGAGAAAGGCATAAACAAAGAAGAAGTAAAATAAATATTCAAACGTAAGTAGAAAATTAAAAGAATTATGTTATATTTACAGAAAAAAATGAACAATATATTAGATCTTCTGGGATATAACGCTGTGTAAAAATATTAATTTGTCTCTATGCTTCATTAATTGAACACTATGTCATGAAGACGTATGGGGAGTGGAGGTATAGCTCCATCAATATTGACTTCGGAAATAGATGGAATAACATGTCTCCATCTTCAGGCTCGAATAATAAGCCAAGAAAGAAACCAGCATGAAGCAGGTGTTAAACATACCTCCGAAACGTCAGTTGACTTTCAACGAACTACGCAGCTTTGTATTCCAGAAGATAGAACTCGAGAAGGGCTCAACTCCGTGAAGTTAGCGTACATTTGACAATGACTGAGACCCCACGCTGGAAGGAAACCATGCAGACTATGTATATGTGTAAAACTGTAAATGTTAGAGCATGTTGCATTGACAAGGTCAAGATTTTGTAACAGGGCTATACCCGCCCTCTCGTCGAAGAGGATGAGAGGAAACTGTCTAGAGGACTAAAATCTTTACATGAGCTTCAGAAGATGCTTGGTACCAAGATGGACCGCGGCCCTGATGCTCGGATTTCTCTTTTCTATCATGATGATGGAAGCAGTAGGTTCCTCCAAAACGTCGATAACGATCTACTAGACTACAGGCGTCACATCCCAGAAATCAGTATGCTTGACGATCTTAGCTGTAAGTTCTGAATACAAATGTTTTTTTTTTTAATTCGCTTAGCAAAAGGGGGGGGGTGGAGTTCAGCTGGGTCCACTCGGCACGGCGGATACTGATTGGCCTATTGTAGCCTGCCCCGGGTGATTATGATGATGGAGAATTTGGTGGAATGATGATTGGCAGGGGAAACCGAAGTACTCGGAGAAAACCCGCCCCAGCGCCACTTTGTCCACCACAAAACCCACTTGACCAGAACCGGGATCGAACCCGGGCCGCCGCGGTGGGAAGCCAGCGACTAACCGCTTGATCTATGGAGCGGCCAATGGTTACTTAATGTGGATCGTGAGCTATAAATCTCATTAGTGCAAATTACTGGGGGTACACAGTCCAGGGGGGACGAGTGGTTGCAGATTTCCTCATATTTCTACCCTCCGTAATGCAGAGATTCTTGATTATGATTTAAGAAATATTTAGCTTGTTCATTTCCATGAACCGATTTCGTTTAGCGTTCGCATGTTTTCCATCGCGAACAATTTATCAGTAATTTAATCTACATTCCCTTCCTCTCATTAATTTCGTCTGAAGAACCGCATCTTACTAATGAGACCCCTGCAGAGGTCTTCTCACATTAGACCCTCAGGTCACCAACCCACCCACGTCAGACCGCAGTTCTTATAACGAACAGCACGAATCCTTTCCAAAAGAAGGTAAAGTTGTCCGCCATGAAGGTGTATGGGGAACTGGATCCATTTATTCTTGATCTCGTCACTAGATTGAGGTGAATGGTCAGCTTCACGCTCAGGTGGCTTTACCCCCGATGCCCATTGGATAGGAGGCTGGGTGGGCTCCAGAACCAGTCTGGACGACGTGGAGAGTAGAAAAATCATGTCCCTACCGGGACTCGAAATCCGATCTCCTCTGCCGCCTAATCCATAACCAGTCCCTATACTCGAGCAATATGTAGTTGAGTTCAGTGTAGTGCAAACTGGAGCAGACTTTTGTTTTATTGTTCCCTCAGTTCAGTTCAGTTCTCGAAATTCTTAGTATCGTCAACCTACACGTCAGGGTTCAACTTCCGGTGGAGGGGGGGGGAAGTTAGAAGTTTCTCGAAATCAATCTCTGCTCCTCTGGGACTGACTGATTTAGTTTCCTGTTAAAAGCTTTCAAGCTCAGGGTTGAAAAAGCTCTAAAAAGTTAAGAACTCTTTGTTTTGAGGCAACAGAACACGAACCGAAAACAATCAACTAGGTAACATGACGTGAATTCGAGACCGAGTCTGTTAGGTTACACTGTATACAGAACATCTTTCTCAGGGGGTGGAATCATAAAATAGTGACGCATAAGATTACGTCATCATTAGGAAGTTAAAAAAATTAAATTAGCTTAGTGGGGGGTGGAGCCCAGCTGGGTCCACTCGGCACGGCTGCCACTGATTGGCCTATTGTAGCCTTCCCCGTGTGATTATGATGATGCAGAATTTAGTGGAATGAAGATTGTGCAGGGGAATCCGAAGTACTCGGAGAAAACCCGCCCCAGCGCCACTTTGTCCACCACAAATCCCAAGTGACCAGACCCGAGATCGAACCCGGGCCGCTGCGGTGGGAAGCCAGCGACTAACCGCTTGAGCTATGGCGCGGCCAACATTAGGAAGTTACTATACTCTATTTCGATATAGAGTGGGAACCATTTTCATCCTACATGACCTCTCATTGAATGAACACGATATTCCTTCCGTTAATCTGCCTAATTAATGTATGACATAATCGTGATTATGTTTTAACATAACATTGATGCTACTGTTCATTTTACTGGTATTTATTTAATTTGGTTTCCAAACCGCTTCTGGATCGCGATGGATACCGGACAGTCTTGCCTCGGATGTAAAGCGGCAGGAACATGAAACCAAGGACTTACATCCTTCTAGTGACGACACTGAGAGAAGTCGAGATGTAGTTTTGTTTCGTGTGCTCACTACATCAGCAAGTTTTCAGCTGTACCACCATCAGCTTGGATCTCTTCTCTTTCCAAGACCGCGAACTGCGATTTGGAATGCTTAGAATAAACGTAGGCGATTGCTTGACATGACATGACATGGCTTCCTCAAACTGTCCAGGAAGTAAGTATGTATCCACTGTAATATTCAGTCGCGATTTCATCAAAAAATTATGTTTTAGGATCGAAATATTATCGAAGGATATTTTCGTCTTAATGTCTGTGAAAGACTCTCGCGTGAAGGCTTCTACAGGCGCGAATTTCCGGACATTCTGTATATTCCCCATACTTGAATGTATAACATCCTAGATTCACCTGCGGAGAAAACTTTTTTTTTTTTTCTGTATGTGTTTGGATCAGTTCACTGGGCCCTTGATATATGTGCGGTGTATTTGTGGCTTCCTCTGAAAGCTGTAACTGCAGACTGAGATGTCTTCTTCGACACGTGAACGTATCAATTTCCATTTTCAGTATCCCCATCTTATTCTCGCTCCTTTCTCCTTTTTAAAATAAATTTTCTGTTCCCTTATTCATCTTACACCCGAAATGATTATATGGAATGGTTCATAACAATAAGTAAAGAAAGCACTTCGTAATTCGAAGACATTTACAAGTAGCATTTGAGGTTCTCACAGCCCTAACTATGTGGATAACTCTCATTTGGGTTTTAACATACTTATGGAGTTGAGCCCTTCTTGAGGAGAAGCCAAATCTGCAGATACTCCAGAATTTCCCAGCATTTTATGGAACCCGAATGTTCATTACCGTGTTCACAGGTGACCTCCACTGGTCCATATCCTGGGCCAGATCCATCCAATCCATACCATCCAATCCTATCACTCTAAGATCCATTTTAATATTGTCCACCCACCTACGCCCTGGTCTTCCCAGTGGTCTCTTTCCTTCTGGCTTTCCCACCAATATTCTATATGAGGGTACTCCAGTGACGCAAATGTCAGTAACTTTATAATGAGATCCTTTGATTATATAAGAGAAAGCAGTTCAAGTTGGATTCAGTACTGATGCCTCATGGCAGTTGTACTGACAATTGCAATTTGTGAACCTTCAGCCATTTTGTTGGAACTTGGCCACTTTTCAGCTTCTTGATGTTTTACACATTCGGTGGCATTCTCTGGACTGGGGATCGGCCAGTCTCAAGATCGCTACGTGCACACAAACATATAATAAACGCATACAGACATCAACGCCTCGAGTGGGATTGGAACCCACGATCCCAGTATTTGATCGGCCGAAGAAAGTTCATATCTTAGACCGCGCGGTCACTGTGATCGGCAAAATTTCAGTTAGTTTACACAAAAGTTCCCACTCTCTCCTCAGACTTTGAAGTTTTAAAATATTAAGTGAACTAATTTCCCCTCTAACCAGGTTCGTTCCGGGAGAGAAATGAAGCCCCCAAATTTAAAGACCGAGGATATGATAATGTGCTACATGATCAGGGCTATTGTACACCTCAGAGGGTGGAGCAATGGTGGCATGATGATTCATTCATCCATCAGTAATCTGTCAGACGACAGGTACACAGTCTCTTCCAAAACAGTTTCTCCACTTGATGCGATCTAGAGCTTTCTCCTTCAAATGAGAATATCCTCTTCTGTCCCCAAGGTCATCCAGCATCTTCTTACGTCTTCTTCCTTGTCTTCTGGTCACTTCTACCCCCCCCCCTATCTTTCCTTCAATAATTTCTTTTAGAAGGACGTTACTGCGTAAGATATGACCAATCCAGATGATTAACAGGAGAAAACGGAAGAATGTCTAACAGCAGTTTACTCAGGTACCGATGTGTGCACCAAGATTCTCACTTGAATTTACCGTGGATTGAAGCAGGATCTAAGCGGCGAGAAGCCAGCGTTTAACCGTCTGAGCTTTAGCATGACCCCACGCCCAGAACCCAGTGCATATATATCGTAATATAAACTGAAGCTGCAGAGTTATTTTGAAGTGTATATTACTTGGGTTTGGAAATCAATGAACGAGAAACGATCGACGCCACCAAGAAGCCCTGAAAATCAAGAAATCAAAAGCGAAGAAAAGGGAATAGGGAAATTGATTGTAAAACAAACAGGAGAGTAACAAAAGAGGCGAGTGCAGTTGGACTATTTGTCTTCCATGGCTTGTTGACCGCCGGACTGGCTTGATGGATCGATCAGTAGGGCTGTGAACAAGTACAGTCACACTCATAGCAACAAGCATCATTCAGACAAAATACAGTGCACAGAACGCTGTAGCGGCACGATAGAGAACTAACAACAACAACAGCTGACAAGTGACTAACTGAAAGCGTAATTTATTAGGTGATCAAACGACTAGCGAAGTAACTGGTTAGTTTATTTGCTATGTGGTCACTGGTCTGTGATTCAGCCAATGCCTCTGTAACTAGTGTGTTATCCGTACTGCTCTGCTTCTGTGTGTTTTGTGTCCTGTGTGTCACACTTGACAGTAACTGAATATCATGATGTGGTGGTTTGGCCTCGCCATAGCTCAAGCCGTTAGTCGCTGGCTTCCCATCGCGGCTGCCCGGGTTCGATCCCGGGTCTGGTCACGTGAAATTTGTGGTAGACAAAGCGGCGCTGGGGCAGGTTTTCTCCCAGTACTTCGGTTTCCCCTGCAAATCTTCATTTCACCAATTGCTCCACAATCACCCTCACCTATCATCTGGGGTTCGTACAATAGGCCAGAAGTGGCCGCAGTACAAGGGACTTAGTCCCACCCCACTAGCAATAAAAATACTGATGTGGTGGTTGGCAACACTGATTCGTATTTGGGAGGTATATCATTCGAATATTGGTAATGAAACTGGTTACAAAAAAAGCATGATTTTATGGTTTTAAAAAGTGACTTCAGATAGGTTATAGCATTCTAAAATGCTACCACAGCCACTTCCCTCCACTCCCTCGATCTTAGCATGTAAATAAAATATACTAAATTAGAGGAAAATATTAAAATCTCCCACACAAAACGGTTACAGACAAGAATTTCTTGGAAGAAATAATGGCATATTTTCCTTTGATACGACAAGGCATAGGGAAGGACAGCCCCAAAATACCTCTGTGCCGCAGTAACCTCTTAACTGAGTTCTTACCCAGTCACGATAGAGAGGGAGAGACCAGCACACACTCATCCTTCAGTTCTTTTGTTGTTATGTGTATTCGTTACTATGGGGAAGTGTTTACTGAAGCGGTGGCTGGCAACGAGAGGAGGAACACAATTTATCTAACCGTTGCTTAGCAACGATAGGATAGGCATACAGACACACAGACAAATGGGAGAGAATGAAAAAGTACGCCATTGAGATGGGCTTAGGTGCCATGATATACATTACCTACTTACTTATTTACTCACTCATGGAGCCGAGCCCTTCTGGAAAAGCCGCCAGTTTTGGAGCTACTCAAGAATTTCCCAGCATTTTATGGAACCCGAAGGTTCATTAACATGTTCACGAAAGCCCTCCACTGTTCTCTATTCTGAGCCAGATCAATCCAGTCCACATCAACCCATCCTATCTCCCTCAGATCCATTCCTATATTGTGACATGACGCCTAAAAGCCGGATTAGTGAAGCCGGAGTAGACGTCCACTTCTTGACGAAGGCTCCGGAAACATAGTCACGCGGCAACGAATATGTAAACAGCAATCGAAGAACTGCCGTTTCGATGTAACGGCGAGGTAAACACATCTCTATAACAATAGAGGAATTGTTAGGAAACGGTATTTTCTGTTGTATCCGCGCCAGGCTATATAACGATCTCAGGCAGTGGAGGTAGGTTCAAATACCTCCTCCATATCCCTGCGAGCCATAGGAGGCGACGTAAGGGGAACCCAGTGCCTGGAAGTAGAGGTTCCAGCATGTTGTTGGTTTGCACACAACGCCTTGTGGTGTCGGCTGGTCACTCTCAAGTTGATGAATGAACGGTTGACAGTGTGATACAAAGCTTGACTGAATTGCAAGCTGACTGCCCGACCGATTTGTTCCTCGTGAAACAGAGGGTTGTTACTGTGCTACGTGGGGTGGAATCTGCCCCTTGGGAGAGGGGTGAGCTCTTGAAACGCCGCCAGGCCCGAAGACGGACTGACACTTGAAGAAATCCACGGCATAGCCTCGGCTTTCAACCGCCTCAATTGATGTCACAAGAAGAGAAAGCTACAGTTAAACTCATTAATATTTTTATCACATATTTGGCTAATATGACATATATTTCGGATATATTGAGTCTTCTTCCGTGTGGTTTTCAATTTACTGTAGAAATTTCAGCCGTATATATAACATGTACAGATTTTTCTGTCTGTATAATAAAATCTTAACGGTGCTGCGTGAGATTATGGAAACACAGTGTGCCAATAGATCCATGCATGAACTGGTTTCAACTATGCTTTGAAGAGTTACACACAACATTTTAAAATTAATGCTTTGTGTAAATAATTAAATATAATCTAATAAATATAGCGACAATCAGAGGTTGACACGGGCTCGAGAATATATGAAGAACAGTACGTTCTAGAATATGGCGTCGTGTAGTCTGTTGGATATTTACCGACGTTTCGGAGGAAACTTTTACCTCGTAGGATTTGAGGTCCTCACAGGGGTGGTTGTACACAGTCATATCTTCTGGGTCATAATGCCGTATAGTGCATTGCAAGTCAACGGAATTTTCAGAGTAATGTGCTCTTCCGAGGCAATAGTTGATTTTTAAAGGAATATACGCTGTTGTATCCCAGAAGTTAGAAATATTCATTCAGATATACTGACTCCAAATTTGGATACAAAGTATTTCCATCATGACACAGTTTTCTGTATTGAAATTGGAGCAGAAAAATATATCTTTCATTTTTGCAGTTGTTCTTAATGGTACCAAGAAATTGTTATAGCACTTTTCGTGATCGGAAATTTAATAACACTTGTAGTCAGATAGTAATCGTGTTAAGAACTGTAAGAAGGAAACTTAGTAAATAGGTCACAAATGGATATAAAACGTAAAATATGTGATGTTCGAACCTGTAAAAGAACATTTATTTCTCGACATATCCTCAACCAATATTGATGAACTTGTCCTATCGCTTTACCAGTGAGTCGAAACCCGCAGCATAGAAGTCTTTTGACTGTTGTCTCAGCCACTTGCACACCTCCATTTCAGTTATATCGTCATCTGCGAAACGTTTGCCACCCAGTTGTGAACCGCTTTAAGCGACAAACACTACCCACCGTAAGCATGAAACACTTCTTTATGAGTATCCTTTGCATCGAGTCTTATTGCTCACAAAAAACGCACAACAGAACGCTGCTCTTTTGTAGTAGACTGCTCAAGCACGGTCGCCATTTTGATTCCTCAAACTTGCCTCTGAACATGCGAATGCGTGTCTGCTACCTAGACTGTCATGAAGCTGAACTGTGCTGCTACCTAGTGATACATACAGAAGACATTACGTCCATTACAACTATTTGACTTCCATTTATGATCTATTTACTGAGTCTTCCTCGTATATTCTGCTGCGTGACACCGTGTACTCTAGTAGATATATCCCGAATTTTGGGGGGGAGTTACTGCCCGCATTTTCAGAGTCTAATAGTAATCTCGATAAGCAGTCTACCAGACTGCATGGAGTCACAGCCCAGACGACAGAACTGTCCATATTCACCTTCATGAGAACCTCAAATACCACAAGCAATCCTGCCTATATTCTTGCGAAGATATGCAATTTCAGAACTTAAATACGTCATCAGGAGCAACGTGTAAATTCTCTAGAAATGCCGGTACACTGCACTGAACTCCCTACGTTTCCCTGCGTTTTCCTTGTGGCGGTGGATATGTCACGTCATCCACAGCTAGAGTTTTGTGACGTACTGTCGTTTGTTTCAGACTTCGTGCCTGTCAGAGCTACCGGACGTGGCTCCCCCTTTGGGGCTCCTGAGGGGCCAAAACGGGTCAGTGCGCTGTAACGGACGCGCAGTTCAGTGTCAGGCGCTGCAAACAGCGGCGGATTCTGGAAGCAGCTGCAGCAGTAAGGGCGACAGTTCCGGTGAAGGCAAAGGTAGGATCAATTAAAATATCAACGTTTCGGATATATTTTTTGCTTCCAGCATCAGTGTCGATGTGAGAAATTACCGCAAGTGGCTTATGTACACATTTTAGTATATGAATGGTATACTTTAGCCTTATTGTCACACCATGCGACAGGGAGGTGGAATCAGTCTGAGCGGTCACCACTCCTGCTTTAGACAAGGCAGCCTGTCGCTCAACCTGGAGACTCATTCCTCGTCTATCGACTGGTCTCAAATTTCTTTCGAGTTCGGCATTACCAAACATACCTTCTGACGTTGTATACCAAGGGATGCAGACAGCGCCGTAAAGAACGCCAGAAAAACACTGGAGGGAACTAGAATGCTTGACAAGAATTGAATATAAGGGGCCGTGCCATAGCTCGGGCGGTTAGTCGCCGGCTTCCCACCCAGGTCATGTGCAATTGGTGGTGGACAAAGTGACACTGGGGTAGATTTTTTTCGAGTACTTCGGTTTCCCCTGCCAGTTCACATTCCACTGACTGCTCAGCTCCATGAGTGAGTTAGTATGCAAACAGTCCTTCTTCTTCTTCTTCTTCTTCTGCCTTTCATATTAGGTCCTCTGGTCTCTTTCCCATCACAGTTAATCTGGATCTATGGATCTTACAGACAGTCGGTACCGATCACTGTGGCTGAGCGGTCTAAGACATGAACTGTCTTCGCTCGCTCGAAAGCTTGGATCGTGGGTTCGAATCCCACTCAAGGCATTAATGTCTGTGTGTGCGTTTATTCTGTGTTTGTGTTGTCCTGTGTTTAGGTAGCGGCCTTGCGACGGGATGATCCTCCGTCCAAGGAGTCCTCTTCTGTATAAGAAGATAATGAAACTGAAGAAGAAGCCAGGGCCCAACAAAGGGCAGTAAAGCCGTTGATGACTGAAGGATTAGACAGTCAGCCCTGTCGCAAGGGCCGCTGCCTACACAGGACAACACAAACATAGGAGAACCGTGGACATACATCAGTGCCTCAGTGTTCGAGCGGCCGAACACATTTCATAAGTTACAAGGGGCGACCAATTCGATTGACGCCGTATAGATTATAAAGCATCGAAAGGCAGGATGATATAGGATTAGGGTGGAAGCCATCGCACCGTGACACTTGTCAGGATGGACTGGAGAAATCCACACGATGACAGTGAAGAAGAAATTAATGCGAAGGTGATTATGATAAAGTTGATGATGATGATGATGATGATGATGATGATGGAAGTGATGAAGGAGGAGGGCGAGCGTGGGTTGCTGGAAGGCGGAAGTGTACTAATTGCCTCCCTGCCCGTCAGTTACCCTTTCGGTGCATCCATTCGCCGTCAAGACGAGGCAAGCTCATTAGTTAGGCTCGTGAATTTATGTGCTTTCGTGTGTGAGCAACAAAGCACTCACTGTGGGCGGGGTACAGCCACGTTCTCCGGTTGCGGTGGCTCAAACCCTGTACTTTCTTACAATCCACAGATGTCACAGCGTGAATTTCACACGACTTATTTCTTTTTCTTGTCGCCACAGTGTTGCCAACTGAACACTAATGTCTGAAGTAATATAGAAAAATGGTCAGATTATTAAATTATATAAAGAAAATATTTAAATTTCGGAAATTACCGGTTTATAACCTCTAATGAGAATATAATGATAAAGATATGAGCTTGAAATAGCTCTTCAGTTATCCTCACGAGGCTGAGTGGAACCCGTTCCAGACCCACTACTTCTCAGAAAATGTGGTAGCGCCGGGAATCGAACCCGGACCTCTGGACCACATCCGTATATAAATACATTGCGTGTAGTGTAAAATGTGAAGTTATTTTGATGTTACATCAGGTGGTATATGTAGTAACCACTGGTATTTAAAAGGTTAATAAAGTAGGTACGTACGAAAGGAGCAAATCTACGTGTATTGTACATGAAGAAAAGTGGATTCTCACGAAGACGATGTAGAGGCTCCCCTGGGCACTGAAGCCTGAACTGAAGAAGCATGCCAGTTAGACATTTCACTGTATAAGCAAAATGATAAATGTCCCAGTTGCATCACGGATTTCGCCCCTTCGAATCTGCATTTCTCTTCTCTAGAAGCAGCAGTAAACGGATTTTTTTTTTGCTATACAAAATCTTCATATTTTTTTCCTCTCAGGCGATGCGAGTCATATTTACATTATTTATACACAGAACTGTACTGTATAATAGCTGGTGAAGCAAGATTCATTGTACAGTCTGATATACCGGATACGCAACATCTAACTCAATATAATTCAGTAATTCCAGGATCCAGATAATAGAGGGCTCTTGTGAATATGGTAATGAACGTTCGGTCTATAAAATGTTTGGGAATTCTTGAGTGGCTGTGCCACTGGCGGCTTCTCAAGAAGGGCTCAGCTCCACGAAATTAGTTATTTGGGAGGGGGAGTTATGAAAGTTAGGTTAAAGCCAACTCCTATAACTGCAGACTTATAGAGATTTCGTGTTGTCTGGTAGAAGTTCATCGCCGTTTCGGAATTATTCACTGCCTGCTTCTTCAGGGTTGAAGAGTATGAAAAGCAAGCACTCAGCAGAAATAAATCAGCAACACGAGCTGAATCCTGCCTGCTTCGTACTGGTTAGTTGCTAGGTTCTTACGTCTAAAACAGTTGAAGGTCTATTGAAAGAGAGGACTCTGTTACCGGAGAGGACAAACCTCATTCCACAGCATGACTGCTATCTCGGGCGACAAGGGGAAAGAGTAAATTAATTTAGAGAATGTATACTGTTGTCTCACTGTTCGTGTTGAACTCTGTAAATTACTTCAGGATTTAACAGTTTGAAGGAGCCGTTATAGCCACTGGCTATGGGCAGCACGGCCGAGGGGTCGGAGTTCGAGTCCCGGTAGGGTCAAGAATTTTCATTTCTCCGTGTCGTCCATAGCGGCTCTGGGGTCCACCCAACCTCCTATAAAATGAGAACTCGGGGCACTATACACTGGGCACCCGTGTGGAGTCGGGGTCGAATACCTCCACCGTGAACCCTGCGAGTGGTAGGAGGCGACGAAAAGGGAAGTCTCAAATCCGAGACAGTAAAATATAGTCGCGAGTCTCAAGGAACTCGACCCGAGAATGACTGCGCTGACAAGGATCAGCAGCAGTTTTAAACGACAGATCCGTTCTCTCGTCAGAGAGACCGCCCCACATCAGCAAACCCCCAACTGTCTGACAGTAATAAAAATCTGTCCGTAAGCCCCAGATGGGTGCTTTATTCTAAGACAGACTGGCCGACTGCCCGTCGGTCGTAACATAAGGCTCAGACCGAGACTCAAATTCGTCAGAGGGAGTTCAATTCCTGTGTGGAGGCGGGATTGAATACTTCCACCGTAGCCCTGCGAGTCTTAGGAGGCGCCGAAAATGGAACCCGTTGCCTGAGGCTATAACCGGGTCACCCTCTTCCTGGGGGCCCTGACCCTCCAAGTTAGGGAAGTCTCGAATTTGTGACAGTAAATTATGGTCATGATTCCCGCGAGATTCGGACCTGAGAATGACTGCGCTGGCAAGGAGCAGCAACAGCCCCATCCTCTCGTCAGAGATGATGTTACGTAAGGAGTATAACCACGATTGTTTAATTTGAAAATAAATTTCTGGTCGTGAGTCTCAAGGGGCTTGTCGCCAAACTGACTGGCGGCAAACCGTCAGTCATGAAGTAGCTCTGACTCTGAGTTCGTCAGAGTTCTAAGTTGAGTCTGTGAAGAGAAGACTGAGTCTGTGCAGTTTATAACGGAAGCTGAAGAATCTCCTTTGTTAAGATCCGTTACCGGGAAACGATTAGTGACAGCAGACTGAAAAGACTAAGAGTGTGCTGTAGTGAGTTGAAGTGTGAAAATCAGCTATAATGTTAGGACCAGTAAGCGGTCAATAAATCGAGTCACTAATACATACCCCGTCTATAGTCACTCATACACGTGACTATTTTTAGTACTCACAGAATAACCGCGATACACTGAAAGAAAGGCTGTCCTCCCTTTCGTAGCCTAACGCATAATTGCAAAATAGCAATTTCGTTGCTATAATAAAACGTAATCGCTTGTGTCTATAACAGATTTAAACTCCATGTTTTTTATTTCAACCGTCTTCCAGTGCATACACTCATCTATCTCCTCCTCTCACTCGCACTACATGTTTCGGCACAAAAGTGCCATCTTCAGGTGCTTATTCGATTTACGCTAAACTAGTTCATTGCATGCCTTGTCGTCTTCATATTAAAATAACTAAAATATATATTTATCATATATATTGATAAATGTTAAATGTTAAAAATATTAAAATTGTTCAGGATTTTTCATCCCTACGTCGTATCTCACTACGCGAGTCACACCTATCCTCTTCTGTTGGAGCACTCTTTCACTATCGTGTGTGTATTGTGCTTTGTGTTGTGTCTTGCTCCTGTGACTGCGTGTGTTATACTTGTGTCTATAACAGATTTAAACTCTATATATAGAAGAACTAGTTGCTAAAATAATTTAAAGCAACTTTTATGAGTAATCCTTTTTCGACGGGTGCAATGCATGTGATAAATGTTTCTCATTTTACATGTTCATACACTCTTAATTTAGTAACGCCACCCGACCGTACCGTTGCGTTTAGAACCGTCTCTATTACATCACCGGCAGGTTCATACCATCAATAACATCTGATACCTTTGTTCATTTATGCCCCAGAGAACCAATAATTGATACGCCGTTCAATCAGGTAACTGCACATAAAGCGAAACGGATATATCATAGTTAGCGCATCTCCACTCTAAAAAATTGAAATTCAATTTTGGTGCTCTCATATTAATTGCTTTAAACTTTCGCAGCAAGAAATTTTGCGAAAGAACTCCAGGTATATACTTTTACATGAAGTACTTCAGTCTTTACGAGATTATAAATATTCTAGATCAACAATTATAGAAGTGTTTATTTTTGTGTATACTTTCCACTACGAGTGTTTCCGTTATCATGTTTCTGCCACATATATTCTCAGTATCCTCATTATCGCCATGTTTGTAACCTTAGTCACATAAACGAGTGTTTCAAACAAGCCTTCGTACAAATGTTTACAGTAAAGGTATCTCCGTAACAGACCGTGGAGGCCCACAGCGTTGTGAGACGTCGAGGCTCAAATATTTTATAGACAATCGGCTCACAGATGGCGGTGAGATTGTTAGCCTTACGCGCCGGCCGCCGTTTACCCCCCAAGAAAGATTCCTGGTATTCATTTCTTTCAGAGGCTGAGTCGACCCCAGGGCCATAGTGCGGTTGGAAGGATTAGGTCAATTGAAAAATCCTGTGGTATTATCGGGAATCGAGCCAGAGACCTTCCGGCTTGTAGAAAAGTGCCTCTACCAACTACGCTACCGCGTGCCCCATGTTTACAGTTCATTTTGATTTAAATTTTGAGAATATTTAATTTTTCCAGGAGTAACATCCTCAAAAATCGAATGTTAATATGCAGCTAACGCACTTACATGTTTGTTTTACTTTATAACCCTTTTGCAGGCAATGTATCCAGTAGATCGGTTCCTGTTGCTTCCATTAAAATTAACACAACCAAGAGAACGGATCCTTGCCGATCAGTTAGTATGGTTTTCAGGCCGCGCCATAGCTCAAGCGATTAGTCGCTGGCCTTCCACCGCGGCGGCCTGGACTCGAGCCCAGGTCAGGTCATGTGGGATTTGTGATGGACAAAGTGGCGCTGGGGCAGGTTTTCTCCGAGTACTTCGGTTTCCCTGCCAATCTTCATTCCACCGATTGCTCCACAATTACCCTCGCCTATCATCTGGGGCTTGTACAATAGGCCAGAAGTGGCCGCAGTACAAGGGACTTAGTCCCACCGCACTAGCAATAAAAAAAACGAACCGATCTAGTGGATACGTTGTGGGTGGACAGGTAAAATCATTGGCCGGACATTAAGACAAGCGAACTAATGATTCAGTGGACAGACGAACTGCTGAATATTTATGTGTAGATAGATGGTTGATTGTCTGGAAATAACCGAGCAACAAAGTTGCAATCAGATTGGAAAGCCCCTTCATTTCCACAGTGACTTTAAACCCGTCAGTCAGCCATTGTGCCAGACCAACAAGAACATTTGACGCCATTGAAGTGAACAGTGATGTCACGTGTGGGCCTGTCGCCTGGGAGGTTACGGAGACCACAGAACAATTGAGTAACGCCAACAGGAACAAGACCAGTGGGAATCATTTCCACGCTAAATTCGATTAAATTGTTGTACCCTAGATCTGTCTCTGTTACGTCATAGACCTTTGATGACGTGTTTCCTGAGCGTGTACCCCCCCACACCAACCCGAGGGATACGTGATCAATCATGACACATCCCGACCTCAATAAATTTGAATTTATATTCTGTTTTAATTCACATGCAGTGTTTCATTTTGAATTCGTTCAAGCGTTGGTTATGGGATTTTGAACCTTATGTAACGTTAATAACAACTGCACGAAATTCTACTTCAGTGAAATATACGTATTTTACAAAATGCATTCTTTTCGATTTTCCATACAGAACTGCATTTCACGTTTATTTATTGCGGACATGAGTGTATAGTCCCAGTAGTCACATTTCTGACGCAGAACTGGTGAGCTCCAATGTTACTGTTCTGTGTTATATTCGGGAGGCGCCAGGTTCGAGTGAACAAAGTAAGATGGCCGGAACGCGAAGTAGATACTTAGCGCCTAGAATATTGTATTCCTGTTGCATTACTGTAAATTTTACACTACAGTTCAGTCAACAATGCAATTATTTTATTATTTACTTTTCACTTTCCCTTTTACTACATGTTTCGGCCCCAACCGGACATCATCAGATATCTTAATTTGCCAAAACCGTTATACTGTATGAAATATTACTCATTCACTTCACATGTAACTGCAGATATTTCACGATTTTAAATTTTGTGATCAAAATCTACTTAACTTTAGTTGAAAGTAGTTGGTTGAGGGGCTATGCTACAAGCCGGAAGGTCGCGGGTTCAAGTCCCGATGAGGTCATTGGATTTTTTTTTCAATTGACCTAATCCTTCCAGTCGCACTATGGCCCTGGGGTTCACTCAGCCTCTAACAGAAATGAGTACCAGGAATTAATTGAATGATTTTCCTGGGGAGTAAAGCGCGGCCGGCGCGTAAGGCTGACAACCTCACCGCCATCTTTGAGCCGATTGTCTAGATAATGTGGGACCCTCAACGTCTCACAACCCTATGGACCTTCACGGCCTGTTACAGGGATAGCTTTACTTTACTTTTTTTTACTTTTACCAAATTACAACGTAATATACAGGGTTGTACAGTCATGTGTTGTATTTGACTGTTCCCGATATTCAGGTAACGTAAAAATGNGGTCGTCCAGCCCGTAGCCAGCCGCTATACCGACTGAGCTATCCCGGCTCCTTCCCAATATGCAGAGTATTTATTAACCTGGAATGAGATCTTTATTTGACCTTCAATTAAAATGACCCCTAACGTTATAAAAAAAAAAAATTCTGATTATGCCGGGCACTGTGGAATTTTGTGGAACCAGTTTTAAAAAATCATTAGTATTTACGTATCATCAGAGTCCTTTGTGTAAATGTCCTCTTTTATGCGCAGTTCGATGGTTGTTTAATAGATTCGCTATTAAGGACACAATACATTTCAGAATCTATATATAATTCCAACATCAAAATCCTCCAGCGCTTTCAATACAAGACTCTGCGATCCATTCTGAACGCACCCTGGTGCATAAACAGTCACAGGATCCATGAAGATCTACAACTGAATACAGTGCTCAGTGAAATAAAAAAGTAGAACACTAAATACTTAAGAAAATTATAAAACCACACTAATGCACTAGCAGTGAACTTTTTTTTTTTCTTAATGCTAGTGCGGTGGGACTAAGCCCCTTGTACTGCGGCCACTTCTGGCCTGTTGTACCAGCCCCAGATGATAGGTGAGGGTGATTGTGGAGCAGTTGGTGGAATGAAGATTGGCATGGGAAACTGAAGTACTCGGAGAAAACCTGCCCCAGCGCCACTTTGTCCACCACAAATCCCACTTGACCAGAGGCGGGATCGAACCCGGGCCGCCGCGGTGGGAAACCAGCGACTAACCGCCTGAGCTATGGCGCGGCCCTAGCAGTGAACTTACAAGACAATAGCGAAACCTTACAGACTGAAAGGATGCACCGTCCTAACGCTACCAGACAGACCTGAGTAAAACCCCAATACATGAATTAAAATGATACCTAAGTGAATAAAAATAAGTATGTGAGTTACACCACTGATCTTAACTCATTCACGAGCCAGTACTTATTGAACATATGCATTTATAGCAGAATGCATATTATGTGTATTAAATGTATTGAAAAAAATATATATGTAATTGGATCAGTATTTTCCGGAATGCTGGTTCGTCTTCATGTAGCTTCTATTGTAACCAACTGGAAACAATTAACATAGTTGTAAGGTATGCCCTGCAGATGGCAGCAGTAATTGACAACAGCCGACCTTTACCAAAAACAGTTGTCTTAAGAATTTTGCCATGAAAACTTATGGGAGAATTGAGGTATAGATCCAACATTCTCGACCTCGGCGCTAGATGGAGGTGAGTATTGAGCTTCACGCCTCGGGAGCTTTACCCCCGGGATAGGTATCCTCGGTACACATTGGATAGGAGGCTGCGTGGGCCCCAGATCCGCTCTGGACACTGTGGAGCAGAGAACATTTCTTGCCC
Organism: Cryptotermes secundus; assembly: GCF_002891405.2. NCBI lineage: Eukaryota > Metazoa > Arthropoda > Insecta > Blattodea > Kalotermitidae > Cryptotermes > Cryptotermes secundus. Next base: position 2,491,333 of record NW_019724601.1, on the reverse strand, counting down.
ATTCCTGGAGTCGAATTCCGACCGTCCAGCCCATACCGAATTCTAGTGTAACAACCCAGAATATTATAAGATATAAATAAATACTTATCGACATTAATACTGAAGCCAGTGCTAGCATATGAGCCTCCAAACAGTGGATACAGTGGATCAAAAGGCAAGCCGTGGTAGTGAGGATGTCGCAAATCAAAAATATATCTGTTATCTTGAGCCGAGTATTCTCTCGCGCATGCGCTATCGCGGTACGTTTGTAAGCCGATTTATAGTACGCAGCGGCCGACAGCTGTATGCATCAATCCGGACTTGACGTCAATAGAAAGTTATTTAAGTTCCTATGGTTACATGTCCCCGGCTGAAGATTTCCAACCCTTCCACAGCCGCCGCGCGGTACGCCTGCACCCATTTAGTGTCGTGTCGTGTACCCTCTCCACAGGACCGAGCAGGAAGGCTCAGCGGTAACGTTCAGGATTCGTATTCGAGAGGTGCGCGGTTCGATTCTCTGCCGGGTTTTCCCCGAGTCCCTCCGGACAAATCCTGGTATTGTACCTCTATCAGGCCACAATGGTATCCTTCTAAATCCCTTGCAATTCATCCTCGTCATACAATTTCATGCTATGTAGTCTGCCTACTCATCATAAATAAGCATTTGAAGATAAGACGGTCTCACTATCTCGCACGTTCTAATCTGTCTACTGTTCAACATTGAATATGGGGGCGACCCTCCTAATCGTCGGTTGCTTTTCAACGGACTACAAGACGTATCCCCAGAAGACTTTTCAAAATACTAATATTTCAGAAGAAGTTTCTTGACCAGCTTAGCTATTATCAGTTTTCAATTCGTTAGTGTTGTTACTTACGTACTTCACCTCTGTGCTGATTGTTAAATTTAGAAAGAATTTGCACCTGTACTAAATTAATTTATTTTATGTAAAACATCAGTGAACACACCCTGGGTGGTGTGTAATTGTCTTGTAACGTGCTCACAGTTGTTCTTTGCTGTAACTACTTAGAACAGAACAATCATATGGTGGCGTGACGCAACAGACCTTAATTAGAACTGCTTCTCTAACCCCCTAGTTGGGGTGGGGTTTCACGGACAGGGACTCTTGAATAATCAGGCGTTTCTCTGTGTGTAATAATACTTCTCAGCAGGGGATTTTCTGTGTACGAGGGATGGGAAAGAGGTTATGTAGCACTCGAGTCTTAACTTAAGATGGGCTATGATAATGAGGGACAAAATTTATCTTCCACTGCTGTGAAACATTACACCTTAACCCACCCTCTGCCAAAGATTATGTTAACTGGAAGTCAACTGTGCTAGCAGACACGAAGTGCAGACTAAGTAAAGATCCTAAAAATGTGAAGAGAGGAAAGATCATTTAAAATCACTTGAGATACTCAGATGCATTAGGGAGGAAAATATTGTCACGTGTAGGGGGTTCTTGCATGGCCTATAAGACGGTTTCTAGATTGGACTGACATGTTATACAGACAGTACTCGGGACTACAGGCAATACAGCGCTATCGCTGATCTACACACTTTGCAGTTCACCGTTACACACAATTTTTCTGTCTTCACTAGTCGTATCCTGGCAACGGATTTATAACGGTCCTACTGTAACGTCAGAATTTCTTGGCACAGTCTAATTCCTTTCTTGCCATTTCTTCTCGACCACCTTAGACTGCCATCTTCAGAACTCAACCCATTTCTTGATAACATCTTCATCTAACGACCGTCTTTGTTCATTTGTAACTCATCGGCATGGACCATGCAGAAAACAGCCTCTCTTTTGTTGAGAAGCTTGTTTACTGATCCGTTGTCTAACAGTGGACGTCCTATTGCGCCCGTACGCTTCCACCGAAGTGTGTTTACCGAGACGTTTCCTAGCAATGGGTGTATACGTCACAGTATCAATATTCTCCATCTATTAAACAACAATAGAGGAATTATTAGGAATTATGTTTCCTGTTCGGTCCATGCAAAGTGGTATAAAAGGTAACTAGTGAATTGGTGCTCAGTCGCGTAAGATAGGCAGGATCTGGCCTGTAAAACCTGTACTGACAGAGGACTTATATATAGTGGACAAGGAAGAATTCTTAGTAACATGCTGTAAGTGTGATACGTACACTTGACGAAAGGCCAAGCCCATTCGTAAGAGACAGAACAAAGGACTATGAACGCAAGAGTTCAGCTGGGGGAAAAAAAAAACTCCGGGTGTGAGTCTCAAGGTTATTGACGCCAAAACGAACTGATCGCTAGCCGTAAAGTACTTTGAATTTGACTTGACTGGTGCTTAGTTGGCAGTCGAGCTGTGAAGAGAAGTGTTTATGTGTGCTGCAGTGAGACTGTTATAGTTCCTATGTTAAAATCCTTTGCCAGGAAACGGATAGTGGAGACTAATAGACTGAGGACACTAACTGTACAGTGTGTAAATCAGCGATAGTGTTATAGTTATTTGTACTAACACCTGTAAATGGTCAATAGATCCAATAATGCAAAGCGCTGTCTATAGTCACACCCTAAATACTTACACCAGTGTAGGGTTATCACACAAATTTAATTGAATAATTATGGAAATGGATGAATATATCAAACCGGATCTACCCAGATGAGAAATTCATCGTTCATTCAGTTTTAACATAACAAAAACACTTTCATTTTGTTAGTGTATTTTGAACCGGGATAGCGCATTCGGAATAGCGACAAGCTGGACGGCCAGGGTTCGAGTTCCTCTAGGGAAAAGATTTTTGTCTTCTTCACACCGTCCAGACCGGCTCTGGGTCCCACTCAGTCTCTTATCCAGCGCGTATCTACAGCTCTTTTCTCTGGGGTAAAGCGGCCGGGGCGTGAAACTGACCGTTCACCTCCAACCAATGCCAAGGTCAACAATACGTGGATCTATACACCCATTCCCCCATACTCCTTCATGGCATAGTGCTTAATTAGTTAAGTACAGGGACTTTACCCTTTTTTTTTACTAAAACTATTTTCATACAAAATTTGTATTTTCACATTATGAATTTCTCATCGACGCTGTTTGGAATTCAAACCGTACAGCTTTAAATGATAGATATATATGGATAATGTCAGGGATTGTGTGAGGAAGGAAGTGGTACTGGCCTATTAAAAAGAACTAACCCAACTCTTGCATCGAGGGACTAATAAGGACTGCGATAAACGTCAATGTTGCCAGTCAGTGTCCAGGACCAAGATTCGAACAGGAAACTCCCAAATGCAAGTCAGACACTTCGCCTCTTTCCTCAAAATTTTCGGTGTTTTCGAAACGTCTATTCACACCTGGCCGTTCTCAACACAACGCATTTGGCTCACTGCTCCGAGATAAAAATTTTAAAATTCGTCTGGGCGGTCGGGTAAATTGCTGTTGATCCTCGCCAGCACAGTTATTCTTGATTACGAGTCTCGCTGGATTCTTGGCCCTATATTTCTCTGACAACATTGGGAGTCGCGTGTCGCAATTAGTTAGGAGCCATATTTAGATCGAGTTGCCTCCCTTCCCTCTCACAGTGCAGTTGCAACCACTTTCCCGCTGCTTTCTGCCATAATTCCCACTTTTCTTAACGCAGAACACGAAGATCAGATGAAAAACACGGCCTCTAATAATGTAAAGGATACGCTGTACATGTAAAGTATGCCTTTGTAACAGCGTTGACACTTGGAATGGCTCTTCAGTATTTGAACAGGAGAAAAATTGTCTGTTTCAACCCTTTGCATGTAATAATAGATGTCTCTGCGTTCTTGTATCTGGTACAGTGTCAACATTCTCCGTTGCTAAAGCCAAGAGGAGGCAGACTTTACAAAGTACACAACACACAAAACTTAATAACAAAAGCTAGAGAACAAAAGGTATGTTTTGCTGTCACAGGGGCATGACATCAAGCCCTTTAGCGTCAGAGTAAGAAAATGACACTTGTCCTTCCATACAGAGAAAACACCGTCTGTCAGGAACTTGAAGTACACACTGCTGTGAACGTACAGTTTTAAAAGTTTCGTCGGGAGAAACAGTCTGACCGGATGTATTGTTAAACATTATAACTCATATTTCTTGTTATTTCTGCCCACGGATCGGCAGATGAAAACATAAAATTCCTTAGGTTTTTAGTTTATATGCACAGTTGCCAAATTTAGCTCACATTATTCATTTTTCATCTTATTGGATACAGTATTTTATTCCTATACAAAAAAAAATACAACTCTGTGGTTTTAGTCCGCAACCGAGCTATACCGACCGAGCGACCGCCGCTTGTCGGCGAAGTTAGTGCCAACTTTAGCCGATAGTGGGTGTAGCGTGGTCAGCACAACGAATCCCCACGGCCGTTGATTTCGGTTTTCTAGACCGGAGCCGCTGTTTCTTGAAACAGCTCCTCAGTTATCCTCGCGAGACTGAGTGGACCCTGTTCCAGATCCACTATTTCTCAGAAAATCTGGTAACGCCGGGAATCGAACACGGATCTCTGGATCTGTAGCCAGGAACTCTGACCACTAGACCGCAGAGGCGTTCTATTTTTCCTATGGTACTGACATCTATTAGATTCACCATGCTTTTCTCAACGTCCCTATAAATTTGTTGGCACCCCTGATTATTATTCGGAAGGGCTCTAATTCAAATATCTCTCCTCGGAGAGGAGATATCCTGATTGAGATATTTAGATATTCCATATTCCCTTCAGGCAACTGCCGGAAGTGTGCCTTAAGTTAAGCCACAACCGTTTCTTACCACGTCCTTTGTAGTTCATAATTCTGTGATCATCTTCTGATTCGACGCTATATACTCCTAGCAATCAAATTTGTCGTTAAAAGAATCAAGAATAAATACTATATATCGTCCGACTTTTTTGTCATGACCACTGAACTGCGCATCAGGAGAGATGTGTGAGGTGAGTTAGGTTGTGTTTATACGAAAGGCAGTATGAAGGCTAGGTTAACATGTCCACAGCTCCTGTTCCACTAACTCACATTCTATTCCAGTTTTTATTATTGGACTTTTTCCTGATTCACTGCGCATTTAAGGTGCGCCGGTTACTTCTAGAAGTAATACTGTATACTATAACTTACTAACAAACATGGTGTCGCGCATATTTGCCAAAGCAACATGTATATCATTTTATAGCCATGTAGAACAATTGCTCCTTACGTTGATATTGACCACGAATCAAGTGTAGGACTGTACACACCATCGCATGTTATTAACAAGTGTATGATGTACGTAGCTTCACCATTAGAATGTTGTGAATCATTTTAACATATGTGGCAACCCAATGAGTGTTAGATTGATACCTGTCACATAAAAGCAGGACTGAATACGCCATGTACATTGCAAACAAACTTATAATAGTTTCACCACAAGGGTGTTGCTCGTAATTTCCATGAATATACAGGGGACTGCGCATTAAGTTCATACCGGCCACATATAAAAGGCAGGACTGTATACACAGTGTCTCAGGAGGAAAGTTAAATATTGTGGGAGGTCATAGTATAGGTTATTCTAAGCAAAAACTGTAAATGTACACGTGTCCTATTCCGAACGGTTTCCGAGATACAGCTGTGTCACTGTACACTGTACAGACGAGCAACACGCCATGTCCTCACACGAGCTGCAAAGTGCATTGATGTTGACGGTGGAATTTTCGCAAATGTATTATACTAGGTATTAAACTTACCAACTTTGTCACTTCAGCAATAAGTACCGGTATTAGAAACAGTACGTAATATCTCTTTCTTATCAACAGTTTTGTGTCTGTACAGTGAAATAGCTCTATCTCGGAAACCGTTCGGAATAGGACACGTGTACATATACACCTTTTTGCTTAGAATAAGCGATACTATGACCTCCCAGAATATTGGCCTTTCCTCCTAGAACATTCTGTATATCACCGTACATTATCAGTAAACTTACTGTGTTACATCACCATAGTCGTGTTGTGTAACCTATCTAGTCCCATAACAAAGTTACTGTACTCGTAAATACCAAAGGAGATGGAATGGCTCTACTCAGAAACAGAGAACACAGAATATCCTTACTAAGTGCGCATTTTATTGACGAGTTTTATCTCCATTTTTTCTTTCGATGAGTACAGGCAGGAATCGAGACCAGAAATTCACGAAGATCACCGCAGCTGATGATTACTGATCACTGAACTGATCATGGCAGGTCACATACACACAGTTCAACGCGTCTAAGTATAGGCAAACTCAACGGTTCAGTGAAGCTCGTAATTTTTACTGGAGTTACCACGCGACTCAACCGTTACACACGACTTGACGTATATTATTACGTAGGTATTGTTTGTGAATTGCACTGGTAATTCTAATTGCATCCGATTCATTACCCTTTAATCGGTGTTCTGTTTTGCCTATTCCGCAAAATGGTCAACCATCCATCCAACCATCCTCTGTTCTCTACAGCTTTCATCCCTGTGACCACACAGTGCCTCATACATATCCATAATAACCACCACGCCTCCCCCCCAGCAACCGACGTGGCCATACCGTGCTGTTTAGAACCAATCCACATCACACATGGCTGTAACTAAACAAGTGCGTAAGTACTGACGTGTATTTATGTGGAGCCAGGGTAGCTCAGTCGGTATAGCGACACGCTACGGCTTGGAGGGTCCGGGTTCGATTCCCGGCAAGGGATCCTTCTCTACCCTATAGATCCCGAGACCTACCGCTCATCCTATACAATGGGTAACGAAGTCTCTTTCCCTACAGTTAAAGTGGCCGGAACGTGAAGCTAACCACTCACCTCAATCTAGTTCCGAGGAAAAGAATGGTGGAGCTATACCTCCGCTCCCCTGTACGTCTTCATAGACTGGTGCTTAATTAATTTACCACCTACATATATTAACAGAGGTGTCTCACTGACTTGCAGCCAGTTTTTACATTTACAGTGGCTTTACGTTTTACTTTCTAACACGCGCGAAGTGTATGACGAAATTCTGTGTTGGTGAAAGATGTATCTTGACAGTTTGACGGAGTTACAAGTTTTCACGTCCCCTGAGCACCAAGAAATGGCTTCAGGATTGCCATTTTCTTGTGCTTATTGATGCACGTCTTGCTAGCTCTTGAGCGTTTGCACGCAATTTATTCATATTCACTATTTAAGGGTTTATCCGTCTTCTCAACTAAACTCTTCTTTATAACCACTTTGCACGGACCGAAAAGAAAACACCGGTTCCAACAATATCCCTATTGTGTGTTTACAATTCCGTTGCTTAGAAACTTGTTCTTCTATTGTTGCGTGCGTATTCGTTACCGGCGGAATGTGTTTACAGAGCCGTTGCCTAGCAATGGACGTCTGATCTGACTTTGCAGAAGATCAAGTTGGAAAGATGCGCCCCATTTAGGGGCTCCCACATTTTCCAAATATTACGTTTATGATTTTTTTAATATCTTATTAGTCTTGAATTTTATTTATTTCAATCACAAATATACTGTAAGAAATCAGTCACACTACAGGTACACTGTTTCTCCAACAATTTTAGGCTGCGTCATAATCGTACATTAACGTAGACCATTACGTCATCATTAGAAATTTACCATAATGTGACATGACGCCCGAAAGCCGGAATAATGAAGTCAGAATAGACGTTCATTGCTAGGCAGCGACTCGGTAAACACATTCTCGCGGCAACGAATACGCAAGCAACAATCGAGCAACTTCCGACGCTGTAAGTACGCCTTCCCAACAATAGAGAAGCTTTATTTCCTGCGTGGTCCGTGCAAAGTGGCTATAAAGAAGTGTTCAGTTGAGAAAAATGGAGTCTAGTTTCTAGTTACTTTTCGTTGTAATTAAAATTTGATTGATTTCAATTTGAAACACTTGTCCCACTTTAGTCCTAAAGCTGTTCTGTTCGTATATCATGGCTACTGGGAAATATAGATCCTTTACGCAACAGAAAGAGAGGGTTGGGGTGGGGGTACATTGCTGTAGGCTATATAACCCCACTGCACCACGTAACACGTTTCGAAAAACCATTACAACCGTTGAAATAACCGGCCCCGGAAGTTGGCACAGTAGTGTATGTATACGTGCATGGCTAACTCTACTGTTAACCATTCGCATGTGAAGAGCACAAAAAAAAAAATCCCTCTTTTCCTCCCTTGCTGTACTCAGGGTGGATTTTTGCACTTAGTTACATGTCACTAGAACCCCGCCCCCAGTTTACACCCTACCTTATTCAAGCATACTCAATTTTCGCCTCTCCAAAATAACATATACCCGTCATGCAGTTTATAGACATAGATGCATGGCCTACTCTACTTGCTGAAGCGGGAATTTGCGTGAGGTGAAGTCACTTATAGAAGGCTCTGACATTGTCGTTAAAATTATCAACGATTATTGTAACAGCTACGAAACGAATTACACAAAACCGAATGTCACTTCGGAATAGTGAGTAAATGGGCGGTGGGTAGGGGTGTTTAAAATATAATTGTTAATTATTCTCGTGGAAATGGCAGAGAATGATAACACCAACAGATCTTCTCAATGAGGCTGCCAGGGTTCGATTCCATGTCAGATTATATGGGATTTAGTGGCACTGGGGAAGGTCATTCTAGACTTACGGGTGTTTCGGTACTCATTCCACCGGCTGCTCCCCACTCATTAATCATCCCATGATAAACGCGCCCGATGTAGTCAGCGTTGTTAAATAACCACATTATTCAAACAGCGGTGTAGACATGCGCAGTGAGTTCGTGTGTTATAAAGGGGCCGTTATTAAGTCAGTGTAGTGGAAGATTTTCGAAATTGAGTTACTTATCTAGTCGAGGCCGCGCCATAACTCAGGCGGTTAGTCGCCGGCTACCCACCGCGCCGGCCCGGGTTCGATCCCGGGTCTGGTCAAGTGGGATTTGTGGTGGACAAAGTGATGCTGGGTCAGGTTTTCTCCGAGTACTTCGGTTTCCCCTGCCAATCTTCATTCCACTAATTGCTCCACAATCACCCTCACCTATCATCTGAGGCTGGTACAATAGGCCAGAAGTGGCCGCAGTAAAAGGGACTTAGTCCCACCCCACTAGCAATAAAAAGAAATACCGTCTGTGCTACCCCGGCTCCTCTACTGATACTTAATTTATCAAATGAATATTTCTATTTGACTGATTTAGTTTTACTTTTCTTCTGCTCTCGTTTTCTTTGATCCACCCTGTCTTTCTTTCCTTGTTCTCTCTCTCTCTTCCTTTCTTCCATTTGTCTTCCATTCCTGTTTCCTCCGTCCTTTCTTTGTTTCATTCTGTCTTTCCTTCATTTCTTTCATACTTCTTTCTCACTTCTCTGTTGCTTTAGACTTTGACAGAGGATTTCACATGCTACGTATACAGCAGGATAATATTAAAATTGACATTTATATGCTAATATGTCAGCACTAGATACATCTGACTCCGAATACATACAATTGACGGGCTTTTATGAACATTCCGGTCTAGAAAGCCGAAATTAACGGCCGTGGGGATCCGTTACGCTGACCATGTGACACCCTCTATCCGCAGAAGTTGACACTAACTTCGCCGACAAGCTGCGGTCGCTCGGTCGGTCGGTATAGTTCGCTTGCGGATTATAGGCCATGGAGTTTAATGGTTCTTTAGGGTTATATGGAAACGGAATTTCTCCACTAGCTAAGAGACTTTCAGATTCAGAAAAAATTATCTTCTTCTTGGGGTCTGTTATACCTTTCAAACTTCCCTTTTAAAAAAAATTGAGATCTAAAATATCCGCTGTGCTTAATTAAGCACCGTGCCTCGCAGACTTATTTTTGCGGGGTAGATGTACCGCATCATGAATTTCTAACTGCGCTAGATTGAGGGGAGTGTTCTGCCACAGAACCGGCGCCTGGCCTACCGGGAAAGAGCCCCTGGACATGAGTTTGGATGGGCCCCGGAACAGCTCTGGGCGCTGTGGAGTAGCCATCTCTGCTTTAGGCCGGAAATTGAGCCTTTATTCCTCAGTTTACAGCACATAGCCTAACCACAGTACTGAGCTATGCAGATTTCAGTTCTTTGTCTTGTTCTATCTGTTTGCCTCTTGTTTAATTTCTCTTCTTTAACTAATGCAAATCTGTTTTTATTGCGTTCAGGGCTGCATGTAGATGTATACCCACGTTAAACAGTTCGAATAGCATCAAATTACCATGGTGATATATCTCTCTTGGAATTTTAATGTTATGGTTTTCTGCGAGAATGAAGAATCGACATGGGAAATCTTCACATCCCATAGCAATACATTACAGAGGAGGAAAAGAGAAAAGAGTAGGTCTAAGAAGATGTGACCTGAGGTTTGAAGCTAGTCTTTGCCATCAGCATTCAGAGCTGCTTCAACCCCTCCGGCCGACACCTACCCCAAGATTTATTGTCATTCGAACTGTCTCCTTGTCGTCCCTCTTTTGTTTCAGAAAACCTTAAAACCAAGTAGAAAAGACGTTTATTACTTTTTGTCCTCTCGAACGGGTCCCCTAGGAACAACAAACAAATCGCAACGGTTGTGACGTTGTAATTCATTGTCCCTCGCGGATTTACTTCAGTGAAAGAAAGACTATTGGCATTATACACCAGTTGTGTGCTATCGAATTATCTGAAATTTCGATACATCGACTTTAAACGTAACAGGTTCTTTGGAGGAGGGATAGCTCAGTTTATGTAATTACTAGATTATGGGTAAACGACCTGGGATTGGAAGTTCGATTCTGGACAGGTGAAAAGATTTTTCTCTTGTGCACAGTGACCAGACCAATTCTGAGGCCCACCCAGAGGTATCACGGATTTTCTTCCGGGGATAAAGCAACCGGAGCGAGAAGCTGACTACTTTTCATTGTCTGGTGCCAAGGCTAAGAATATATAGAGCTGTGTTCACACTCTTGCATGTGTCTTCATACCACGGTGATTAATTAAGCACAAACACAACTTTACAGGTTCTAGAGCCTAATAAACAAGGAATAATAAGAGACTTTCATAGTAGTGATTATGAAAATAATATTGTCACGGGTATTAGTGTCACTAGACGGGGTTTGAATTGGACATTAGATTTATTTACCACTTATAAACACGACTCTTAAGTACAAGTAATTACAGTGCCACCTCTAATCTCTACAATTAACCACAGCACACACTGTCTTTTGCAGCCCGTAGTGTTTTCAGTAGACGTTTCCTGCTAACGGGTTTTAACAGTGGTTATTCCTCTGCTTTCGTGCTCAAGTCCTCTCTGAACGGTGGCTTCCTTCCAGTTGAGCTATTCTTCAAGTTAAAATTATCTTACGACCGACGGTCAGTCGGCCAGTTTGTCTTGGAATAAAGCACCCATCTGGGGCTTAAGACCAAATCTTTATTACTGTCAGACAGTTGCATGTTTGTTATTGTGGGGCGCTCTCTCTGACGAGAGGACGGATCTATCGTTTGCCAGAGCCACGGTCAGCAATAATAAGTCTGTTGCCAGTGTGTACAATTTATATTTTGCATGTTATTATATATATATATACACACATAAAACATATACAGGGCTGAACTGTTCTTGTCAAAGTCAAAGTCACATTGCGACTGACGGTCTGTCATTCAGTAAGTCTTGGTGTCGAGCCCCATCTGGAGCTCATGACCAGATATTTATTACTGGTTTTTTTTTTTTGTGGGGCGCCCTCGCTGACGAGAAGATAGGTCTGTCTTTTGTATATGCTTCTGGCCTTGCCAGCACAGTCTTTTTCTGGTCCGAGTCCCTTGGGACTCGCAACCATATTTTATTGTCTCAGATTTGAGGCTTCCCTTTTCGTCGCCTCCTACGACTCGCAGGGTCACGGTGGAGGTTCAACTCCGCCTCCACACGGGTTCCAACTATTTTTGCTTCAATTGTCCTCCTTAAAACCCCTTTTGCACGGACCAAATAGAAAGCATCGTTTCCAACATTACCTATATTGTTGCATGTTTATCCGTTGCCTTTGTTTAGCTCGTCGTCGTTGCATAGTAACGGCTCTACATGTTACAATATAATATTCTTTTTAAGGAACTGTACGAAGGTAGATAAGATGGTTGCAAAATGATACACCCGAATTGCAGCAAAAATATGTGCATAATTGTGATTCGAAATTTCAAGGATGTACAGCATTTTGAATACTCGGGAACAGATATGAGTTTATATGATGATGTGTCCTGTTAAGCTAGACTGTAGTTTGGAGTAAAGTTCCTCGTGCTAAGGTTCAAATGGCAGAAGTTTTGTGACCACACCAATGAAATTATTCGTGGAGATGAGTACTTCTTGAATAATTAATAGGAACCCCTGTCATTTTATTGGAGGTTCATTACCGTGTTCACAAAAAGCCGCTAAAACTACCTGTCCTGAGCCAGATGAATTCAGACCATATACACCAACCCATTTTCTGTATGATTCCTTTTAATATTATCCTCTAAGAAAGTTCAACAAAGTGGAACATTTTCTCAACAGTTTAATTACAACTTCCCAGAGGTGAGCATGAAACTTGTAACTAGTTTAATAGGGGATATATGTCTATTCTGCATTAAGGCACCTCGTAATCTTTTCCGAGAGAACTAAAACCGTCTCCAGAACAAAACGCGGAGCTAATGCATTCCGGTACTTGTAAGCTTCGGCATTATTACGTTAGAATAACCAGAGATTCACACGATAATTTTAATTGGTTCCAGCTTACAGAAGCTTTGCTTTATTTTTACATAAATTTAAGCAAATGAGTGTATACCATCCGGAAATTTCTGCGGCATGACTTTCAGCAGTAGAATGGACTTTCGTGTCCTAATTCTGCTGATAAATTAAAATTTGTTTGCCGTATGATGAAGCTAATTCGGAAGTGTATATCAAAAGTCTGCTATTTTTGTCACACGGGGATTTGCAAGAATACACTTGGTCGTCGACTTCCGATCTACTTCCTTTCTGACTGACAGATCGTAAGTCGATCTGGTCCTATGTCGGCCATATTATTTATTAACAGTATTTTTTAACCTTTGTAATCTTTTTATCATCTTTATAATTTATTTTTAAAAACTTACATTTTAATCATCTTTTATTTTTCATTTTTTTTTTGTGGTCGTAAGTCGACGACCAAGTGTATAATTCCCTTAGTAAGTTCTCAGTGATAACTGATATTATGAAATATTAATTTATGTAGTTATTAACTAAATTGACCTTTTTGTTCCTGCGTTTTGCGTAAGTTAAATGTAGAATGGTGAAGTCACTGAGCTTAACTAAGCAGCACGCCATGAAGACGTGTGGGGGGGAGTGGAGTTATAGCTCTACTATACTTGACCTCAGTACTAGATGGAGGACAGTAGACAATTTCACGCCCCGGCCGCTTTATCCTTGGGGGAAATCCCCCTCAGTACAAGTTGCATTTTATTTAAATTAAAATGGAGGTTAAAAAATGAAATTGCTTACTTCTGATAAGATCTTTAGTGGATTCGGTTCGAAACTTGGTCAGGATACCGGTTATGCTAACTGCGCAGTATCGTGGTTTTCTTCAGTCCTTCCAGGTAAATTCTGGGACAGTACCTAAATTATGTCACTAACGATTCCTTTCAAGTTTGTCAGTAACGGACGATATTACAAATCGACGCCATTTTGTCCAGACAGCGTGACAGCCCTAAAATAAAGTACAAAATAAGATTAAGTTCTGCGAAGAATTAACACTCTACTTTACTTTCACTACATATCAACCGCGTGATACGACACGGACAGCGCAGAAAACACCACGTCCAACAATTTTGTTGTTGCGTTTGTATTCTTTGCCGTGGGAAAGTGTTTCCCAAGTCGTTACCCAGCATCGTTAGAAGTGATATACAGACAGCATGGTTATCTCATATGCCTGTTTCTATTTTTCAAATGAGGTAAGTAGGCTAATAAACTTAATAAATTCATACTCATTTCGGTATCCTTTCCGAGATTCGAAGTGAGCCCCCTCACGGATAGGAGGCTGGGTGTGTCTCAGAGCCGGTCTAGACGACGTGCTGAAGAGAAAATTCTTGACCCTACCGGAACTCGATCTTCGAACCCTCGGTCGTCCACAGTAGGTAGCCGCTATACCGACTGAGCTACTGGAACCTGATAATAAGCTTACGCTTTTGTATTATATTTTTAAAGCGATATGCGTCGATAATTTTGTCATCAGGTTGCTCTAACATACGAGATGGCCCAAATATCAGTTAACTGGTTATGAAATGTTCACTAAAATACGTTATAAGTTCGTTTGTTACTAAGTGAATTTACAAGATTTTTTTTTTTTCTGTATGAGATCCTCCAGCTCAGTTCACAACTCACGCCGTTGTTGTACAGACTGACTGGCAGGTTTAGATCTGAACATTCACGTTAATATTACAGAATGTTTTAGGTTAACATACTTTTGGGTCACTGTGTATATTCAGCGGCCGATCACAGTGGCCTCGCGGCCTAAGGCATGAACTGTCTTCGAACGCTGGGATCGTGCGTTCGAATCCTACTCAAAGCATGGATGTCTGTTTGCGTTTATTCTGTTTTGTGTTGTTCTGTGTGTAGGTAGCGGTCTTGCGACGGGCTGATTCCCAGTCCAAGGAGTCCTGCAGGCTGTGCATAGGAGGATTAAGAAACTAAAAAAGAGGCCAAGGTCCAACAGGGGACTGTAGAGCCATTGATAGACAAATGAACAGATGGACAGACAGACAGACAAATAGATGTATATTCAGCTTATATACCTACTAAATCATGTGTTTGTTTCGTGTACTTAATTAGCGGAAAAATTCTTTGGAATTTATTACAGCGTAATCATTAAAAAAAGCCGTTTGTGACTCCATATCTTCCGGGAAATATTTACCATTAATTAACTTAAAATTTTTGTTGCGTCTTGCAACGTTTTTATTTTACCGTCGCTAATCTTCTGACTAGCTGCGATGTTTCTTGTGTAATTGTACGCTAAATAGCCTGTCAGTATGCATGTTGTCACGTGCTTTAGTGACTATAGACGGGGTTTGAATTTGTGAATAGATTTATTGAACACTCACAGGTCGTAACTACAAATAACTATGAGATTCTCGCTGCTTTACACACTCTTAAAGATTACTGTAACTATAGCACACAAAATAAAATCTTCATTGCCTGCCTTTGCTGCAGGGATAGCTATGGCGTTTATACCCTGTCTGAAACACTGCCAGCCTCTATACCTGCCTGAATGCCTCACACATCCGTGAGAAGTAAGTTCATGAGGGCGAACTCGGCCGAGTCGTATGCGCGCGCACTCGAAATTCGCCGGTCTCCCTAAAATCTCTGCACTGTGCCGATCGAGTGTATCTCTTTGTGGTGTCAGTAGATGGTGTTAGATTGTAGGGGGGGTCGGGTGGAGATTAAAATGTAAAATGTATCTGACATCCGTAAACATATTATTAAACACTACAGGTAGAATATTGGAGGGATAATTGTAACACCAAATATGCATCTGCGAAGAGTAATTGAGAGTCAAGTTAAAAAGTGCGAGATTCACCCTTTGATGTTTGTTTACACTTTTCATAATAAAATTCAGGTAAAAAGTAAAAAAAAAAGTAAAGATATCCCTGTAACAGGCCGTGAAGACCCATAGGGTTGTGAGACGTTGAGGGTCCCACATTATCTAGACAGTCGGCTCACATATGGCGGTAAGGTTGTCAGCCTTATGCGCCGGCCGTCCTTTACTCCCAGGAAAATTATTTAATTAATTCCTGGTACTCATTTCTGTTAGAGGCTGAGTAGACCCCAGGGCCATAGTGCGCCCGGAAGGATTAGGTCAATTGAAGAAAATCCATTGACCTCACCGGGATTCGATCCCTTGACCTTCCGGCTTTTAGCATAGTGCCTAAACCGACTACGCTACCGCGTGCACTTTTCATAACAAAATGAAGGTAAGTTTTAATAAAAGATTCAGCAGCTAACAAGGATTCTTTTTAAATATTGAAATTACCTTTGTTAGTGCCGTAAATAAAACAAGTTTTATTTTTATATAAACGTGACTTGGTACTTGAGCACGCTCTCAACATTGCTCGTGGAGCTGAGCAAGCTGTGCTGTGCGGTATCCAGCCCCTGCTTCTATTGCTTCGTCCATAGAAGGGCAGTTCTCTTGTTCCACCTCTGAGGACTGCTGTAACCCTCACAGCTATGGGACATACACAGTACTTCAGTTAGAACAGTTCCAAATGAAGGATATTTTAGTTCAGAGCACGCGAGAAATTGCATTTCTTGACATAAGGGACAAACGCATTGCAGTTGCTGCTGCGCTGTGGTGAGGGGAAATTGCGAGAAGCTCATTGCCACTTGGGGAGGGTGGACACAGAGAGAAAAGGAAGAAACTTGGATGGGTAAAGGGGATGAAGAGGATTCAGGGAAGGGCGCACTGACAAGTAAAAGTAGAACATAGGCAGATTGATCGGTAGATAGAAATTGAATGTATGGATATAGACAGAAAGATAGATACATAGATAGATAGAGAGATAGACAGATAGTAGATAGGTATATAGATAGATAGAAATGTAGACAGATAGATGAGTCGGTAGGTAGTAGGTAGGGATGTAAATGGGTAGAGACAGATCGAGACGGACGGACAGACGGAAGGATGGATGAATGAATCAGTTGGGAGAGCAAAGAAATGGAGGAAGGAGCAAAACAAGGCAGCGAGAAATATGTAGAGGAAGGAATTAAGGGGTGAATATGTGGATCAAGGGGAGGGAGAGAGGAGACAATACTAGACAGAACTGTGTCTTCTAATGACGGTACTGCACCCCCCGCGCCCAAAGCAGTATATTTTGTGTTTGCGGTTGGCCGCGCGAGGGGGAGCAGTTACGGGAGTATACAGTGGGACCTTGAACCCAGGAATAAATGCATATTTTTGTGCATAACGAACTCTCCTCTGTTTAGGGAGTTGTTTTCCCTGTAAACACGGCCGTGCTCCTTTGCAAAAAAAAGCCGCAGGATGCCTAAGCTACAGGCTGCATGTTCTTTATGGTGAATTGATGAATTAATAATATATTTGGAAAGTATTTCTGAATGTATCCTCCGTTTGCTATATATGTGCACACTAAACCGTGAAAATATAAAATTTGTTCTTCGGTTTTAGGACACCGCTTAGCCTCACAGGTGATTACCTACGTTTCGGAGGAACCTCCGGCTTCTATCTTCAAGGAAGAATACTATACATCACCCTGACACAGAAAAGATTTAATATCGAGCAAGTTAGCTCAAATGATAGCGCTACTGGTGCTTGGTTCGAATCTAGATTGGGGTAGAGACTATATTGAGTGAGATTTTTGTGGGTTTTCTAAGTCTATCCACGCAAATTTCGGGTCAGTATATTAAAATTATGTCACTGTTACTTCTTTTCATGATCTCCTTATTTCAATATTTCCCTTCGTCCAGTCTTTCGGCGCT